>NW_028252259.1:0-526772 GCF_964263255.1 Lissotriton vulgaris | reverse complement strand
GGGCACTCCAACCAAACGAATGTTGTTACGCCGGGCCCTATTTTCATACTCGTCCAGTCGTCTGGCCATCATGTCATGCGATGATCGCAGGTTACCAATCTCCAACTGTGCGTCCGCCATATCAGTGACGAGACTGAAGGCCTTCAAGTCCAAAGCCTTGACCCTCTCATTGGTCTTAGCCAAGTCCGCTCTAATAAGTGTGACATCAACGGCCACCGTGTCAATCTTGGAGACAATAGCTTCATAGTGTAGCCCCATATCAGCCTTCATCCCAGTGATGGCATGCATTAGGTCCTGGAGCGAAACCTCCGATGGCGCTATGGGGTCCGTCCTCGGGTCTTCAAGACTACGGCGAGCACCACCGGGGGAACCCTTCGGTTGCGTGTATCAATCCATAACATTGGTTTGGACATGTCCCCCACGGGTCGGCGTCTTCCTCTTGCGCTTCTCGACCTCAGGTTTGGACGCCATATTGGAAGCCGTGCCCCGAAGGGGCCCTCTGGACCTGGTGTAAATGGCAAATATTGTTGAGTTGCCAAAGCGGAATTTCAGTCCAAAATCGTAGAATGCGAGTCGAGGGATATGGCAAGAAAGCACAGCGGGCCAAGGCCACCTCAGCCCGAGAGCCGGATCACTCTCAGAACAGTCAATTGGGAGGTCGAGGAGAAATCAAAACTGAAAGCAACAATGCCACCGGCGGGGAGGATGTCCCTTAGCCGATGTTGTTGACTTACTCCTCGGCCAGCCAGAGCAGCAGAGACCCCGGTCCCGGTTGGGGGCAGGCCAGAAAGTTGAAGTCGATGCAAAGACGGTTCCCGAAGTCCGATTTCAATTCTTGAAAGAATATTAGGATCAGCAAGAGTGGATCTTCAAAAGCCCATATTAAAAACCAGGATATTTCAAGGATATTTGCGAAAGGGCGGCGCGGGTCCCGGGAGCTCTCTGCTTACGCGACCATCTTGGATGCCCGCGTAGCTCTTCCCGCTGCATAATGTTGACATGTAGTTTACACAAAGACCGCTGCAGCAGGCGCTCCCCCGACTGAGCGACCCTGCAGACTCTCGTGCGTTCGAAGCGCTTTAGTAGCATAGCCCCTACACAAATGCTTGTTTCAAGAGCATGCAGGAATAGTTCCACTTCATGAAATTGACTAATTTCCCATGTCTTTTCTTGTCTAATGCCCGTTTTATTCAGAACTAAGTTTGACGATAACACGAACAGCGATGGATGCAGTTCAGATGCAGAAATATTCCTATGTTTGGGCCTAATCAATTGGTCACTATTCGGGCACGTAAATTACGTACTCATGTGCCTTTGAGAACTGGGCCCCAAATATTGGTGTAAAATGGGAGCATTAAGGGAGTATTCATATAAAGCTAGTGCAAACTGTAAGGAGTGTGTCTCTTTGCTATTGTACTAATAGGACATTGGGTGTTTAGGCCCATTCACAAAGACATGCAAGAGTACATAAAAGACTACCCCTGGGCAACTACTTCAAGTACTGAAATGCGTTTGTGACTCAGCACCACTGTCTTTTGTTAACTCAGTCCCTAGAAAGAGGAATGGATTGGCACAAAAACTGAAAAATGCCACCAGCACATCACCTTTCCAGCATTCTCTAGGAGTTCGTTTTTTTCAAATGAACAGTCGCATAGCAACGAAAGAGAAGCCTACGACTGGAAAACAGTAGTGTCTGTGGTACCTGAAACCATCTCACACAAGCTACTCGAACTGGGTCAGAAGGGCCGAACGAAGGCTGAGGAAGCAGCATTCAGCAGCCTCCGATAGTTCCAATGGTAACACCAGAAGTGAATACGAGTCAGGGAAGGTGCTGTCACTGCTGCAGTACGGTTTTATCGGGCAGTATCAAAACGTGTTCATCTCACACACCATGCTGAAACTTCGGTTTTAAAACACCGGGAGCGGCATTGCAGCAATTATGAAGCACAAGCGAGTCGCGTGCTATTGCAAACGCGGTTTAAAACAGAGAAACTACACACACTGAGAAGACTTGTTATACCGTAGGTCCTTTGAAAATACACCGCACAGAAACAGCATGAATTGCACAGCATGCCAGCCACTGGGAGATTTTTTTTTAAAAAGTCCTCACGGTGGGAGAAATGTAATGCATGGAAACATACATTTAGCCACCTTTGGCGTGGCACATTACATATTTACAAATGTCTCTCAAGTCACACTGGTAGGAGCTTCTCGAGCGCCTGTCCACCAGCAGCCTGAAAGTTGCCTGGCCATGTTTACATCCAAGGCTCGTGCTTCCTGCTGCCACAGTTGTGCAACTCTCATCCAAAGCAAATGAAAAAGAAGGGAAGTACAGCGGATCAGAGTATATTATTTCACTTCTGCTCCCATTTCCGGGCTTTTAAAGCTTGGAGACGACAGCAGTGTCCCGTCATACACAAACCTCTTCTCCCCCCTTATCAGGAGCTGCCAACCCGGCGCTCCAGTGCTATCAGGAACGCGCACTCACCCAACAAAAATACCACTAGCATCTGAACCAAGGAAGAGCGAACTCCTGTCTTGTTTAACGTGGACTCTGGTCTCCCTGCACACAAAAAGCACATGCAATGTCACAGCATCCCTACAAAACCCAGCCTCACTCTCCTTCCAGTTGCAAAGGGGACAATGTTAACAGCAGAAATAAAGGGTCGGTTTTATGGATAAAATAGATATATAAACACAAAGGCACTCACCTGAGGAAAAAAAAGTATCTAGATCTTGAATCTGTAGGAGCGCTCAGAAAATAAAAATTAAAACATGTCTCGCTTTCTCATTCCGACGCCCAAAAAAAGAAGTACATACAATCCCAAAGTAAATTGAGAGATATACTGACGCTTTTAGACTACAAAGGCAGAAGCAGTGGTCTACTGGAATATCAGAGAAGCAGAGGCTGCGAGGAGGCTTCAGCCGAGGCCTAGCTTGGCTCAGCCGCCCGAGGAGAGGGCCGGGGGGCAGTGCACGGTGCGGGGAGCCCTCCCTCGGCTCTGAACAATGGCTGCTCACAGCTCTCTTTCTGTGGCTGCCTCACCTGTTCGGGCGTGCGGGCGGCTGCTACTGTTCTGTGCAGGCCCTCTGTGAGGGCACGGAGGCCTCGCATACACACACACTGTCTCAGGAAAGGGGGAGAAAAAAAAGAAGCCGCCTTCCCGAGCAAACCCGTCCCCTTCCCCCTCCCCCTCCCCCTCCTCCACCGAGCCAACAGAAGGAGGAGGAGGGGAGAGAGCAAAGAGAAGAAGGGAGGGGACTGAAGCCACATAGGGCCACGGGGAAGACACAAAAGGCAGAGGGAGGGACTCCCTCGCCTCTCTTCAGTTGTTGGGCTTTACAAACAAGCTGCCTGCCACCGCATCCTAGATGAAGAATGGCGAGGTGGTGCAGACAGCGGTGACGCCAGCCCTCCCACCCCCCGAAAATTACAGGTATTTCTCCGGGCCATTTGTGAATGACCTCGAAGAAACATGGTGGTGTGGAGCGCTCCTCTCTTGCCTTACGATCTCGGAAGGCAAGAGAGGATCGCTCCACACCACCATGTCTCTCGGAGGTCATTCACAAATGGCTTGGAGAAACGCCCATAATTTTTTGGATTGAGGGGCGTGTTTAGGTCAGACTGGGACCTCGGCGAGAGGGAGGGTGTAACGCCCACCACTAGAAAAGGGGCGGGGCTTAAAAAAATTGAAAAACACCCCTGAATCTGCTCAAGCCGGAGCTAGAACCGAGTGACGCCCCTCTTCTCCAATGGCTGGCCAGCATTTACGAGGCCAGCCAATGGAGAAGAGGGGCGGGTTCAAGCCCCCATACTACACAACATTAAATCTTCGGCTCCGCCCACTGCTTCGGAGTGCAACGGTAGCCTCGACCTAAAAATGGGCACAAATTCGAGGGAAAAACAAGTGACATAGAAGGCAAAAGGGCACAAAAACGAGTGGAACAGAAGGCAAAAGGGGCACAGAAACGAGGGGAAAACAAGTGGCACAGAGGGCAGAAGACTAAACAACATCAAAAATGGGGAGTGAAGAGGTGGTGCTCATGGGCACCAAGGTGGGCGCATCCTCCTCTACTGTAAGTACAAATTATCAAAAAGGTCCACCTGAGACTGAATTCCTGTGTGTCCAAATGTTCCAGGCATACACACACCAAAAGGGCCCTTGGTGTCATGCTTCATCATTGGGGTCTTCCCGCCCCGCTGCGGGACGGGGCGTGCTGCGACAAGCGACTACGCTGGAGCACCTTATTTTGTGGGCACTATGTGAGTGTATTGGAGTGAGTGTCAGTAGAATCAGGGGTGATAGAAAAAGTGAAGTTAAAATAATACCTGGCCTGGTGATAGAAAAAATTACTTAATAGTCACTGGCTGGTATTGTTAAAAGGGGTGATGCGGAGAGGTAAAGCTAGTTAATGGGCTTGCTCTCCTGTTCCGTGATATGGGAAGCCACGGACGAGGGAGGATGCGAAGGCTGCATGGGGTTGAGTGGACCCTTTAATTACCCTATGTCCAGTTTGGCTCATGAGGCATTGACTCCATTACTTCTGAGCTTACTACATCAGAAATTCTGAGAGAGCTGGTTGAGTGGAGTGATGAAGCATGACACCAAGGGCCCTTTTGGTGTGTGAAGGGTATTTTAACAAATACTGTGTATGCCTGGAACATCTGGACACACAGGAATTCAGTCCCAGGTGGACCTTTTTGATAATTTGTACAGAGGGCAAGAGGGCACTAAAAACGAGTGGAACAAAGGGCAGAACGGCACAAACCCGGGGGCCCTGCTGGAGGCCGAGAATTGCAGCCGGAGGAAAGGGGGGAGGTTCAGAGTTTAGCGGAGAAGCTTGAGGCGGCGAAGCCCTGGCACCCGGCACTGGTACATGAACCTTAACATTAAACTTAAAATAAAACATAGGCCCTAAGAAGTGCTGTAGGCACCAGCTGAGTTAGAGTTGGTGACAGCACATGGGCTGACAATTAGCCGATGGTAGCAGGGGGTTGGAAGAGTGGAGTGCGCAGCGGCAAACCGTGAAACAGAGGTAAGTGAGGAGCAGTTGCCCTACATAAGTTTAACCCGTTAGCTGCTGCTGTCGGCCAACAGTCGTCACGAGCACTACCGAGGTAGTGCTGCGCACGTCTGTTGGCTGACATGGCCCCGCCTGTTTCTTAGAACGTTCCGCACTGGCGCGGAATGTTCAGAGCAGCCAAAGGGTTAAAATATGGAAGGGCTGTGATTGTTTTTCTTAATAATCAAGGACATTAAAACTAACCCAAAAACGACTGCGCTAGTCACATGGGTACAGGTTATTGAATTGGTACTGGCAAAAGGGGACTTGTGATCTAATCCCAGCGGAGGATTGGAATAGGGAAGTAGCATTTAAAAGAGGCTATAGTATTGGTGACCTGAGACCAGAGTGCAAGTAACTAAGAAGGAAATCTAAAAGATGGCACCGGCCAAAGCAAGAACCCGTAAGACTATAAAAACCGGGAAAAAGAATGGGATGAACATTCCAGTGGCAGGTGAAGGGAGCGGAGTAGGTAAATCAAAAGGGGTGCTTAGTGAGCCAACTGGAAGGAAAAAACAAGTAGCAAGGAATGTACAATCCTTGACGCTAACACCACAATCAGCAAAACCAAAAATAGCAAAAGGTGGTTCATCAGTGTCTAACTCAAAGTCTTTTTGGGAAGACCTTTCAAGGGGAAGGATGTGACGGACAAGGAGTCAATTGCCGTGGCCTACCCAACCTCTGAGTCCATGGGCGAGGTTGGTCTAGCCTCTCCAAACCAGACCATATGTGGAGAAGTGTGGCTCAATGGTTAGAGCGGCAGTCCCTGGTGCAGAGGCCTGGCCCGGGACCAGGGTTCGATTCCCGCCTCGGCTGACCTCGGCTGATCTCGGCGGATCTTGGGCTCATAATTCCTCTGACCTGATTTCTCACCTCGGTGCCTACTCTGAGCATGAGTCCCACGCTGCAACTCTGGGCAATAGCTTGCTTAGTCTCCACAACGGCCCCCTACAGCGCTAGGGATGCCTGGCTGCACCCCGGGGATGCCCAGGAGTGGACATTTCACGGGGAAAAGCCAGGATGGGTTCCCTGGCGGTATGAGTACAGCGCCAGGACACACTGGTTTCCGGGGTAACAGTGCGCTTTACAAATACATCTACATTTTCATTTACATATTTAATATCTCTGGGGTTTCTTTGAATCCAGGGCTGTGTTCTTCGCCAAGAATATTCCAGGGGGAGCAGTCGAAAGCCAAGGCACAGATCAGGCAGAAGACGAGAAGATTAAGGGTCAGGTTTAATGTGGAATTATCTCTGCCCCTCCAGTTACTAAGGTTAAAATACAAAACACTCATTCAGAACAACAAAAAAAACTATAAAGATAAGTGCTGGGCAAATATGTTGGAGGTAATTGAAACTAGAGATGTCAAAGGATTTTGGAAATTAGTCCAAGAAAGTGTGGGTAGAAAAGCAGGTTCTCTAGACTGTATGGTCCCTGAGGATGAATGGGTGGGCTCCCTGGGAGAAATATATGGGAAATGGCCTATACAAGAAGAGTCAAGGATGCCAGTTTGGCCACAGCTGAGGGTTGACATCAAAGAAGACTTTACCTCAAGCTATATAAAGAAAATTATAGCAAGTTTGAAGCTTACCCGCGCTGCAGGCCCAGATAATCTTCCGGCAGTGATAATAAAGATTAGACCAGATTGGTGGGCTGAGTGTTTTGCAAAGATGTTCCAAGGAATCTTGGAAACAGTAATTGTACCAGAAAGCTGAAGGGGTGCAATTATAAGACCAATACATAAGAAAACTACCTAAAACTACCGAAGGACTATAGGTTAATAAATCTCCTAGACATATGGGAAAAAGTCTTTGCAAAAGCCATATTGGGTTTACTTAAAGATTGGGCAGAGGAAAATCAGATTATACCCACGGAACAGGGGGAGTTTAAAGCAGGCCACTCCACAATTGACCATTGCTTTGCTTTCTGGGCCATAGCGCGGAAGTCGATTGAAACGCAGGGAGGTTTATTCTGCTGTTTTGTAGACTTCTGCGCAGCTTTCAATCTGGTGGACCGGGAGCTGTTGTGGGAGGCCTTAACTAGCTACTGTATCCCAAAAGATTTGTTAAGTCTGATTCAAATACTCCATACTAAGAACTGGGCCCAGATAATTTTAGATATAGATGGAAGTTTATCTGGGAGGATTGAGATTGGAAATGGGTTGCAGCAGGGATGTGTATTGGCCCCCTGCTGTTTTCCTTTTTCTTAGCAGATTTGCCGTTGACCCTGGAGAATGTCAATGGGGCAAGCCCGAAACAAGATGGTAAGCATATTGCATGTTTGCTCTATGCCGACGATCTGGTGATTATGGATTAGACTGAAGTTGGCTTGCAAAGGAAACTAAATATATTTAAGGATTACTGCACCAAGAAAAAACTTGTGATTAATATGGACAAGACTAAAGCCTTGAGCTTTGGTCGGAGGAAAGCTGGGTTCACATGGTGGATGGGGTCAGAGAAAGTAGAAACGGTCACTGAATATAGATATTTGGGATTATGGCTTGAAAAAAGTATGAAATGGTATACTCACCTAGAGGCGTCAGCATCGATCAGCAGCCTGAAACTGTTTAATAAAGCCTATGGGGAAATGTCAGATAGACTAGTGCTAAAAGCTTACTTGACCATGGTACCCCCGCAATTTCTGTATGGTGCAGAACTGTTATATTTGAGCGGCAAAGAGTGCTGGGATGTAGAGGAAGGCAAAAAGTTTAAAAACCTATTCACGCTCCCTTTGTCAACAATGGTCCAGGCCATAAGACTTGAATTAGGTCTGACTTCTTAGGGCATTCTAGCCAGTATAGCCCTACTCCACTTCTGGCAACGCCTAGGAGTAGGCGAGAACACCAAAATATCACAGTGGTGTAAAAACAAAATACAGAATAGCGAATTAAAAGGGGCAAGAGAGACTAAGGCGATCATGAAGAAGCTATGTGGTATGATGAAGGTTAAACTGTGCCCCATCACCTATACGATTAGTATTGATAAGAAAGTACTTAGAACGTTGGGAAAGGAAAGATCTAAGGCACATGACCCAAATCACCTCGCTAATAAGATCTCAGTGCGCTTTATGATTGACACATGGAAAAATGAACAATGTTCTCCCTACATTGATAGGTTACCTGATTGTCAATTACGAAGAGAGGTTTTCAGGGTAAGAATCGGGGTGGGCACGTGCTATGGAAATAATGTGGTAAAAAGCTCAATGATTGACAAGACGGGAAGATGCATTTGCACTGTGGGTAAATCATGTGACTTGTTCCATATTTTATTAGATTGCCTGAAGTTTCTAGATGTACGAATTATGTTTTTAAAACCGATATTTAAGAAATATGATATTAAATCTAGGACCCAGGCTATAACTTTGGTGACTGAAATGATCCATTTAGATATTGCCATTGCTATTGGGGAATTTATGCAAAGAGTGAAGGTACTTATCTCTGTCCTTTTCAATGAGTTCTAGTAAAATAATGTTACCTTAATTGGGGCAACGGAGGCTTTTATAAGTGCATGCGTTTTATGATGGATTTTAGCGTATTTAATGATGTGTAATTTGTATGTGTGGTTGTGTGTGTGTGTGGCTGTCTGTGTGGCTGTCTGTGTTGTTGTCTGTGTGGTTGTATGTGTGGTTGTGTGTATGTGTGTGTGTGGTTGTGTGTGTGCGGTTGTATGTGTTTTTGTGGTTTGTGTGTGGTTGTATGTGTTGTGTTTGTGGTTGTGTATGTGTGGCTGTGTGTGTTGTGTTTGTGGTTGTGTGTGTGGCTGTGTGTGTGTGGTTGTGTGTGTGCTCTTGGTTGTTTGGGTGTGGTTGTGTGTGTGGTTGTGTGTTTGTGTGTGGTTGTGGGTGTGGTTGGGTGTGGTGTGTGTATGTGTGTGAGGTTTATTTATCTACTTTATTTATGTACTTAATCAACTTGTAAAGCGCACTGTCACCTTACAGGCATCCTCGCGCTGGTGGCTACATGAGAGGCGAAAATATGAGTTGGGCGAGCACAAGAGACTATGGCTTTGGTAACAACCAGGTCTTCACACATTTCCTGAAAGGGAGAAGTTTGCTAATTTGCCTAATCTCCCAAGGGAGGCTGTTCCACAGTTTGGCCGCTGCCACCCCAAAAGATCTACCCGCTGACCTGACTCTTCTAAATCTAGGCACTCTCACTAGTATGTCTAGCCGATGAAGAACGAAGCAGTCTAGTGGGAGAGTACCAAGCAAATTTTGTTTGCATTGCTGGGGGTCCTAGCCCGTGAAGGGCTTTAAAGACAAGGCAAAAGGTCTTAAATTGTACTCTCTGCCTAAGAGGGAGCCAGTGGAGTTCAGCCAGTGCTGCTTAGACGGACGATCTTCTAGGCAGCCCTAAAACTAATCTAGCTGCAGCTGATTGAATTCTTTGAAGCCTGTCCAACAGGAAGCTAGTAAGCATGGGCGGAAAATCCGTTTCGCTCGCGGATTTTGCGTATTTTCGGTAAATTCGCAATCCGCGAGATTCGCGAATCTCCCGCAAAATCCGCAAGCAGCGGATTTTATGGCTTGCTCGCACTGTTCGCGTGAGTTCGCGGCTTCCCAGTACAACTTTGCGCCCCGCGAATAAGCGCAAAATTGCAGAAATACGATCTTAGCAAAACTGAAACTACTTACCAGGTTCAAAAGTTCAGGCTCATCATTAGTAGCCATTTCCTGTAGTGCTTCCTGAGGGGCCCCTCCAGAGTTCAGTTGCCAGTTGCAACTATTATGTGACCCTGCTCTGAACCTCAGAATAGTTACACATATGCCATAAAGGTCCTGAATTACAGCTAAGGGAGACAAGCAGGAGCCAGGCTGGAAGTTCAAATCCATTAATCAGCCCCTAATTCATTATTGTCAGTTGGGGCAGGGCAGGTGTTGTAACTAATTTTGCAACAATGAAAGCACTTAGCAAGTGCAAAAGATCACTAATCAGGAAGCACTAAGGAAGCAGGTGCCAGCTAAAAAAATATTCTGTGACACATTAATCAGCCCCAAATTAATTCAGGTCACTTGAGGCAGGGAAGGTGTGCTTGCTTTGCCACAATAATGTACACTGACTGGACAACCAGAGGGTGCTGTGATGAAACAGAGGGTGGCATGGGTGGGCCAGAGGGTGGCATAAGTAGTCAGAGAGTGGCAGTGGTGACAGAGAGTGGCAGTGATGAAGAAGAGTGTCCCAAACAGGCTGGACACGTAGAAACAACAAGTTCGCGAAACTTGCGACCCGACAGGTAAGTTCGCGTTTGCGAAATTGTACAAAACCCTCGCCAACTGGCAGAAACCCGCGCGAACACACAAAAAAAATCCGCAAATTCGCGAGAATTCGCGGATTTTGCAAATTGCGAGTTCGCAAATCCGCAAAATTCGCGAACGCGAGATTCGCAAAATTCGCCCATGCTTAGAAGCTAGGGGAATCAAGTAAGAGGGCATTACAGTAATCAAGCCTGCTCAGGATTGTACATCTAGCCACAAGAGCACGCGCATGAGAAGGTAATAGAGGCAGGATCTTCCGAAGGGACCTAATGATTGCAAAACAGCAAGTTGTTGTTTTCGCGGCCTGACCTTCCATTGTAAGTCTACTGTCCAGCATAATGCCCAAGTTGCGGACAGCTTTAACTGGTCGAACTTTTACCGATGTTTCAGGGGGCCAAAAAGCATCAGGGAAATGTCGAGGAATCCTAGACCCTGCACAGAAGAGAACCTCCGTCTTTGCCGCGTTAAATTGAAGGGAGTTGTTCTGTAGCCAGCCGGCCGTATCCCGCAGACACTCATGAAACACCTCCAAAGGTGTCGAATCCTCACCCTCAAAGGAGAGGATCAACTGAGTGTCGTCCGCATAGTTTATGGTATTAATCCCATAGGATTTGATGACGGTAATCAAGGGTTTTAAGTAAAGATTAAACAAAATAGGGCTAATTGCCGAACCCTGAGGGACCCCATGCGGCACAGGAGAGAAAGCAGACTGAAAAGGCGGGAGGGACACCGCCTGCTGTCTAACCTGCAAAAATGATCAAAACCAACGCAGGGCACAGCCTCTCACTCCAGCCTCACTCAATCTTCTCAGTTGAATCTCGTGGTTAACTGTGTCAAAAGCAGCAGACAAGTCGAGCAGGATCAGTGCAACTGCCTGTCCCCTGTCTGCACACCTTTGAAGCTCATCCATAACGGTCACCAAGGCCATCTCGGTCCCGTGGACAGGCCAAAATCCAAATTGCAACTCCTCCAGCAACTGATGCTGCTCCAGATGTTTAGAGCGAGATATGCTAACCAAGCGTTCAACAATTTTTTCAGGAAAAGGTAGTAAGGAGATCGGCCTGTAGTTTTTTGAACACTCGGGATCCAGGGATGGTTTTTTCAGCAGTGGGGATACCAGGGCCTGCTTCCAGTGAGAGGGGACTATACCACTGGCTAGTAACTGGTTACAGATCAGGCGAAGAGTAGGGAAAAGTTCCTGCTCATACTCTTTCCAGATCTTGTGTGGGACCGAGTCCATGGGCGAGCCGGAGGAGAGCCAGCGAGCTGAAACCCTCCTCCATTAGAGGCAGAAACTCCGATAGTTGATCAGCAAGCTGCCAGATGGGGCCAATGTCTACACCCTCCGAGGCCCGATCCCACAGGGCCAGGGAGCTGCTGGACTTAGAGGAACCCTCAAGATCCTTGATGATCAATTAAATGTTTTCTCTGAAGAACTTAGCCAAGTTCTCACAGAGTTCCTGCGAGGGGGGTATCGAGTTCTGGTGAGACTATTCAGTATGGTAAAGATGCTCCTGGAGCTATTCGCAGCGTTGCAGAGCGCGGAGCAGAAATAGTCAGCTTTGGATTTCCAATTCAAGGTCTTATACTCCAGGATTTTGCGCTTCCAAAGCACCCTGTCTGAATCATTATATCCCGCCTCCATCTTCTCTCAGCCCGTTTACAAGCTAATTTCAGATTTTTCAAGGAGTCGTTAAACCAATGGGCAGAAACTCTACCCTTGCAGCTGTGTTCGAGGGGGGCGTAAGAGTCCACAGCCAAGGTAATCTTAAGGCACAGCGAGGCATAGTTCTCATCGACTCACTTGTCCAAGGAGAAGCAATCTCCAACCTTGAACACCAAGTTAGAGGTCCTCTGCTGAGCAAGAGCCTTCCAATCTCTACATAGAAATTCCATGGTAGCATGCGGCGCCCGAGACTGGGCCACATTAGTGTTAATGTAAAATTTAATTAAGCAGTGGTCTGTCCAATCCATAGGCAGAATTTCCCCCATATGAAGCAGATGGGGGACAGAAAAAATTAAATCAAGGCGATGGCCTTCCTTGTGAGTGGCTTCCGCGACTTGCTGGAAGAGGCCAAGGTCTTCACATGAGTGAAGTAAGTTAAAAAACCTAAAGTCGAGGGAGCCATTTGACCACAAATTAAAATCACCTAGAATTATCAGTTTATTGTGAGTGGCTGCCATGTTAGTAAGGGTGGATAAGAAGAATTGTTGCTGCTGAACGCTGAAGGCTACCAGGGGGTCTATAACAGATAACCCCAGTTAAAATGAGCCCAGAGTCATTTTTTATGGACAGGCCGAGTAGCTCCAACCCATTAACCAAATCCATATCCAAGGTCCCAATATGCCAGGAGGCCCTATATATGACCCCCACCCCACCACCTCTTCCATTCAGCCTCGGAATGTGGAGAATTTTAAAACCAGGTGGGCACACACAACCAGGATCAACCTGACAATCAGGGCGAGTCCAAGTCTCCGGCACGAACAGAACATCGAGCTCGTGTGATTCCACCAGCAGTTGAATTTCGACGCTGTGTGTGGTTGCATGTGTGTTTGTGGTTATGTGTGTGGTTGTGTGTGTGGTAGTGTGTGTGTGGCTGTGTGTGTGTGGTTGTGGTTGTGTGTGTTGTGTTTGTGTGTGGCTGTGTGTGTGTGGTTGTGTGTGCTTGTGGTGATTGCATTATTGTTAATTTTAGGGACAAGACCCTGGTATATTGGCTCTTGGATAGGATGCTTAGGAGCAATAAGGAAAAGGGCACTATTGAGGTTGTACCATCAGACATATGATATTGGTTCCGTCTATCAAAAGTATTGAAAGCAGTCTGGTTATGCGCAACAGTGTCAAACCTAGCGCGGTCATCCATGCCTCCTCTATATCCTAAATACCCCAGATGACTTCTCGCTTGCCCCCGTCCAAGCGGATACTGCTGAGCATGCAATGCTTGACAATCAACAGGCCAATGTCCAATCTTCCTACAATACGCACACTGATCAGAAGACAGAGTTGGTCGAGCATAAGTGGGCAAGTTCGGACAATAAGACGCACGTCCGCCTACGCCACCGCCTCTATAGGACGGGCCCTAAGCCTGAGCTAGCATAACCTTTGTTTTGAACTGCTTAGTCTTCTTATCCTCATGGCCTTAGC
The DNA here is from genome assembly GCF_964263255.1 of Lissotriton vulgaris. NCBI lineage: Eukaryota > Metazoa > Chordata > Amphibia > Caudata > Salamandridae > Lissotriton > Lissotriton vulgaris. The sequence continues at coordinate 513,310 of NW_028252259.1, read as the reverse complement.
TTCCAATTCCTGTGGTTCATAATACTGAGCCATAGTCAAAAGAGAGACTGGGGAAGACGTAGTCCATGAACTTTCGCTGGCCTTCAGGCGACTATCTATTCCTGGCAACATGTTTGCGACAAATTTATCAACAAACAGATGCCTGCCCATGTCATCTGTCAATGACTGGCCATAAAGTTGTGGAATGCCTCCTCAAAACATGTAAAGAAGTCAGAGACCGATTCATCTGCTTTTTGCTTACAGGATGCTAACATAGTCCAATCTATCTTTTTGGCTGGAATAAGAGTTTTCAATTTAACTACTATAGCCTTTGGAAGATCTAAAATCACTTGTTGCGGTTTCTGTGCGGGTTCCCTTTCGGAATCGATCCTCTCTAATACCTTCCAAACATACCCAAAAGTTACATGATCATCGATTTTACGAATAGATCGCCACATATCAGGGGGTAGAATAAGCCTAAAAAACATATCAATATCAGACAAAGTCATTGTACAAGAATTAATAGCTCCCTCAACTTCTTCATAAAAGACGGACTGATTTTTCCGTGGGTCAGGCAAAGCAGCTTTAAGAGCCATGACATCTGCTCTACTCCTGGGAGCATAAACCCGATTATAAATAAAATAACCCTTCGCATCAGTGGAATCCTTATTATCATCTGATCCCGTACTCTTAGGCAGGACATACAAGGGTGTGGCTTCCCGCATAGGTTTCCCATGAACCACACTATTCTCATCTGTCCTGAAGCAGCATCCTGCGGCACGGAGGTCTGAATTGTTTGCTCAGCTGCAGCAGCTGCCTTTTTCTCCTCTCGCAAATGGAGTGCATCAGCTCATAGTTTAACCACGCGTCTAATCAGGTCAGCCACCTGGAAAGGGAGAAAAAGACCGTCACGCAATAATTTACTATCGTTTGCTATATCAAGAGGCTCTAACTCTGTCTAATTATTTCTAAACCGTGCAATTAGTTCTGTGGTAAAGGTTTCGACAAAATATAACAGTTCCCTATCCTGCCATTGTTGTACATTGGCTAAAAGATCTGTAGCAGAAATGTTATCACAAGCTGCTTTGCGAGCAGCTGATCTAAGAGCGGCTGCACGATCAGCCGGTAGAATTGAGCGAGTCTGACGCTGAGCATCGGTTCCTAACTGATCCTGATCTATAGGACAAATATCATCATCAGAATCAATAGTAGTAGCAGAGGGAAAAGTGTATGGAGGCGGGGAGCGATCTAACAAAATGGAATCGTCCTGTGGTTTCTTGAGTAGATGGTGAAGGGGGCGGGGGACAGGGTATTGGCCATTTACCTGTAAACGACGCTCCCTATCCTCTCTCTCTTTTATTTCCTTCATTTCTTTATTCTTTAGTTCCAACGCTTTTGCGTGGATATTTTTGCGTTGCTCTTTTTCTAATAAAGTTTGCTCTTTTTTCACTTGTTCACGTGCTTCTTACTCTCACATTCGTACACAATCAAATATATCCTGTCTACTTTTACGTTTAAACATCCATTGCTCCACATACTGAATCTTTTTAAGATCAAATGACCCATTTATAGGCTACCCTTACTAGTATATTTATTCCATAACGTGCTGTACATTTTAGAAGAAATACCATTTTAATATACATGTCTCTATTTGGTGTCCCCTCCAGGGGAACCGGCTGATTCCGTTCAAGTTCCATACTGGTACCTCCAAGAAAGCAACACATTCCACGAAGTGTGCTAAGAACAGGCATGCCAAAAATATTGCAGCATATGCAATATTATATGCAAAGTAGCACTTAAGTTACGGTGTGCAGTTCAAATTTTATAAAAAGTAGAGAAAAATCTCCTCATTACCTGTCTATATAAATTGCAATTCATATATATCCAAATTCCAAATATTGGCCAATTTCCATACAATTCCAAAACTAAAAAGCATCGCAACAAACAACCTTACCAAGCAAAAGTCTCCTGATTCGAAGTGCCAAGTTCTGAATCGACCAAATGGTCTCTGCAAGGTGAACACCAGAAGGAATCTCAGTCGAGGACCGGCACCGCCTGGAGGGTCAGATAAGGAAGGGAGGAAAAACGCCGTGGGTGCCAAGTGATCGGGCAGTGATCGTCTGCAGCGAGATTCCAATCCTCTGTTTCGACCACTCCTTTGGGCATCCGAGTCACCGATAAGTCCCACTTGGTTGGACACCAATTTATAGAAGTAGACCTCAGCAAGGCCTACTGGTGCTAAGGGTTCGCCCTACTCTGAACACAAGTCCTCAGACCAATAAATAGAAGTTGGCACAGAAGCTGAAATATCAAGAAAACTATTTATTAAACCTCATGAGGAGGAACTAAATTCACACAACACCCTTCGGCAGTGTATGAAGTAGCACAAGGAGTAGAAGAACCATGGGCCTTTTATACCCACACAAGGGCTCAAAAGAAGGCGGTACAAGCACACATAGGTAGTTATATACATAGATGGTCATACAGAGAATGCAGTCAACAAAGAAGGAGGAGCCAAAAGGTTGCTGACTTTAGCAAAGATATTCTGACAGTAACAAACCTAAACAGGTGCATGGGCAGCTACAGACTCTTCTGAGCATGTGCAAAGCAACAGAGGGTAAATATAGTCAGTGCTTGATTACAGCACAAGGGCAAACAACAGTGAAGAAGGAAAGAGCCATGGCGAGCACATGGTCAACAAGATGGCTGCTGGAAACAAGATGGCTTCTACTAAATGCTAACAGTGATCTCTGACAAATCTCCACACAGAACCGTGTCCACGTCAGGGTGAGGCTGGGATCGACACCGGTTGGGGGCACAACCGGCGTCAGGGGTGTCACCACTAGAAAAGGTGCCCGGGAAGGTACTGTGAGGTGAACGGCATGATCCAGAACCAGGCCTGGATTCTTGGGAACCCTTTAGAGCTGGGGCCGGAGCAGCTGACATCGAAGGCCTATGACCCCCAGCCGAGTCTGTGGGGCCCGAAGGCACGCCTGTGAAGGCTGGCTGCCCAAAGATGCTGTGCAGTGCTTCATTAAATTGACGAAGCTGGGCAGGGAGTGCGGGCTGTCCAAGCGGGCTCTGAAGAAGGAGCCAGAGAGCGGCGAGGCTCTGGGTCCCGCATCCGTTAGCCGACGGACGGGGAGAAGGCAAAGAGCAACAATGCTTCTTCGCCTTCTTTTTGTGCTTCGACTTACCAGAGGAGTGCGAAGACTTCGACGAGCAATGATGATGCCTCTGTGACTTGTCCCACAACCTTCCTCTCGAAGGGGCCCTCGAGTGGCGCAGAGCGGACTGCCGGGCATCCACAAGCTTTCGGGACCGCTGCCACAAAGACCTCAGATTCATGCCCGGGCAGTCATAGCACGACTACGGATCGTGGTTGCGCTCCAGGCACCAAAGGCACACGAGGTGCGGATTGGTGACCAACATCAACTTGAGACAGGAGTCACAGGGCTTGAAGCTAGTCCGACAATGGGACAGCCCTCTTCATCATCACTCAGCCCCACCCTCTTCAACGTCTACATGAGACCCCTCACAGCCATCGCACACCGACACAACCTCAACATCATCTCCTACGCCGACGACACCCAGCTGATCCTCTCCCTCACCAGAGACCCCGACACCGCCAGAACCGGCCTCCACGAAGGGATGAAAGACGTCGCCGAGTGGATGAAGAACAGCCGCTTGAAACTGAACTCAGACAAGACGGAAGTCCTCATCCTTGGACCATCACCCTCCGCCTGGGACAACTCCTGGTGGCCACCCTGCCCTGGGCACCGCCCCCAAGCCGACAGACCACGCACGCAACCTGGGCTTCATCCTGGACTCCTCCCTCTCTATGACCAGACAAGTCAACGCCGTCTCCTCTTCATGCTTGCACACCCTCTGCATGCTCCGCAAGATCTTCCGATGGATCCCGATCGAAACCAGGAAGACGGTCACCCAGGCCCTCGTCACCAGCTGGCTCGACTATGGAAACACCCTCTACGCCGGAACCACAGCCAAGCTACAGAAAAGACTATAGCGCATCCAGAACGCCTCCGCCCGACTCATCCTAGACATCCCTCGATGCAGCCACATCTCCGGCCACCTGAGGAACCTGCACTGGCTCCTCGTCAACAAGAGGATCACGTTCAGGCTCCTCACCCACGCACCCAAGTCTCTCCACAACCTGGGCCCCAAGTACCTCAACGACCGCCTGACCTTCCACACGCCCACCCACCAGCTACGGGTGAGCCGCACCACGCATTCGAAGAGCCACTGCCGGAGGCAGATCCTTCTCCTACCTGGCGGCCAAGACATGGAACTCCCTCCCCATCCACCTTCGGCTGACCCAGGACCACCTCGCCTTCAGGAGACAACTCAAGACCTAGCAGATCGAGAAGTAGCGGCCCCCTTCCCCCAAGCGCCTTGAGACCCTTCCGGGTGAGTAGCGCGCTATACAAGTGATATTATTGATTGATTGATTGATTCACGCAACTCATGAGGAGCGAGCCATGGCTTAAAGATTGACAATGAACTATCACTGGAGTTTTGACATTTTTTTTTACAAACACATAACTGGGAGTAACCTACATGTAGTTTGACATACAATAACGTGATCAATATATCAACCAAGATGTATATGCTTCAGGTACATCACAAGTACATGTAGTGGGCGAAGTTGCAGTGCACTGCAGAGGGAAGGTAAAGTGGAGCATCTTATACTGCATTCTCTCAAACACAAGGCATTGCATCATCACTTAATTCCTTTAAAATCAAACACAAGGCATTGCATCATCACTTCGAATCAAACACAAGGCATTGGATCACCACTTCATTCCTTTATAATCAAACACAAGGCATTGCATCATCACTTCGAATCAAACACAAGGCATTGCATCATAACTTCCTTCCTTTAGAATCAAACACAAGGCATTGCATCATCACTTCCTTTCTTTATAATCAAACACAAGGCATTGCATCATCACTTCCTTCCTTTAGAATCAAACACAAGGCATTGCATCATCACTTCATTCCTTTAGAATCAAACACAAGGCATTGCATCATCACTTAATTCCTTTAGAATCAAACACAAGGCATTGCATCATCACTTCATTCCTTTAGAATCAAACACAAGGCATTGCATCACCACTTCATTCCTTTATAATCAAACACAAGGCATTGCATCATCACTTCGAATCAAACACAAGGCATTGCATCATCACTTCGAATCAAACACAAGGCATTGCATCACCACTTCATTCCTTTATAATCAAACACAAGGCATTGCATCATCACTTCGAAACAAACACAAGGCATTGCATCATCACTTCATTCCTTTATAATCAAACACAAGGCATTGCATCATCACTTCATTCCTTTATGTAAATGTAAATGTAAATGTATAGGCATTTATATAGCGCACTACTTACCCGGAGGGTCCCAAGGCGCTTCGACTCTGCTGCGAAACCCTTCCTGGCTTCCCTGAGAGATGGTCCCTTAATGGGTATCTCCAGGGTGAGACCAGGCATCCCCGGCGGTCTGGTGGGGCCGTTAGTGAAGATGAGGCAAGCTAATGCCCAGAGTTGCCGAGTGTGATCGCTGATCAGAGTGGGCACCGAGGCGAGAGAATTATCGAGTCCGCTGACCCTGGTCCAGAAACCTGCCGCGCCGGGAATCGAACCCTGGTCCCGGGCCGTCCTCTGCTCTCGGGTCTGCCGCCTCTAACCAGTGAGCCACACTACTTCACTTTATAATCAAACACAAGGCATTGCACCATCACTTCGAATCAAACACAAGGCATTGCATCACCACTTCATTCCTTTAGAATCAAACACAAGGCATTGCATCATAACTTCCTTCCTTTAGAATCAAACACAAGGCATTGCATCATCACTTCCTTCCTTTAGAATCAAACACAAGGCATTGCATCATCACTTCCTTCCTTTAGAATCAAACACAAGGCATTGCATCATCACTTCATTCCTTTAGAGTCAGACCAGGACCGTGAGTCATAGTGATAATTTTCAGAAACCTTATCACAGTGCACACATGAATGACCCCTGCCAACTACTGCAATGCATTTCGGACCAGAAAGGTCCTTCGTCATAACTTATGAAAATGCACATCAACAACAAAACTACAAACACAATATGTGTGCATGGAAGACTGTGCCGCTTACCAAGAAAAACAGTCTTAAAAAACCCTGTAAGCAGGTACAAGTTATAAGCAGATTCCAAACCCTGCAAGAGAGAATCATAAGCCTGAAACCACTAGTAAACAAGCATTTGCAATGCAATAGGTCTCGGAGCACATAAGTTAGAGTGTTGGTGCAGTCAATTGTATTGCAACAGAAAGTGGTTTGTGTTGTAAAGGTATTTTTAATATATGCATTGGCATTTTTACAAATAAATAACATGCAAAGCAAAAGGCTCAATATAAATAACATGCAAAGCAAAAGGCTCAATATAAATACTTTAATTAAGACATAGTACAAATAGTGTCTGAAAACAAAAAGAGAATATGCATTAAAAGTGTTATGTGTCTTCATTTAAGAGGCCATTCAATAAGCCAAGCAAACGTTTGCAATATGCCTAAAGCCTCCATCGAGCCGATTAGCTGCAATCGTGTGTGGTAGAACGAACGTTGTTCAATGGATAGTATAATATATAAGCAGCGCAAAAATAAAAGACATAAGCAATGCAAAAACATGGTGCCACTTTTAAGCATACTTATTTTAAACGTGCGACAGAAAGTGCTAAACTAAGAAGAAGAGTTATAAGATGGCGCCAGCAACAGAAACACTTCCTTTGTAGCTATGAAATGCTGAACAATAAACATGCCCCCAAGGAAAACCGCGATAACATGGCCCTACGCTAACCCATTTGCTATTTATAAGGTGTTAACTAGAAAGAACAAATTGGAAATGGGGCGCCAGTTGTACACGTCTACATTGTGTGCCTATAGTTCGTCAGCACTTTTATCAAAGCAGCAACAATTTGTAAAAGCGCACACCGAAACTAAAAGCAGCACTTTCATGCAACTGAAAGTACATATAAAGGAAAACCAGCATTCTAATGCATGCACAACAACTAAAAAGCATTACTAAGTATTATTTCAAAAGCGCATAAAAAGTAAATGTGTGCACAATCCAAAAACACAGACTGCGCGTATATTTATGTTTTATACGGAACCAGAAGTAGTACAAAAATATAAGCTGCCACTAACACACTTATGAAGAAGAAGGTAAGTTAACTGTGCATCACTAAACCCATGAACATAGCTTGTATTGTAACCTATGCCCTCGCATCTATTTGTAAGTGCCTCTATTGTCTGCCCGCAAGTTGTTTGTTTGCTCCTTAACTTTCAGCCATATAATTTGCGAAACACTATGCGCACATTTTTATGTTTTAGACCGCACTAGTAATCGCAAACTAGAGAGAAGGGGGGTGGTGATAAGCGTGAGGCGAGAGACGGCCTGGCGGCCGTCAAAGTGAAAGCCTTGGGCAGTGAATAAATTAGGGGAGGAGAAATGCCTGAGGCACAGCGCACGCTGGTGGATGCCTGTGGGAGGGAGGCTGGTGGCTTTAATGTGCACACGCTTTTTAGGTCAATGCGCTTGCGCATTGAGCTTGCTTTTCACGTGCACAGCATCAAATCGCCCGATGGTTAAGCTCTGGTTAAGCCCCAATATCTCTTGCACGCTCAATGCGCAAGCGCATTGCCAGGCTCGACCTAAAAAACGGGCAAGACCTGTCTCTCCATTACTAGAGGCAAGGCCTAGGAAATCAGATTTGTTCTAGAAGTGTGTCCAGTTATCCGCAGAACTGCTGGGTTCTGTTAGCTGTTTGTAGCAGGACCACAGTGCTACACAAGTTCAAATGGACAGGAGCACAGTAATAAACAATCACCAAAATTACTTTGTTCAACTGGTTATTCAAGAGTGAACAGTTCCTGTTCCTAAGTGACAGTATGCAATGTATTTAATCTTTTAGGAACAAGAAGATGGCTTTCAAAAGATAACCCTAAACCTGGGTCCTTGCTGCCAGTTAGGATGCGTTGATGAGAGGACATTTTTAGGAGTTGCACATTGGGGTGTTTCTACCAATAACCATCCAGTAACTAACCAATACACTCGGGTGTAGTTCTAAAAATAAATTTAAAAAGCGCACGTCAACCCTAGAGTAAGATTAGCTCAAAGATAAACTCCTGCAATTTTTCTCATGACTGTTCAAAAGTTTTCAGTACCCTATTATACCTAGTGAAGTCGAACTTTGGGTTGAACATTTTGTGTCACAGAGATTCTCGGTGCTGTTTGTAATCACTAAAGTTGTCAACCTGTACAATGGCCTTTCCTGACAGCACATCACAGCAGTAGATGCTATCTGTCACCTATGACACAAATCAATTACCCAGACCAGCACTATTGGCTTAATTAGTTTGTTGCTGCCTGATTAAAAAAATTAATTCAAGGGCAGACGGTCTGTTGCAGCAATAAAGTGAAGTTACAGCTCTGTGGATTAATGTTGGAACGTGAGGGTAAGAAGGGGGACTCCATTGGGCTCATTCAAGGTTTCTCCTGCCGACACCGATATTGATCAAAATAGTATTAAACATATTTATGTTGTGCTTTTGGAAAGCACTTTCAGAAGGACACTGGTGTATATATCTGCAATTTAAAATGATAGAGGAGATCCTCATTAGAATGTAAATAGTTATTCCACATTTGCCAGTCATCCCCGTTAGCTCATTATTTTATCTAGTATACAAAATAGAAACCATAATAAACTGAGGACACAGACAATAAACAAACCTTTCAAGAGGTTAAATACATGAAACAGTAATAACAGCCAAACTGTTCTAAACAAATAAATACAGCTATAAATCATGAAGCTGTACACTGTAAATCATATGAAGAATAGTTGTTCTATCTGAATAAACATCCAATCCCAGATCAATCGATTCCTATGGGGTGCATAACCTTTATTACAAATCTTCTTTGAGACGCAATGTCAGTGGCACTATCAATTCATACATTTCCATCAAGAGCTGTCCAATTTAAGACTGTCCTTTTCTAGTAACAGCTGTGAGAATTCCTGAGTTTGTCTGTTTCATCCTGGACAGATGTTCTGCAAGGGGTCTACAACATCACTTGTACATCTCTGTTGTGGCAACCCAGCCAAGGAAAGGACAAGGGACCCTGAAAATGCAGGCCTTGACAGATGTACAATCAGATTTAGATGAAATTCAAATAATGAACTAGAAACAGAAAAAAATAAATTTTTCCAAAATTTCGTACAGGCCATACCAGGAGAAAAAAAATCCACAAGTCAACGAAGGAAACTGGTTAAGCAGAAAGTATGAAAATGAGCTGGATACTAAGAATCTGAATTTCAAAAGGCCTTCAACAAAAAAGGGAGAATAAGAACTGGACAGGAGCCAGAGTAATGGCAGGGGCTATACAGAGTATGCATGAGCAGGGCTATGGTCCTCCGGCATCATCACTTGAACATTTTCCTTATTTATTTACTAGCATAACATTTTGACAAGAAAGTTTTAATAGAACATTAGCGATATATAGCACTTTGCAGGGGGCAAAAGCTGCGTAAGAGACCCTGGTCTTCCAGTACAGCAGCTGATTCTTTATGTCAGCTTTGAATTCTAGGATGAACTACAGGAGAAAGTTGAAAGTGCCGCAATCTCGAAGAAGCCCAGGGTGGCGTGAATGAGACCAAAGATTCTGGTTGGCCAGTGCTAGTACCCTAGAAAGGGCTCCGTTCTTAGGTCTCGGCTGTCTAAAACGGCCTGGTCGCTAAGGCTTATTGTGAACTTACAGTGGGCTAGGAGCCCTCTTGATTACCACTGATTAACTTTATTGCCACTCACATTACCCTGCTTGTTATACGCTTCTTCTACGGTTTTTCCCGGCTCTCTCACTGATGGGGAGGGCAGCCATAGTAAAAACGGTGGTGCTGCCACGGTGTCTGTATGTCCTACATGGCATGCTGTATGATATCCCTAGACGTTACTTCAAAGAGCTGGATAGACTAATAGTAGATCTCCTCTGGGCCACAAAATAGAAGAGAATAGGACTGACCATGCTGAAACAAACGTGGGTGCTGGGCGGCATTGAACTTCCCAATCTTGAGCTTTATTACATGGCGGCCCACCTTTAAATGTGGTCCGTTGGCTCAATGAGGAGGATAATTGGGAGAAAAGGCTGCTGAGAGGCTTGTGTGGGAAATGCAGCTTTCCGGAGCTGCTTATGCGCGTTGCACTGGTTCTCAAAACACACCCATTTTGATCCTTCAGGTGAGACACCTAGGAGCAGGTGGTTACGAGGGTCCTTCGTCACGCGCCATATGAACATAACATGCCGATCTGGGTTTTTAAACCGTTTGCAGACATAACGAAAATCATGTTGACACAGAAATGGCAGGAGAGGGGGTTGTGACATACTGGGAGACCCGTATCTTGGGCGGCCAGTTTATCCAGCGTGACGACGCTATTGACTCATTCACGTTGGGTTCTGGACAATATCCACAAAACCCCAAGATATCAACCACAGCGCACCAGATTTGGCCCTGATTTCTTTCCTTAGGAACCATTGCCCTCACAAACGCTGAACAGGTTTCTAGATCTGACTGGGGGACGAAGACTCATACACATATCTATAGGGCCCTACGAGATGACTTACAAGAAACAGCCCCGAAAACACGCAGTAGATGAGAAGAGATGCTCGGTGAGGTGTTGACGCCACGGAATTGGCACAGGGTGCACATGGAGATGCGCACGGTGAGCTCAAAGGCACGCTTTAAGCTCATATAGTATTATTATGTACACCAGGCATACAGCTCTCCTACAATCTTACACGCCATTTATCCCGGCGGACTTTGTGCATGCATGTAGTGTGGAGTTGTGCAGTCCTATCAACTGGAGGGACGTTATGCAAAGTTTGAAAGTAGCAAAGAGATGGGAGGTCACAGGAACCCCATGTGAAATATTGCTGTGCTTAATCCCAGCCCTTTCAACATAAAAACTGCTGCAACTTCTTGATGTTAGGGCTGGTGCTGGCTAAAAGGCGGATCGCTATTGAATGAAGGAACGCCCACCCACCTAGATATGCCGAATGGTTGTGGCATGTGTCGGAGTGGGCAGTGGTCGAAGAGGTGGGAATGAAACAGGTGAGGCGGGATGAACCACTGAAAGACGACCTGGTAGCGTGGAGGCGGATGTATTAGACCTGCAATGGGTTGGAGATGAAGGGACACATCAGTGAGGTATAAACAAAAATGTAACCAGTGGGCATGGGCAACAGGTCGCTACGAGTAGAATAAGTACCGGGATACCGTACCCCAAAGAGGCACCCAGGCTACGGACGTGAAAATAAATAATCCAGTATTGTATATGTGAAGCACTGAAGAGATCTGCGACATAGGCCAAGTGCTTTATATTAATATACATTGAGTGTTTAACTACATCACCACAAGAGCAGCCAGGGGGGTGGGGGTGTTGTGGAATGTATATTCAAATCTGTAATAATTACTGTAAGGAGATCATCCTGTGTTTCTGTACATATCATATCCAGACAATAATGGTTGTGAAATATACTGTATTGAGAAAACAATTAAAAAATAAAAATCAGGAAAAATAAAAGTTTAACCATATGTGACAAATTATACATCAGAATGCTACAAATTGTGGCAGTATTACTACATTATTTTGCCATTTTTACACGTTAACACTGTTAGGGCAAATTTTTTACCCGACCTGTACCAGTTTAACACCAAAATGCAGTTAATAAGTAACTGAAAGGTGAATAGTCAACCCTTTTCCACTGCAACATGTCGCCGCATTTTTTGTCGTTTTTGATCAGTTTTAGGTAGAAATATGTATTTAAAATCTGCAAATAATGGGATTATGAGCAGATCCATTATTATGCAGAAAATGCTACTGCATCACATAATCCCATGGGCCATGTTTCAGGCTGCAGGAAAGCCCGATTCAGAATGAGGACATGTGTAATGCACTGAACACTTCACTCTTTCACAAAAGATATAGGAAACTGGAAGGAGAATGTTGTAATAAAATGCTTAAGATCCCAAATGTGCAGATACAATGTGTTCCTCCGTCGTTTTCAAGTGATTTTAGCATTGCATTAGTATGTGGAATACTCTAACACTAAAAAGTGAAATGAAAAAAGATAGTCACTTAGATCCCGGAATGTCCAATTTGTTTAATGTATCTGTCTAGGTTCTTGGTATAGTGCGTTAAAACCCACACACAAGCTGATAAAAGCTTTTTGCACTAATGTACCATAAATTAGCAGGGTTTGATTTTAAACATTAATCATAGATAATGTCTATTTTTTGCCCAATTCATCAAGAAGCAGATGAATACTGCACTGTGCCTAAAGCTGCAAGACACAATTATAGGAAACTGTTTACAAATCTTGTCCGTGGTGGTCAATGAGCAACGCATCTGAAGATAAACAAAACCGTAGACAGCGATTACCTCGTTTGTATCAAGGGTTCTGTGTAGGACCAGTGTTTCAAAATAAGTTAGCAATTAGCTAAACTGCACAGCATCCGAAAGCTGTGTAGTAAGGCTAAAGAATACAAAAAGGTTTTTGGTGTGACTGGTTGCGTCATTTTTTAGACAGGTGTGCAGTACAAGTACACATCCGTACAAAGTGTCATGGCTGCTTTTATTTATTTTTAGTTATTGATCCAAATTGAATGTGTAACTAAATAGGTAAAAATTTATTTTAAACGTGGTGGTGGGGAAAGCAATGCGGGGGCAAGGGCACAGGTAGAGGTGCAGGGAAACAGAGGTCAAGAGTAACAGGGCTATAGTAGACAATCATGCTGACGGGCTCAGGATGCAGACATGTCCTTACATTTCTAGACCTGCGAACTGCTTGGTGGGTTGAAGTGACGTGGGACCAGTCATCAGGGAGCGCTCATTTCCCGCACCGCCATCTGTCCAGACGGCATCCGTGGTTGTCATAGTTATAGAATCCGGGGACAAACCACGCCAGCGTGTGTTAACGATGTCTCTGCCCTGTCCCCTCACTTACTCGTCCACGAAGTTCAAGGCTTCCAAACAAAGGGCCGCCATCTCCCCAAATCTGACGGGTGAAGGGACGTCCCCTTCTCCCACAGTGACCAGTCACCCCTGGAAATGCGTCCGCGCTGGGTGCAGACACCAAGCGCCGCATACTTGGCGGTTTACTGTCACCATCCAGGCAACCTTACATGGGGAGACAGTTAAAAGAAAAGAGGAGCGCGCGTGGCCGGCTTCGATCCTATTTCTGAGCGTGCGCGTGCCAGTCTCCAGTCTCCTGGGAAGCAGCCGATTCCTTTGCGTGCGCGTGCCAGCTGCTGTCTCCTGGGAAGCAGACTCAGCAACTATAGTATCGCGCCTGCGCGATTGCATATGGCTTCGCCATATGCATCGCAGGCGCGAGACCTAAAAACAGTATCATGAGTCTTGTATGATGCCGCACTCTAGTATTTGTGCTCATTGAAAAACGCCTACAGACGACATGTGTCAAGCCACAGAGTTCATGACATCATTTGTGTTCAAAACAAGCAGCAAACTGAAAGTGCCGTCATTCCAAGATACAAACTCAAGAAGAAACCAAGGTGATTCTTACCCAAGTCAAGATGGCGACCAGGACTGCATGGAGGATGGGGGCACTCGAGGCAGCCCCTGCATGTGCCCGGAGGGACCAAGGCCCCGGAGTGTGGGTTGAAGAGACCTTGCTGGATCAACAGCTGCGCATGAGCTGAGTACAGACACTGCCTCCTGCCCCGGAGCGTGGGCTGAGGAGAGCCTGCTGGGTAAACAGCTGCGCATGAGCTGAGTACAGACACTGCCTCCTGCCCCGGAGCGTGGGCTGAGGAGAGCCTGCTGGGTAAACAGCTGCGCATGCGCAGAGTACAGACACTGCCTCCTGCCCCGGAGCGTGGGCTGAGGAGAGCCTGCTGGGTCAAACAGCTGCGCATGCGCAGAGAACAGTTAGCTCCTTTCAGCCCCGGAGTGTGGGCTGAGGAGAGCCTGCTGGGTGAACAGCTGCGCATGCGCAGAGTACAGACACTGCCTTCTGCCCCGGAGTGTGGGCTGGAGAGCCTAAAGCGCTACCAATGACGGCCCTGGGTATCTGTTTGGCCAGCCCCCGCCCGCCCACGCTGTAGCAGTGGCGCAGACTAGCGCGTGCGCAGTGCGCTCTCTTGAGTTGGCTGTTGGTGCTTGCATGCACTGGGCCTGGCCTGCCATCTGTGCGAGGGGGGGGGGGGTGCATCCTGGGGTCATTAAAACGTCTTTTTTAGGCCCCGCAGCAGCCCTCGTGCTCCAGGGCCCCATCGGCTCTGTAGCACACACACACAGAGGAGACACAGTCGTCTGCGTGTACTTTGAGGTTTCCTTGGGGAACGAACAGACGCTCACTTTTGAAGTAATTGAGGCAAGGTTTGTTGCTTTATTAATGTCGGTGGTTGCAGCTGCAGGTGGTGGGCATTTAGACTCAGTTTTAGGGACTGGCATTTCCTCACGTAACAGAGGGAGAGAGGCCCGAGTCGTCCTGAGGTTATTATCCAGATTGATTTTGCCGTCAGGCAGGCCACACTTTGTCTGGCAATATGTGTTTTGTTTTTCGGTCAGCCATTTGTTTGTAGTTGCAGTTGGGGCCTCACATATGCATATCCTGTTGGGGCCCTCCATGTGCGTTGCACATGGAGCGTTGCACTTGGGGCCCCCTCAAGTTTCGTTACGCCACTGTAGCATATATTGCAGTATTATACCTCAAATTGTACTTTGTTTTCTCTTGTAACCTGCACACTTGTCACTTTTTCCTCCTGTAATGCACTGTTTGCTACCTCATTTATTTTGTTTGCTCACGCACAGCTCTGTGGTCCACATAGGCTCCTGCTGGGTGGTGAAGAGGTACCATTTGCACTCAACTGGAGCCTTATTGAGTTAGGCAGCAAATTATTCACTTACTGTACAGTCGATGCACCTAGTAGTGCAATGAAAACCACTGCAATGTTGTAAAACGGTAATTGCCGAGGCTTATCTTGTAACCGGCGCATTAGGGCTGAAGGTTGTGATATTGGCACTTTCTAAATGCATTATATTCACCTTGTCTGAACTAAATCTCATCTAGCTGATGTAAAGTGCTTGGCATACCACTGGAATGCAATTACATATATATGCGCTAAATGTGCAGGAGGCCATGCCACAAGCAACTAGTATGGAAACGTTAAAATAACTTAGAAGGCCGAGCAGGAAGTCAGTGCGTTACTTAAAAGAGCGCCGAAATAAGGCGCGAATGAAGCAAAGGGTAGCGAGGAGCTGGAGAGGGCTGCGCGCGGGTCGGGATGTTGCTGGAGGGGCTACGGATGCATATGCGGCTTGAAATGACACGCTGCAGGCTGACAGGAAACTAGGCTTGTGGCCTCCGCTTATAGCGATATATTTTGGTAGCTAATGTATGGAATTATCCCTGACAATCCATCAGTCACAGGGCTGTTTATAACCATGCCGCCACAAGCTGAAGACACAGAAAGTAAATCTTTATTTGTCTTTCTTGTGACTGAATGGCGAGGAGTAAAAATAGTCCCCTGTGACTGATATTTTGTCATCAGAAACTGAATCTTTCATGCATGCTCCATCACTAACTCACACCCCCTACTCCTTTATTGCAAAGGTTTTAAAGAAACATGACCTAGGTCTCGATGTACTAACGCGTTTTGCACTCACAGGGCTTTGGTGAACAAAACTGGAGCCAATCCAAGTGCATAACCCACCCAGTGTCATTATGTACTGAAAACATGAGTCACAAATGGATTTGCACTTCGCAATGCCCGTTTTGCAACTGCTTGCGGTTTGCAAGAAAAAACGGTGTATAAACATGGCGCCCCACTTCCTTGTGACTCAGAAGGTTATATAGCAATGGTTGCTGTCCCCATTTGCAGTCACAAAGCATTGAAAGGATACCACCCGCATAATTGGTGGTATACATTTGCAAAGTGGAAGCTGTCCTGGAGAGACAGTTTCCACTTTGGGAAAGTGGCCTGAGGGCATTGAGGGAAGCATACATCAGTGCAGCCTGCTGCATGCTCCCCTGAAGTTCATTGACCTCATATATAATACTTTTGAGCCAGAGGCTTTCAGTTGGCTCTCTTCATCCTTTGGTCTGCTGTAGTGTCATTCAAATTTTGCTTCTGCCAACAGCCAATGCGTCCTTCTAGTTTAATGTTTTTTTTCCTTTTACTATTGTTTCCCTTTGTGAGGTGGGTAGATCCCCCACATTGCTGCACAGCTGCTCATGTGTATATTTGTATTTATATCTGCACATTGCCCTCTTGCGTAATTATTTTTTCTGTGGTTTTTGGAACATTTTATTACAAAAGTATACACAAGCAGCTAAATTAAAATGAATTTTGGAAATAAGTAAGTAAGCAGCATACTTTGCAACCGGTAATGATATAGGGGTTCTACAGGAGTATAATATAAGGAAAAGCACGAGCTCAGCCTCATAAGACAATATAGGAAAGAAATTAAAGACAGCAAAATAAGTAAAAGAAGATAGATGGATATGGTGATTCAATCATGATTTGTTGTTGGGCTTTAATATACGATGCATAGGGGTAGTAGGTGATTGTAGGCTCGGTGATGGAGTCTAAAGTCCCTAGGTGGACAGGAGTGGGAACTTAGTAAGCAGCCATAAAGGGTGAGATGGCATTTCACTAGTATTTGCGTATTGTTTAGTAGATGTGGGAAAGTGCCTTATTTTAGATCGTTCCTAAATCTTAGGTATTCTAAAAAGTTGTAAATTAATCTAGGAAACATGTCTCATGGTATATTAGCTGCTTGGAGTGAGAAGGGTGTCATTTCCCCTCTTGTGGAAAGGGGAGGTGTCTAGATACTGACTCTAGGTTTTGGGCAGGGAGATTCATGTCTCATGTAAGCTCAGTAGGTGATTTTGTGGACTATGCCAAGCCCTTCGAAGAAAATCCTCTGAGAAACTGGGGGCTATTGGAGGTGTGACATACATTACTAAGCTCTGTGGCTGTAAGATGTAGAAGAAGCCTTACTGCTGCCTTTTGTACACGCTGGGTTTTGCACTTGAGTAACAGAGCAAGGCCTACATACAGTCCACTGGATTCTTCCATTTCTGTCACTATGCTGGGTAATATGTGGAGATCTTAATCCTGGAAATTTATGTAAGGTTTTTATTCAGTAGGGTCTTGAGGAAGAAAAAGGATTCTTTCCATATTGTTTTGACGTGTTAACGTGTGAGATGAATAGCTGGAAGGAGTTAAGGATGGATGGAGAGAAGAGTGAGTGTGAGCGTAGCTAGGTGGGGTTGGTCCGCCCCAGGCGGCACTATGTTGGGGACAGGGCTGTCTAGACCTGGACCGTGTCATGTATGTGCATGTAACTTGCATGATCGAGGTAACTATTAGCGGCGATACTACGTGTCTCTCGGACCTCTTTCAGGTGCTCGCCGTCCTTTTTCCCGAGCACCCTCCCAGGGGGGCGGCAATCTGAAGGATAGCCCCGGGCGCCACAAGCTCTAGCTACGCCCCTGCTCCTTCAATAACCAAGGGTTTTTTCAATTAAGAGGGATGTCTTTTAATGGCAGCAGTGTACGAAGGGGCAATATTTCTTTCAGTAAACAGGGGTCTGGGGTTCCGAATACACCAGCGTCCTCCGTCCAAGCAGAGCAGGTAATGGCTGCTTGCCCTCCTGGGCCTAATATGATGAGGGTCTTCGAGCAGAGGATGCACCACTGTGGGACCACCTGACACCAGAGGCTGCTGCCGGACCTTCTGTGCGCTTCTGTTCTCTTCGGGGGCGCAGTCTGACCCCACCTTCATGAGTTCACAACTCTCGCCCCTTCCGTGATTGTGAGTGGTAAGTGCACCTGCTCAGGTGGGGGCAGCTTCAGTGGGACGGAGACCCCGCTGTGGTTCTTGAAGGGAGCTATTCATAGGGGCAGGATCGTGGCCACTGAGGTCCAACAAAGGGGTGACTTTCCTTTTTTTTTTTTTATTTCTGTAATTTTTTATTGAAAGAAGAGTATATATATACAAGGTACAGTATGTATACAGGGGTGCAAAGGGATAGACAAGAAGAAACGCCCGGGGGGGGGGGAGACATAGCAAGTGTAGTACTGGCATTCCGGGCCGGTTACATAGTTATATAAAGATCGCATGATCTCGATTGTTCATGTCTCCGCTCATTCCCCCCACCCTGTCCCACCCTGTTGGTTCGGTTGGGCTGCGTATTAGATCGTGTGGCCGACGGTTAGTCGTTCATGCGGCCCCTGATTGTCTGTCCCCCCGGCGGCGGGAAAGGAAAAAGAGAAAGTGAGAGGTAGAGGAGTATTGAAGTATGGTTGTAGTATTTGATGGACCAGAGTGCTTGTCCTGGTCAGGGTCTCTTTCTCTCCCCATCTCTCTCTCTCCCTCCCTCCCTCTTTCTCACCTCTCTCTCTGTCTCTCCCTCTCTCTTTCTTTTCTCTATCTCTCTGGGTTTCTGTCTCCCTCCTGCCCCCCTCTCTCTCTCTCTCTCCTTCTCTCTCTCTCTCTCTCTCTCTCACCCTCCCTCTCCCCCTTCTATCTCTCTCTCTATCTTTCTCTCCCATCTCTCTCCCTCTCTCGCCCCCACTATCTATCAATCTCTCACTTCTCTCTCTCTCTCCCTCTCTCTCTCAGGTTCTCTATCTGCATCCTGCCCTGTCTCTCACTTCTCTCTTTATCTCTCAGGGCCCTTTCTTTCTCCTTGCTCACTGAATTATTCTCTTGTTGCAGCCGGCTCCATCTCGTGTTCTGGTTGTGTGTAAAGCACATATGTGCCTCGAGGGCGGCACCGCAGCGCTATGGTACAGGACTGTCCAGACAGGGGCCAGGCCTTCATTCGGCTGGTGAAAGCTGCTCTGAGTCGGTTGGAGTTTGCATGTTCCCTTGTCCTCTGGTGGCTGATGCTGGTCCTTGCAGCTTCTTTCAATCAATCGTTAGTTTTGTAGATTTATAGAGCGCTTCTTGTCACCTGTGAGGGTATCCAGGCGCTTCTTGTCACCTGTGAGGGTATCCAGGCGCTTCTTGTCACCTGTGAGGGTATCCAGGCACTTCTTGTCACCTGTGAGGGTATCCAGGCGCTTCTTGTCACCTGTGAGGGTATCCAGGCGCTTCTTGTCACCTGTGAGGGTATCCAGGCACTTCTTGTCACCTGTGAGGGTATCAAGGCGCTTCTTGTCACCTGTGAGGGTATCTAGGCGCTTCTTGTCACCTGTGAGGGTATCCAGGCGCTTCTTGTCACCTGTGAGGGTATCCAGGCACTTCTTGTCACCTGTGAGGGTATCCAGGCGCTTCGTTCCCTTGTCCTCTGCCTCTCCTCCTCCTTGGTTCATGGCAGTCACAGCAGGTTCTCTGCATCCTTCCTTTATTACAATCGTAAAGTGTGCATCTCATACCCTTGTCATTGTGTCTGACGTGTGCACCGAGAGCCTGATGACGTCTCACTTCTGAAATGTTTTCTGTGATATTTATTTCATTATCTGGCTCCGTTGTTGGGCGGTTACGGCTCTTCATCTTCGCTCATCTTCCTCTTGCTGCAGTGTGTGCGTCATGATGGAAAGATCTGCTTTTGTGGCCCCCCCACCTCGTCTCGACTCTCCTTCACTCTGCCCCCCCCCATTTACTCCCAAAGGCACTCTCTTACATTTCAGTTCATTTATCCACATAATACACTTTCACCGCATAACTATAGGTAACACAGGAATGATGCAATGTGGAAGCCGTTAATCTTCTGCTCTTTATATTCTTTTATACAACACTGTTCTGGTTTCACTTCATATTTCCTTTTACAAAGAATGTGTTTCCCGGCTTTTTATTGACGTGTCCGTTCTGTCCTTGTGTCGTTAAACAGCAGTGCCTATGAGTGTCTGTTTGTGCGTATGAGTGCTTGTTTGTCCCTATGAGTGTTTGTGCATGTGAGCGCATGTTTGTGCCTATGAGTGTCTGTATGTGCCTATGAGTGTCTGTATGTGCCCATGAGTACCTGTTTGTGCCCATGAGTGCCTGTTTGTGCCCATGAGTGCCTGTTTGTGCCCATGAGTGCCTGTTTGTGCCCATGAGTGCCTGTTTGTGCCCATGAGTGCTTGTTTGTGCCCATGAGTGCTTGTTTGTCCCTATGAGTGTTTGTTTGTGCATGTTTGTGCATGTGAGTGCATGTTTGTGCCTATGAGTGTCTGTATGTGCCTATGAGTGTCTGTATGTGCCCATGAGTACCTGTTTGTGCCCATGAGTGCCTGTTTGTGCCCATGAGTGCCTGTTTGTGCCCATGAGTGCCTGTTTGTGCCCATGAGTGCCTGTTTGTGCCCATGAGTGCTTGTTTGTGCCCATGAGTGCTTGTTTGTGCCCATGAGTGCCTGTTTGTGCCCATGAGTGCTTGTTTGTGCCTATGAGTGCTTGTTTGTGCCTATGAGTGCTTGTTTGAGCCTATGAGTGCTTGTTTGTGCCTAGGAGTGCTTGTTTGTGCCTATGAGTGCTTGTTTGTGCCTATGAGCGTCTGTTTGTGCCTATGAGCGTCTGTTTGTGCCTATGAGTGCTTGTTTGTGCCTATGAGTGTTTATTTGTGCCTATGAGTGCTTGTTTGTGCATGTGAGTGCATGTTTGTGCCTATGAGTGTCTGTATGTGCCTATGAGTGTCTGTATGTGTCCACGAGTGCTTGTTTGTGCCTATGAGTGCTTGTTTGTGCCTATGAGTGCTTGTTTGTGCCTATGAGTGCTTGTTTGTGCATGTGAGTGTCTGTATGTGCCCATGAGTCTTGTTTGAACCTATGAGTGCTTGTTTGTGCCTGCTTGTTTGTGCGTATGAGTACTTGTTTGTGCCTATGAGTGTCTGTTTGTGCGTATGAGTGTCTGTTTGTGCCTATGAGTGTCTGTTTGTGCCTATGAGTGCTTGTTTGTGCCTATGAGTGCTTGTTTGTGCCTATGAGTGCTTGCTTGTGCCTATGAGTGCTTGCTTGTGCCTATGAGTGCTTGCTTGTGCCTATGAGTGCTTGCTTGTGCCTATGAGTGTCTGTATGTGTCCACGAGTGCCTGTGTGTGCCCGTGACTGCCTGTGTATTCCTATGAGTGGCTGTATGTTCCTATGAGTGGCTGTGTGCCTATCAGGGCTTGCGTATGCACATGAGTGCCTATGTGGGCCTATAAGGGACAGTGTGTTCCTATGGATGCCTGTGTGTGCCCATTTGTGCTTTTGGATGTCTTTGAGTGCATGTGAGTGACTGTGTGTGCTGCCTGCCTGTGTGTGTCTACCAGTGCCTGTTTGTGTCAGTGTATGCCTGTGCATTCATATGTGTGTGCCTGTGAGTGCATCACTGTGCCTGTGAGTGCCCGTGTGTGCTTATGTGTGCCTGTGTGTGCCTTTCAGTGCCTGTGAGTGCCTGTATGTGCCTATGAGTACCAATGTATGCCAATGTGGGACTGTGTGGTCACAAAAATGCCTGTGTGTGCCCATTTGTGCTTTTGGGTGCTTTTAAGTGCGTGTGAGTGACTGTGTGTGCCTGTGTGTCTACCAGTACCTGTCTGTGTCTGTGAATGCCTGTGCATTCATATGTGTGTGCTTGTGTGTGCCTGTATGTGTGCCTTTCAGTGCCTGTATGTGCCTATGTATGCTTATATGTGACTGTGTGGTCCTATAAATGCCTGTTAGTGGCTGTGTCTGCCTAGATGTAACTGCGCATGCCTAGGAAGGCTTGTGTTTCCCTACGAGTGCCTGTGTGGGCCTCTGTGTGCCTAAGAGTGTTTGTATTTATGTGTTACTGGGCATGCCTGTGTCTTCCTGTGTGTGCCTTTGTGCCTATGACTGCCTGTGTGTGCATATATGTGGCTTTGAGTGCCTCAGTGTGTCTGTGTGAGTCCTTGTATGGCTATGTGTCCCTATGAGTAACTGAGTGACTCTGTGTGCCTGTATGTGCATAAGAGTGCCTGAGTGTGCCTCTGTGTATCAGTGTACCCATGTGTGTGACTATTAGTGCCAGTATGTGCCTTGGTATGCCTGGGTGAGCCTATGAGTGAATAGTTGGTGTGCCTCTGTGTGGCTGGCGTGCCTGTGTGGCTATGTGTGCCTATGTGTGGCTGTGTGTGCCTGTGTGTGCCTGTGCATGCTGGTGTATACATGTGTGTACCTATGAGTGCTTGTGTGTGCCTGTGCCTGCATGTGAGCGCCTGTGTGTGCCTATGAGTGCCTGTGTGCCTCTATGTGCGCATGTTTGCATGTATGTGCCTTTGAGTGCCAGGGGGTTTTGTACCTGTGAGTGCCTATGAGTGCCTGTATGTCCCTGGAAACAAATGAACAGTGGAATTTGCAGGCTGCGTGAGAATTAATTCAAACACAGGCTTCTGTATGTTAAAGATGTTCTGAGGCGGTGTACACTGGACTTACACCATCACGTTTGCTACTGAGTGTGCATTTGTCTACTCTGCACTGCTATGTAGTTGTCTGGTATGTGGCTGTCCCTGTGTGTTGCTGGAAGCTGCCTAGAGGATCTCCTTTTGCTGTGCTTTGTGGGAGCCTGCTTTAACGGCGACGCTTCTCCGCCTTGCGTCCCACTACGCTACATCTCGCGACACCCGCTTCGCAGGTGCCGCTCGCCTCCTGAGTGTTCTAAGAAGCCGGGACTCTGCTGTGGGCTAAGAACTATGATTGGAAAGCCCTCCCACAGCCTTCAGCGGGACTGCGAGAACCAGCCTGCAGTGCGGCGATCATCGGCCGCAGCTGGTCCTCTTCCCGCCGCTCCCTGCATTAAAATCGGGTGGAGCCAATCCTCGGTGGTTGTGTGCTGCTGGAAGCTGCCTAGAGGATCTCCTTTTGCTGTGCTTTGTGGGAGCCTGCTTTAACGGCGACGCTTCTCCACCTTGCGCCCCACTACGCTATATCTCGCGACACCTGCTGTGGGCTAAGAACTGTGATTAGAAAGCCCTCCCACAGCCTTCAGCGGGACTGCGAGGACCAGCCTGCTGTGCGGCGATCATCAGCCGCAGCTGGTCCTCTTCCCGCCACTTCCTTAACTATTTAAACAGCGGGAGAACCTTTCGCGTAGCAACGACGACAACCGGACGAAGTCCGGACAAAGGGCGGGCCCTCTGTGGCCGAAGTAGGCTGGGCTGGGCCCACTTATTAACATTTACTATTCATCTTACTGTTACTATTTAGAATCCATTCAAGCCCTTATAGACTCTGCCAATTGCCTCAACATTTGTAATTTGTTTGACACACTTTATTTGCTTTGTTTTTTCTTTATTTTTTTCTTTTGACGTTGAGTATATTTAAAATTGTCTACTGGCATTGTGTATTGTTTTTTCCCCCTCTGAGGCATATTCTGAAATATGACGGCTAAAAAGCTTCGTTCTGGGAGACTGTTGGGGGGAAGGTCATGCATTAAGACAAGATCCAACCCCCTGCGAAACAAAGATGCCGCAAATCTCCAGTTGAAGGGCCAAAGCCAGATATTTTAGTTGTGGGTGAAAACGGTTGATAAGGACCCAGTAAAGGGGGCTCTCCCGGAAAAGACTGTTTTTAATAAGGGTGCTTGTTCAACTCCCTTGCATGACTCAGTGCCTGATCAGGTGAAGAAGGAGACGGAATTGGGAAATAATTTAAATTTAAGCTTACATTCTAGTTTGGGAGTCGTATCATCTCCTCTAATATTCTCTGAGAATGATAAGTGTTCAGCTCCCAACCTGGATAATTTGCATCAAACTATTGCCCCATTAATGTCCGAAAATTATAATCCCAATGTCTCGATAGGTCATCCTGAGTTAAGGGAGGTTATCAACGGGGATTCGCAGCCTTTGGATATTGGCTTAGAGTTGTGTGGACGCTTCTTGGTAGATGGGTCTATGAAATTACAAGAGGTTATAAAGACCCCAATTGGCGCTACTCCTTCTGGTTTACATCTCTACAGTAGTACTCCCTCCCTCAAATCCCATGATATATCACTTCAGACTAACATGTCAAAGAGCCCGATGATAAATATAACGGGGATTGATGCTATTAATGTTCCTAGCTCAAATTCATCTGAGAAACCTATATCAGAATCTCTGATTTCCTTGGAACATTTGTTATCTTCTATTTTAATGCTATTGGGTAAATTTGTGGGCAGTACAGATTGTGTATTGGAATCTGTTACACAAATTTTAAAGGTTTTATTATTGAAACCCCCGGAAAAAAATTCCTGCACGGATCCTTGTATTGTTCCACTTCCTGAAAAAATACCAGCAAATTCATCTTGTTTGCCGTCTCAGAATATGCCAGTTGCTCCTGTCATGAAGGAATTATGTCCAGTTTATAAAACGTCCGCTTATAACTGTATTAAGGATTCTGAACTAGGCATTGTAATGGATGACAAAAGTGTTGAATTGCCAGATGCCAATGCCGAAAAAGTACTATTTCCCATTTTTGGGCCAGAATTCAAGGGGATGGAGGATGAGGTGAAGGTGGGAAAACTAAAAAAGATTAAAGGAAAAAAGAGGACGCCTCTCCGTAGATTTAAAAAGAGGAGGCAGAGACAAATAATTTTCAAGGACTCCCAAGATTGTTATAACTCTCCCCCTGCTACGGTTGAGATCGATAATGGGATTCCGAGGCATGATTCAAATATATTGTCATTTAATACCATGGTCCCTCCTGTTAAAATCAATGAAATTACCACCAACTGTTCTAATCCCACTTCAGGAGAATTGGATGTAGAAGAAGAAAGGCCCTTGGTTCACTTTCCTGTAGTGGAAATAAGAAAATCTGCTCCTGTGGTATCAACCGTTCTTAATCCTACAGCCCATTCTTTCAATACATTAGCAGAAGGGGTAGTTCCCGCTCAAAATTCCACTAATAACTCTGTTGAAATCTGTACAGATTCATTGATTCTTGATTTTCTCCCATTATTTGATCTTGATTTAGTGTTGAATAGAACTTCTCTTATTTATTGGAGGTCTTCAGGGCAAATATCCCATCTACCCTCCTGTACGGATTGGAACTGGTCGACCTAAGGTATTGGGATTTTTTAAATGTGGTAGAAGGTAAATTATTGAGAGGCTCAACCTCCATTCCGCTTGCACAGTGGCCGCTTGTAGACTTGAGTTTGGCCTGTGCAGCAGTTGGGTGCAGGGCCTGGCAGCTGTAGTGCGTTGGGTCGCAAGCTTAGCCAGAGGAGAAGCGGGGACTATGAGAAACCTTATGAATGCGGAATTATTGGGAAGTTTAAGAGAATACTCTCTAATTGTTAAACATTTTAGAAGGCTGTTTCGCTTCTGCAGTTGGAGGAGAGTACCCTCTTCTCCTTATCTGCAGCTCAGTTAAAGTCTCTCTTGAAACAGGCCTCCTGGGACCTTAGCTTCAGGTTGGACAGTGCCTCTATCCTTGTTAAGAAAGGTGTTAATCCCCTCACTGACTCATTTGCAAGGAAATTTGTGCAACCCTATGTCGCCTGGAATTTGCCTCATGGCGTCCGGAGATTTTGGTTTTTCTTGAGGCAGGACTTGCTACCCCTAAATAATCTTTTGTCTAGATGGTACGGAGTCCCTGCAATCTGTGACTTTTGTCACTTGTCCACTCAAGATCGAATGCATGTACTTTTTTTATGTTCAGTGCTGCGTCCATTTCGCCGTAAGTGGTTAAGGCAAATATGCTTGCAAATGGGTATCTTAAAAGCCAATTCTTTTATGCTTGCCTTACACAACCCCCCAAATGAAAGATTCTGTTTTAACATTTTTAACTTTTTCAAATGTTTTTTAGCTATTTTTTTTTTAAAGACCTTTATTAACAGCAAAGCCATTGTCGTCACTGAAGCACTTACAGATTCACATTGCATGGAACTACATATCACAAGATCATTGTGGCCAAAGAAAAAATAAAAACTGTACATAGCCATAGTAGCCGGCATCCCGGGGGCCCGGCGGCGTGATGTAGTGGCTCTAGTTCAGTATAACCAATAGTAATACCCCCCTGGAGGTAGCGTGTGGTGCAGTGCGACAACCGGCCATCCCCTGATGTATACTCGGTTGCAAGGTCTTATGTTGAGGAAAAGGTCAAAGAAAACTACCCAAACTCCCATCCCAACTCCCCCCTCCCTCCCGTGAGTGTGTCTGTGGAATTTCTACATCCCCCCAATCGAGAGTAAAACATGTTGTGTCTGCAGTGCGCCCTGTCCTAACCCCAACCCCAGTATGACAGTCCCCCCCGGTAGCCATCCCACCACGCCCCCATGAGACCTTGAACTCCAAGTCTACCCCATCCCACCCCCCTACTCCAATACTTGTTCCTGGAGGTCTACAACCTCCGAGGTTTCTGAGCCGCCTTCCTCTCCCTTTTGTAAATGTTCTTTGTAGAGGTCCCAAAAGTTTTTCGGTCTGCTCCTAGGCGGAAGCAATTCGCTGTACAGCTCGATTTGAGTACAGCAGTACTGTAAATCCCTCGTCCACCTTGTCTTGGCAGGGAGAGGCCCTCGCATCCAACAGGCCGCCACCACTCTCCTGGCTATCAACAACGCCATATCGACCAGACGACGCAAAGATGGAGGGAGTGTCTTAGAGTAACCTGGGAGTGCCAGTTCTGGTGTTCGAGGCAGTGTCTCCCCCAATATCTGATCGAGCTCAGTAAATACCTCCCCCCAAAAAGCATGTACCCCAGGGCAGAGCCATGCCATGTGGAAAAAGTCGGCAACCGGCGTTCGGCAACGCTCACACTCCGCCGAGGGCCGGAGGCCATAGTGATGTAAACGTTCGGGGGTGTAATACACCCGCTGAAGGAACAATTAAGAAGTGGATACCAACCTATTATGGGCGCACTACCTAAACATCAGGGTACAAAATTATAATTATTAGCTGTAATCACAAAGGTGCTTCAAGAGGAATGATGCGTATCCAACATCAACTGGCTTCATGTGAAGCAATACTGAGAGCAATATCCTCTGAGCACACCCACAGTTCAATCATGTAATTCCAACGTGTATATGGCAAGCTACTCCAATCCTCAGGAGTCGGATCAAATTAATATAATCTCCAAGGTCAATGCACACAAAAGTCCACTTTCTGTATAAGAAGTCCTTATAATTTATTTCAAAAGTTGATTACACCAGCCAACACGTGTTTCGTCGTGCATATATTGTACCTCGACTTCTTCAGGGCTGTAATCAAACAAAACATTTCCTACAATCAGTATAAATGTTTTTCATATAACTGAAATTAGATGTGGAATAGTACCAACCACCAACCATTAAGATAAACGGCCTGCAGAGTGAAGAGTTTGAAGTGAGAAAATGAATTAACAGAAAGCCAATCCAGTCCTAGTAAGCACCCAGTGTAAAATGCAAGAGAAAGAACCCTACTACCAAGATATATAAGCAGGGTAGGGGTAAATAGTCACCTCTGTATCTTTCCGTAATCTCTCTTTAATATATGGTCCTCAGAACATGAACAAATCAATCAATCTGAAACAACAGAGGCGTGTCACATAATATATACCTTGTATCCTGTCACTACTATCCAAAAAGCAGCTGTATAACCCACTAGTGAATCCAAACAGAAATGATATGCCAACTAAAATTAAGTATTCACCCCCTATGTTATGAGTAAATCGGGTTTACCTTCAAAATTCTCCTCGCAACTCATCCAGCAATATGTCAACAGTGTCTATCTCTCCATTCACCTATAATTTCCACCAAAGTCAAAGGTAATTATGTTACAAACCAAGTATATATTGCTGGATAGAATTAAATCAAACGTGTATCCTACAACACTCACCCAGTAAATATCATCTGGTGTGTTCTAATATATTATCATTTAGACTCCAATTATCCAATATATCCTAAACAAATAGAAGTAGCACATGTCACACCTCAATTTACGGTCCATATACCATAAATGAAATTATTAAACCATCCTGTGAGTAAAAGCATCTGAGTCAATGCATATTCCTGTACAAAATACCAAGTTTAAATAAACTTATTTTACATAACCCTTCTATATACAATGTTACCCTATGTCTTCTTCACTATCAATGCAATGTTCACTTCTAATGCAAGCGAGAGAGATCAGTAACTGTCAAAGCACCAAATTGTAATGCGCTAATCCATTATCTCCTCCCGTAATTGATATAGAATTACATATACTCACCAACGGTAACTATAAATTATATATTATGCACAGGGTCGTCTTCTCTTGGTCAATATACGGTTATCTGTATCAAAATAATGACTATAGAAAGATAACCCGTATCAAGCCTCTAGTTACTTCGAGTCAATACATTTTGCCCACACTCACCAAACGTCGTTATCTTCAAATATCTCGACTGCCTGAAATATATATAAAAGGAAAAGGCTTTTAATATCTCATACCTTTTCACAATTTAGTGTCTCCATAAAACTACCGCCAACTCCGCTCGAAATATACCTGTGTTCTGCTTATTAGCATCTCCTACTAAGTCGACCGACCACATCCAAGAATTGGCGTCTAGCATGGGCGCCATCTTAGAGTATCCTTAAATATGCTATTTCAGCGCGCGCCATCTTGTAACATGTTACTATTATTTCTACAATCCTAAGCACGAAATTATACATGTAATCAAGCAAAATAAATATCAGTACTCCAGTATCATGTAACTACATATAATTCTACTGTATAGTATTTAAGTACGTTAACTAAACTAAAGTTCGAGATACCGGCATTACACATGGGCGCCATCTTGGAATGGGCTAAAATGCGTTTGTATGTAAGCGCCATCTTTTAATATGTTCATATCGTTCTTAAGAGTAAACACACGTTACTCTACATATATTTATGGGCTAAGCTAATATCACTGATCCGCTCACAGGCATCATAGTGTAAGTGATGCATATAATATCCACACACGTTGGCGATCTATTCAATTGTCCGATTACAATCGGATTTCCAGAGTAATTCATAAGTCTAATTTAGACCCTGCGCTCAACCGTGAACCCTGGGATAATGTACTAATCCATTAATGTATCAAAGCATACCTAAATAGCCAAATCACAAAGATCAAACCATATTGAGTATCCATATTGTGCCATAGTGAAGGGTGAGTAGAGTTAGTGAAGGGTAAATGTTAGCCAGTTAGCCAAACGTAAGGCAACCGAGGGTGCAATATCATCTTAACTAATCAATCACATGTCATCATCATACATATAATATTTAGAAGGGAAGCGAAATCAAATCCTAGGGACTGTGCGTCCCTGTACAGTCTAGTGCCAGAAATCTGCTAGGTGTCAACAGCAGTCATTTATATATTTACAGAAAATCGCCAAAGAAACATCACATAGGTCAGAGATCAGCCCAATTTCTACTCATTGCCCAAGAAGTACTGGTATTCATTATCAATATTAAGCCCATACTGGACCGATTTCAATTTCATTATCCACAGTACTTCCCTACGTCTGAGTTTCAGAGTTCTGTTACCTCCCCTGGGATCCTGAAGTACATGCTCTATTGCATGATAACAAAATTGGTGATCTCCCTGATTGTCAATGTTCTGAACATAATGAGCAGCTATTGGGTATCTAGTGTCCCCATTTTTCCAAGCCCTAATATGCTCCATCATTCTGTCTCTTAGTCTTCTTATCGTGCTGCCTACGTAAATCTGTCCACATGAACAGACTATAACATACACAACAAAGGAGGTTTCACAGTTCATAAAAGTATCTATTTCATACATTTCTGAATTATTGTAGCTGAAACTCACAATCTTTTTACAGGCCCATCTGCAGCAATTACAACGCCCACATTTATAAAATCCCTTAGTCAAACTCCTGGGCCAAATTTCTCTATTTCTGATTGGATAACTTGGGCTTAAGTCGCTCGCCAAGGTTCTCCCTTTCCTGAAGGTCACAGCCGGTCTCTGTCCAATGTGTTCTGATAAATCCTTATCAGATGATAACAGGTGCCAGTGTCGATTTAAAATAGAGTACAATTTATTAGACTCTGTGTTGTAATTAGTCACTAGGCGTACCTCTCGTTCTTTATTCTCTGTAATCTCCTTATCTTTTAATGTGTGAGATCGTTCAAGTTTATGGACACGTATTTTTGCCTTCTCAATAACTGCCCGTTGGTAACCCCTAGCGTGAAATCTGGAAGACATATCCTGTACTGTATCCTTAAATTCATCGTCCTCCGAACAGTTCCTCCTAGCTCGGACCATCTCTCCATACGGGATGGATTTTATCTGAGATTTGGGGTGGCAACTCTTAGCGTGTAATAGTGAGTTACAACTAGTCTCCTTCCTGTACATCTTGGAACACAACTTATTTCCCTTTGTGTATAGCTCAACATCGAGAAAATAAATCCTCTCTTTATCATATTGGGTTGTGAACCTCAAGTTAACATCATTGCTGTTAAGGTATTCAAAAAAACACAGAAGGTCCTCCAGACTGCCGGTCCAGATCATGAGACAGTCGTCTATGAAACGACCCCAATATTGAATATATTCAATCCACCTGACCCCACGACGACCCCAGATCCACTCCGCCTCGAACCATCCCATGAACAGGTTGGCAAAAGACGGAGCAAACCTGGAGCCCATCGCGGTCCCAAGGCGCTGTCTATACCAATTACGGTTAAACACAAATACATTGTTACTAAGCACTATCTGTGTCATGTCTAGTATCATCTTTGTGTGCTCATAGTACTCAGCTGGTCTCCTGTTGAAAAAGGTCTCTACTGCATGAATTCCCAATGTGTGGTCTATATTTGAATATAATGAGACCACATCTAGTGTTACAAGAAACATGTCACTTTGCCAGATCACATCTGACATCATATTCAAGACATGCTTAGTGTCCCTAATATAGGAGGGTAAATTTTCAACAAACGGTCTCATGAATATATCAATATACTCAGATATCTTTTCAGTCGGACCCCCAATACCAGAGATAATTGGCCGTCCGGGTGGGTTCTCCCTATTCTTATGTACCTTAGGTAAGGTGTATAAACAAGGAGCTTTAGGTGTCGAGATCGTCAAATAGTTATACTCATCCAAATCCAATAGCGACATATCATACCAATTTCTAAGTCTCTCATTGATCATTATCATTAGGGATGGTAGTGGATTGTTGGGTAAGGGCTCGTAATATCTAAGATCATCTAACTGTGTCATGATTTCTGCATTATATTTGGTGGTATCCATTACAACCACGTTACCACCCTTGTCAGCCATTCGAATTGTGATGTCATTATTGGATTTAAGGAGTTTAAGTGCTTTTCTTTCTCCCTGTGTGAGGTTGTCTGATTTTTTATAGAAGCCACCCTTAGACCGTTTATCTATGAGTTTATCAATCTCAAATTCCACAGACTTGTGGAAAGCATCTATAGTATTGCCTATGCCCAATTGAGGAGTCCACTTAGATTTCAATTTTAGACCGCTGCTTTGACTGAGATATCTGTTAATCTCTAAGTCCTCCAAGACTCTAGACAGTGTAATAGGGTCTTCCTCATTCTCTGTCAATGAAAGTAACAATTTTGTAGCATTAGCCCCTTCTATGGTCAGGTCACTCAATTGACTGTGTAAAGTAGTGCTTTTATCTTTTAATGGTGCATGAACAAAAAACTTTTTAATTTTCAAGAGTCTCACAAATTTATAAACATCAATCTTGGTCATGTACCAGTCCGAGATAACATTAGGACAAAATCCTAGTCCCTTTTTCAATAGTTTAATCATATCATTGGTCAATTCAAATTCAGATATATTGATGATCTCAATTTCATTTTCAGTATTGCTCTGCATATTATTCAATCCTTCCATGACCTCAGCCTCATTCCCCTTCTTGCACCCTGTTGTCCTCCTGCCCCTGGATCCTCTCCTAGTCTTGTATTTCCGCCACCTCTGCCCCTGATCGTGGAGTCCCGATTCCCAATTCTGTGACGCCTCACCTCTTCTAAAAAATCAATCTCTCGTGTGCCTGGTTCGGCCACCGCCCCTCCATTCACCTCTTCACTCTCACTACTAACAATGGATGAGGCATCAGTTTCACTAGCTGCAACGCTAGGTGTGGCAGTTGCCTTCTGCTTGGAACCACGGGGTTGTCTAACCAAGTAATCAAAGCGCTTAGCAAAGGTGAAAACGCGGCCCGCTTTATAATCATTCTCATCTCTTTGCAGCTTCCGTGCCTTCCTACGCTTAATATCTGCCTGGAGATCTGTTAGGAAGTTATCCAAGATAGTGTAATTTTTCATAATCACTTCTGGTTGATTAAGTTCTTTAATTTCCTCCTCTAATTTATGTATCTCTTCAAGCAATTTCTTAATCTTCCTCTCTGCATTCTCTATAAGAATGTTAATAAGATTTCTAGAGGAATTCGTGAGCTCTTGCTCCCAATTAGCTAACAGATCTGGTTCCAGGTCTTCGTATGTGGGCATGATTTGAGATCTCAAGCCCCTGGGTATTCTATTAAGCAGAAGATACTGCTTCAATGTAGCTGCGTCCCACCACTTGTTAAGCTCCTGTCTTTTCAAATTCTCCAATCTTTTAAATTTCTCCTTCAGACCCTCCGTCTTAGCAGGTGTTGGTGCATTGACCGTAAATTGAGGTGTGACATGTGCTACTTCTATTTGTTTAGGGTATATTGGATAATTGGAGTCTAAATGATAATATATTAGAACACACCAGATGATATTTACTGGGTGAGTGTTGTAGGATACACGTTTGATTTAATTCTATCCAGCAATATATACTTGGTTTGTAACATAATTACCTTTGACTTTGGTGGAAGTTATAGGTGAATGGAGAGATAGACACTGTTGACATATTGCTGGATGAGTTGCGAGGAGAATTTTGAAGGTAAACCCGATTTACTCATAACATAGGGGGTGAATACTTAATTTTAGTTGGCATATCTTTTCTGTTTGGATTCACTAGTGGGTTATACAGCTGCTTTTTGGATAGTAGTGACAGGATACAAGGTATATATTATGTGACACGCCTCTGTTGTTTCAGATTGATTGATTTGTTCATGTTCTGAGGACCATATATTAAAGAGAGATTACGGAAAGATACAGAGGTGACTATTTACCCCTACCCTGCTTATATATCTTGGTAGTAGGGTTCTTTCTCTTGCATTTTACACTGGGTGCTTACTAGGACTGGATTGGCTTTCTGTTAATTCATTTTCTCACTTCAAACTCTTCACTCTGCAGGCCGTTTATCTTAATGGTTTGTGGTTGGTACTATTCCACATCTAATTTCAGTTATATGAAAAACATTTATACTGATTGTAGGAAATGTTTTGTTTGATTACAGCCCTGAAGAAGTCGAGGTACAATATATGCACGACGAAACACGTGTTGGCTGGTGTAATCAACTTTTGAAATAAATTATAAGGACTTCTTATACAGAAAGTGGACTTTTGTGTGCATTGACCTTGGAGATTATATTAATTTGATCCGACTCCTGAGGATTGGAGTAGCTTGCCATATACACGTTGGAATTACATGATTGAACTGTGGGTGTGCTCAGAGGATATTGCACCCGCTGAAGGAACTTGAAATGCACCAACCTGTGCCTGCCATTAAGGGAGATTTTGCGCGTGCTGGAACAGCAGTATCGCCACATACTGTCATCGATGGGCGATTGCAGATCGTCCTGCCATGCTGCTCTAGCTTTAGAATGTGGCATGCGCTGATGCGTCACTCCCAACTTGTTGACTTGCGAGATTAATTTAGCAGGTGTTTTAGTTTTAATGATATAGGTCAGTTCAGGAACCTCCTCAGGTTCCTCCATAGAAGAGCCCAGAACCTCCCGGAACGCCGAGCGGAGCCTGTGAAACTGGAATTTCTGAAGTAATGAAGGGCCCAACGCCGTGGGTGTGAGCTGATCCCAGGTTTTTAGTGTACCCTCGGTGAACAAATCCTCCATCTTCGCGATTCCGAGAGAGCAAAGAGCCTCGACGACGCCCCTTTCACCCAAGGGGTCCAGCCAGAGCGCCCATTCTATCGGCATCAGTGGGGAGTACAACATAGTACAGCCGCGGGCCCGCGCCAGGGCATGCCATGCATGGTTGGTTGCCTTGAGGGAATCCATTTGACCGACAGAGCGATCTACCGGGAGGCAGATCGTGGCAGGCAAGGGGAGCGGGTCCGCAAACAGTTTTTCTAGGATGAGATGCAGTGTGCGTGCATCGCCGTGGACCCATGAGTGCAGATGAGCAGCTTGCGCCACTCGGTAGTAGCGTTCCAAGTCCGGGGCCCCCAGACCCCCCATCTCACAGGGGAGAATTAGTGTCGCCCACTGTACTCTAGGTTGTTTGCCGCCCCAGGCCAGTCGGATCAAGACTTGTGTGAGCTGTCTAAAAAAGGACTTCGACAGCACCACAGGAATATTTATGAAAAGGAACAGGAACCGGGGCAGCACAATCATTTTTACGATGGCGATCCTGCCTAGGAGGGATAGCGGGAGTTTACACCAAGTGTCCACATCATCGACTAATTTATTGAAGGCTACGCCATGGTTATCCCGGACTAGGACCTTTGGGTCAGTGTGCAGTCGAATGCCCAAGTACCTGACCGAGTCTGTGGACCACTTCAGAGGGTACTCCATGTCGAAGGGATGTGTCACTGGAGTGAGTGGGAAAGCGATGGATTTGTCCCAATTCACCCGTAGACCTGAGAGTGAGCCAAAGCGGACCACCTCCCGGAGAACTGCGGACAGATTCGACTCCGGGTTTCGGACGTATAGCAAGGTGTCATCAGCGTACGTCGATATCCCTATGTTGTAGGTGGGAAAACTTATCCCCTCCAAACTGTGGTACTCCCGTATGGCGCAAGCCAGGGGTTCCGCCACCAGCGCATAGAGTAGAGGCGATAGAGGGCAGCCCTGCCTAGTTCCCCTGCCAATATAGATCGGTTCCGACACCCTGTCTCCCACTTTCAATCTGGCCGACGGTCGGTGGTACAGCGCACCAATCCTCTGCAGAAACAGTTCGCCCAGGCCCAGCTTCCGTAGCACTCTGATCATGAAAGGCCATTCGACAGAGTCGAATGCCTTCTCCATGTCTAGGAATATCGCTAGCGCCCGGTTTTCCTGTCGGACATGTTGCATCGTACCCAGCACCGTGCGTATATTGTATGTTAAATTTCTGCACGGAACGAATCCAGACTGTTCGGGCGCAACCATATCCGGGACCAAGAGAGCCAGCCGATTGGCAAGTACTTTGGCGTAAATCTTTGCGTCCACATTTAGCAGACTAAGAGGCCTGTACGAACTGCAGAGGTCTGGGGGTTTCCCCGGCTTTGGTACAGTGACCAGCAACGCCTCACGCATGGTGAGGGGCATCTCACCGTCCTCACAAATCGCGTCGAAGAGGGTGATCAGGTGTGGGAGCAAGATGTCTTTGTAGGTCTTATAGAAGCCTACCGTGAGCCCGTCGGAACCCGGTGCACTACCCGCTCTCATACCGGCCAGGGCCTCCAAAATTTTGTCCTCATGAAAGGGGGCCATCAAAAATTCCCTGTCCGAATTCCGCAGGAAAGGCATGGCGATATGGTCCAGGTAATCGTCCATTTCGCTCTCAACGCCCTGTGTTTTGGAATGGTAAAGTTCGGCGTAGTAGCGTCTGAAAGTCGCTAGAATTTGCTCCTCATCCGTGACCACGTCGCCCTCTGGGGATCTCAATTCGTCTATCACTAGAGGTCTCCGAGAGCCCTTAACCATACGAGCCAGAAGGGCGCCCGGCCTATCTCCCTCCCCGTAGACCCGGGCCGTGGCGTATTTACCCATATAGAGTATCTCCCTGTCCGCTAGTGACTGATACTCTGACAGTAAAGGGGAGAGCGCCAAGCCATCGTCAGTGCCAGGGTCCAGTAGTTGGCGGCTCTCCAGGTCCGCCAGCTTAGCTTCTAAGGCGGTCAGCTCCCGCCTAATGGTGCGCAACATACTGGAGTGTTTTGACATAGCCATGCCTCTAATAAAAACCTTGAATGTCTCCCAGGCCGTGAAAAAGTTATCAACAGAGCCCAGATTAGTAGCAAAAAACTTATCTATATCTTCCGCCAGTTCGCCCCGAAAGACTTCATCCAACAGGGCGAAGGGGGGGAACCTCCAGGTAAAGGCCGGTATACCCTTCCTAGCAGTGGAAAGATGCAACAGAATGGGGGAGTGGTCCGAGAGGGTGCGCGGGAGAACCTCGCAGGTGCCAATACTGCTCAGGACTGGAGGAATCGCCAACCAATAATCTATTCTAGTGTGGACTTTATGGTAGGCCAAATAGTGTGTGAAGCCGCCCTTCGAGTGTTGTTTGTCCCTCCAGACATCTACCAGGTCGAGTTTGATCAGCTCGGCTTTCATGTAGGCGGCGGAGGCCACCGGCCGTCGAGCTGGGCCCGCTGAGCAATCCCTCTCAGGGTCAAAGACAAAATTAAAATCTCCTCCCCATAACATCCCAGGTTGTGCGTGAGACCTACAGTGTGTGGACAGGGCAGCATAGAAGTCAGGGTTATCATAATTGGGGCCGTGCACGTTAACTATCAACAGATCAAGTCCCTTACCCACACACCTAGCCAGGACATGTCGACCCTCCGTATCTGCCATTACCGGGATCAATTTCAATTGTGAGGAAGGGCTGACCCAGATTAATACCCCCCCCCGAGAATGTGTCGTGAAGCCAGCCGCCACAATATGTCCCGCCAACCCACGAGACTGTAACATCCTACTGTTGATAGGCAAATGGGTTTCCTGCAGGAGGGCCAAATCAACATGTCGGTGTAGGTAGCTAAGGACCTTCCTCAACTTGCGGTAATCGTTCAGGCCCCGCACGTTCCAGGTCATCATTTTCAGAGTGTGTGGAGAATGGGTGGGAGCATTCAAAGCAGCATTCGACATAGCAAGGACATTTGAACCATCGTATCACCAGGGATGGCGAGAACAAAATGCAACAGTACACATTTCCCCGTTGTAGCCAGCCGGCACTTCAATTCGGGTACATTTCCACAGAGCAGTCCACTCAAAGCAATTGCAAACTCCCCACACCCATTGAAACAAGAACCCCCGTCAGTAGACTCCCCCAACCCCACCACCCACTCACCCACCCACCCACAGCCGACCACCCCCAACCAGGTCAGACAGGCCCCAAAAGCAGCCCCCATCAACCCAAAAATAGCAATTTGTAGGTCGTTTCGAAACTCGACTCCCTAGGGAGTCACAAAGCCAAAGGCACCGGGGCAGAGCATACCTGTAAGGAACCGCACCACCAACTGCTCTATCGCATATAGTCAATTCGACTCTCCAGCCCGACCCCGCTATTTGTTCAGTGTCCATGGTAAATCACACCAATGCGCTCCCCAATCCCACCAACCCCCCAACCATTGCACACTGGACTGTGCATACCCCCAAGCAGCGTTATTTTCCCCCCTCTTCAACAACCGCCTTAGCGTACATCCACTCGATTCGTACGCTGCACCAACAAACAGTACTGACAGTCATAGTGCAATCCAGACTTACCGCCCCCCAAGGGGGTGGTTCAGCCCCTCCATTTGAGGAATAGTGTCCCCTCCGCGTTGAGGAGAGCTATATACTCCATTAGGACCCATCTAGTCTTGCTCGTCCATGTGCGAGACTGAACCAGCGTCCTCCTCCTGGTTCTTCCGAGCCTCCTTGCGCTCCCGAGTCCATTCCTTCAGGGACTTCTGAAGGTCTCTGGGATTCGTGAAAAAGTAGGAATGCCCCCCTGTGTTGATGCGGAGTTTGGCGGGGTACAGCATCGCGTAGTCCAGGCCCAGCATACGTAGTTGTTTTTTGTACGGCGCAAACTGTCTCCGTTCCTCCTGGACTTTAGCCGTGAAATCCGGGTAGAGGGAGATGTCCATGCCCTCATTTTGCAGCTTACCTTTGTCTCTCGCCAGGCGCAAAGCAGTGTCCCTATCGTGGTAATTGAGAAGCTTCGCGATGATGGGACGAGGAGGCGCGCCCGGCTGCGGTTGTGGGCCCAACCTGAGGTGCGCCCGTTCCACGATAAACATGGGAGAAAAGGCCTCCTCCCTGTAATGGCCGGATTTTCCGCTTAGATGGGATCAGCCCCCAGGGGCCCCTATAACCCAGCCAAAACGTACTCACCTCCCTCCTTAGAACGTATTCACAATGAATATGGATATATATATATATATATATATATATATATATATATATATATATATATATATATATATATATATATATATATATATATATATATATATATATATATATATATATATATATATATATATATAGGTATATACAGGTCGCACCTAAGGATGGGGAATAGCAATACACATGCATAGATTTTTTTACAATATCTTATTCGCATCAGTTGGTCTC
This sequence comes from Lissotriton vulgaris, assembly GCF_964263255.1. Classification (NCBI taxonomy): domain Eukaryota; kingdom Metazoa; phylum Chordata; class Amphibia; order Caudata; family Salamandridae; genus Lissotriton; species Lissotriton vulgaris. The sequence goes on along the minus strand of NW_028252259.1, from coordinate 474,976 downwards.
GCGGCCACCCCGACCCAGACCGATCTACCCTAGGGCAGATATGACACACAATCCGGTGCGTCTACACATGGGCCTGCAGAACCCAATGCTCTCCTTTCCAAACGATCCACAATCCGGTAGATCTACACGCCAGTATCCCCCCTGACGCTCTCACTTATGCAAGCCACAATCCTGTGGGTATCCGCGTTGGTAATCCTCCCCAACGCCCTCACTAACGCCGCATATCAACGAAGACCACATTCCTATGAGCAATTATCAGGACAATGTCTCATTTATCTACTTGGAATGAAACTATGATAATGACTTTTAATACAGTTCCCAAATGATATGATGTACCTCCTATTCTTGGCATCAACGGTCCACTCACTCCCTCTTTGTTCGATCACTATTTACCTGATCAGGATTTCACATCCGTTCATGCAAACAACTCTCAACTAGGAGATCCATTTACCAGGATTGAACAGGAATACAAGGCACACATTAGTTCTCTAAGAACTAGGATATTTTATTGACAATAGACACATATCACATTACTATGCAACATAATTTCTGTAAAGAAAAGGTAAAGATTAGAATGCGCGCTTATTGGGAAAGGGCGGAGGTCACCTTGTTAACCTGAAGTTGGGGCTCGGCAGTCATCTAGGTTCCCTTCTCGTCTCTGTGTCCTGGCTCGCCTCGCAGTCACACCCCAGCCGTCACAAGTACACGTCTGCACCGCTAGGCTCAACCTTGTCTGCTTCCCTCCAGGCCACCGGAACCTCGCTGGATATTAGCTACCGTCTCTCTCTCTCTCTCTGTGCCAGTGCGCTCCGCGCTAATTCTCCTTCAGTCTTTCTCAGAGAGTTTCGGTCTTAAATCTTTCTCGGACTTCAAAGATGGCGACTGTCCGCCATGAAATAATTAATGGCAGAGATGCTAACGGCTAGATGCCGCCTACGAACTAACTGACAACTGACTAACACCTTCGCTAATATCAAAGCCCGTTCCTTCATGGAAAGTTACGGCCAGCAACCTGCCGCCCACCAAATTCTTGTACCTCCCCATACCAAGGACACGTTCCCTGCCGGCCGGCCTGAAGTTGTGTCTTCGGAGTGGAGAAAAATACATTCCTTCGATAAGGGCCAGCCCGAGCCGGTTCTCTCCAAGCGAACAACAGCTTGAAACTAAAATATTACACTTGACCTAGAAGGCCTCTCGAGCTACCAGGCATAGAGCAAGATGGAGTCTGTCTCGTTTAAGGCCTACCGGGCCCGCAATATGCGTAACTCCATGGAAAATATCCTAACACGTTAGCAAATGGGCAAATCATGATTAGTACCTATGTATCTATCCCCTAACTTAAATTCATAAGCCCTACACTAAGGAAAGTTACACGAAAATGCTCTAATATATAGAAGGCAGGGATCCTGTCTATAGTCCTAATCCCTATGCTATGGGGGTGATAGGCTGGAGTCACTCTCCATCATTCTCCCTCTTAAAGGAGCCAGAAAAGGGCAGCCATTACATTACACCCCTTGACTCCAGTCTATAAACCACAAACTAAATAGAACTCACATCAGTAGAAGAATAATAGGAAACAAAATTAACTGACCTATGTCTCTTGCTAAGTCTACAAAATTGAAGCAGGGAAGGAATGCACTGAATAAAGCAACAAATAGCTATTAAAACACAAATGGTGACGATAACTCCCCCTAAAATCTGTCGTAAAGAATATAGGTCAGGTAACCAATTAAAGAGCCAGTCAAAGAAACCCTGATCTATATGTTGTCTAATTTCTGCAGTCAAGTCGTGAAGTTTGTCAATATGGGCTTGGATTGATTTAGAATGGTCGGACAAATTAAAACAGCATAGGCCCTCAAAATCAGAACAGTCATGGCCATGTTTTAACAAAAGGTAATCAATTGCTGCGCGATTCTGTAAAATCGCTCTACGTTCACCCTGGGCATCTAATAACAGGTCAGATAAAACAGTAGATGTTTGATTGATGGATTTAACCATCCAACAGGCCATCTTGCCAATGGTTTTTGCATTATAAACGGCCAACGCAGGGACTCCAATAATAGAAAAAGCTAAACCAAGATATTCCGACTTGGAGAAAAGGTGAACAGAAGAGTCACAATCCTCATGTAGTGACATTGAATCTCGTATCATACGGGAATGTGAACTAGGATGCAAAGAAAACATTAACCCCATGGCTGCTAAGGCAATTCCCCTCCTGTGCTGGAGATTGCTCTATTTCATTGTTTTATGACGAGCTGGGCTCGTCATCAGTGTACGAGGAGGCTACACCATGACGAGCCCAGCTCGTCATGAGTGTGGAAGGGGTTAATAAACTCAATCTAGTGATGGCACATGGGCCACCAGAAATATTTGCAGGAATATAAGGCCAGGATGAATTCCCGCAAGAAAAGAGCCATCCAGATGGCAATACCATGGAACGATAATAACTAGGGGCAACCAACAGACGTTGACATGTCATATTATTCTTCACAGAAAGACACGAATTCGGAAGTCTCTTCAAACACAGCAATCGTTGATGAGCTGAAAAAGAAGTTGCAGCTTGTATTTTTAGCTTAATACATTCGGTGATAGCTTTAGGATCACATGTCATTATAAAACACAGGTCTCCAGGGGTAATATTAAAAGTAGTAATCCGGGAATGAATAGGGATATCGAGGTCTGGAAGAGCAGTACATAAGGGACAAAATTCGTGGGCCGCAAAATCGCCCAGAATAACATTTGGTCGGGCATTCGAGATATTAAAAATATGGCGTAAAGTCACAGTAGATGCAGGGACGGCAACCAGGCAGGTCGCCAAAATGTCAGTCACAGACCTCATGGGGGTAAGGCAAAAATGTGGAGAGTTCGTCACTCTCTTAGCCAAAGTAATCCAGAAATTGGAAGAAGTAGTCCATGTTGAACGCGGAACTCGGGTTTTCCAATCAACCGAAGTCGGTGGATCCTCTCCTCTCCCGGCGTAGCAGACCAAAAGGAGTCCAACGACGACACATCCTGCAGCAGCAGTCCAGGGAATGATCTGAAAAAATACAAACGCAGGCCTTAATCATTCTCGTAAGTAACATTTGTCAGCTGGGACAGCTTCCCAGCCATCTTTCCCTGGCTTCATCACCAAAACGGTGTTGTCATGACCGGTCGCAATAATATCAGCCTGTTCAGGAGGATTTTTAGGCGATTGCACCCATATTTTAGCTCCATGAAGATCAGATGATCCGAAGCCTTTTTGTCCTTGCACAGTTAGCAACGTCGGGGCAGAGCCTTTCTTGATCTCGCCACTGAAGACAGGCATAATTAGTAACTGAGCAACACGGTCAGACTTTTTAATCAATAAGTCAGTCTCACTGCTATTAAGCAGGAGAACCTTAATCTCTCCCTGATAGTCACTGTCAATTACTCCTCCGAGCACTTGTACACCTTTCAGGGCCAGGCCAGATCTGGGGGCAATTAATCCAAAACTACCGGCAGGTATACAGACACCAATGCCAGTTTCAACAATTATTCGGTCTTTTCCTGGTAAATTTGCATCATTTAAAGCATGCAGGTCGAGGCCTGCGGAACCTGGGGTCGCTCTACATGGAGCCAAAGCACCGGGGGTAATTTCCCAATACATGACAGTGTTAGATAAAAAATTAGGCTTTACATCAACATTTGGAGGAAACAAACGCATCAAAGGGGATTCAGCATGTAACAAAGGGCGATTATTTAAAATCAATAGAGCTTGAAACAAAACATCCTTCCAATTCTTATATCGGTCATCAGTCAATTTACGTAATTGTTCTTTTAACAAACCATTCATTCTCTCAATCAGTCCTGAAGCTTGTGGATAATATGGAATGTGAAACACCCAATCAATGTTATTACTCACACAGAATTCCTGTACCAATCTTTGGATCTGACGGTGGTGAGAGTGGAAGATAGCCTTTTTCTCTTTCTTCTGTTTTGTGTTTTCCTTATCTAGACCCTTTTTCGTTTCCTTTACTGTTGTGCTATTTTTTTCTCTTTTTCAGGTGTTGCAGTGGCCTGATCCTGTCGAAGGAGCATGAGTTCTGGGCCACAAAGTAAGTCCTTATCATCCGCACAATTTGAAATGGTGAATTCCACTGAGCTAACTGGACACAGCGTCTGTCTATGGTGGCATTTAAAGCACTGAGTGCAACAAGGCCAATTCCTTTGTTCCTAGATCACTGGAAAAAGGAATAGATGAAGAGTCTAGGTGGGCAGGGTTAGTAAATAACATCTGATAATTCATTAAAAGTATTACAAATATCTCATTTGATGCCAGCCTTTGCCACAGAAATTGTAAATTGATAGTGTTGGCTGCTTCTGAGAATCGGTGTCACAATATATGTGCAACTTGAGTTTCTTTCTTAAATATTAATTACGTTTGCTCTCACATCCTTGAGTTCCAGTGATCCAAAGCTCCCGATCTACAGTGTTCCGAGCTGTTTCACCACTATCAGAAATGATACTCTACTGATTTCCTGGCTTGTTTTTGTCAATACATTCTTTGTGCAAAGTATAAGGTCACAAATATTTTTTCTTTGTGTTCATTTACAATCTCTGACTCCGTTTCTACAGGTGACTGAAGCATGAACAGAAAAAAGAAGGTCTAAATTTTGTGAAACATAACGAAAAGGATTATTTCAAGGAAAGTTAAAACATTCTCGCGCTCTAGAGAAGAAACACATTCTATGTGCCAGGAATGGTGAGGATGTTGGAGCGGAAGAAACTGGTGAATGTGAAAGTTGTCAAATCCCTAAAGGAAAATTACCATAAATGTTTACCAAGTGCCAGTAACTGAGATTGAGGAGAACATTGACCACAACTGATCCCCACACAGTGCACTTGAGAAAACTCAGTGATGTAAATTCTGTTTGATGGTTTATGAGAAATGCTTTGGAGACGCAAACCATCCCCAACAGATCAGTATCCGTAGACGTGATGTGAAAGAACCGTCAAGAAGACTAATATACTCGGTTTATAAGCGCAAGCTTTTGTCTCCATCTCCTGTGTTTCAGAGGAAAGAAAAGATTGTTTAAAAGAAAGTCATTGTAAATGCTCTTTCTCAGATGTTGATTCACCAAAGATGCTGGATTATCATTTCCAATATAGGAAGATTTTCCCCCACCAACTCTGTCTCTTGAGTTTGATCCGAGTGGTTTCAAAGGATCCTGTAACTCCAAAGTGGATCATGTACCTGTCTTAGCCACTGAGCAAAAAAGCATCTACTGGCACTGAAAGTATAAAAGGGGCCAGTGTTACGCTATTGATAGTTCTTAAACCACCCTGGCATGCCCTAATCATCTGTCGTTACTTGTATGAACAAACATAGCTACCAGGCAAACACTAAAGCCTAAAGACCTTATCAGTGCTTTTAAAACTCCTAAATCAAATGTGATAAAACAGAATCACTAAATGAGACTAATTAAACAAGAGAAAATTCACCCGGGCATAACTTGGAGAAAATTAATCCATGAGAGGCCTCTTAATCAATTCAAGGGGCTCCTCAGTGAAAGTTAATAGGACAAGTTAGATCAGTGCCTTTAAAGGTAGGAAAATGATCTCCAGGTAAAAACTATCATTAGTTAAATACATATGTTAAGAAGAGCATCTGAAATGTATTTTAGAAGTTAATGCTGAGTTGTAACTTAAACATGTACACAATTAGAAATCAGATTCAGTCTTAAAATGACGTGTATTCAGGAACAAACCCAACTTGGAGAAACAAACAACTCGAATAAGAACAATAACTGTGAGAACAGCTTTAGTTATCAATCCCACCTCACTAAACATGAGAAAACTAGCTCTGGACGAAAACCCTATCAGTGTCCTGAATGCCAGAAAGGCTTCAGTCTCAAATCCAACCTTACTGTACATGAAAGAACTCACACTGGACAAAAACCTTATCAGTGCTCTGAATGCTCGAAAAGCTTCAGTCAAAAATCCAGACTTACGGTACATGAAAGAACCCACACTGGACACAAACCATATCAGTGCCCTGAATGCTGTAAAAGCTTCTGTAGCAAATTCAATTTCACTATACATGAAAGAACTCACACTGGACAAAAACCTTATCAGTGCTCTGAATGCTCGAAAAGCTTCAGTCAGAAATCCAGCCTTACTGTACATGAAAGAACCCACACTGGACAAAAACCATATCAGTGCTCCACATGCCAAAAAAGCTTCCGTTTTCGTGGCAGTCTGATTCAACATCAGGTAACTCACACTGGACAAAAACCTTACCAGTGCTCTGAATGCTTGAAAAGCTTCAGTCAGAAATACAACCTTACTGTACATGAAAAGACCCACACTGGGTATAAACCGTATCAGTGCTCTGAATGCTGTAAAAGCTTCAGTCAGAAATCCAGCCTTACTGTACATGAAAGAACCCACACTGGACAAAAACCATATCAGTGCTCTGAATGCTGTAAAAGCTTCAGTCAGAAATCCAACCTTACTGCACATGAAAGAACCCACACTGGACAAAAACCATATCAGTGCTCCACGTGCCAAAAAAGCTTCAGTTTTATTGGCAGTCTGATTCAACATCAGGTAACTCACACTGGACAAAGACCTTATCAGTGCTCTGAAAGCTGGAAAAGCTTCAGTCAGAAAGGCAACCTTACTAAACATGAAAGGACAAACACTGGGCATAAACTGTATCAGTGTTCTGAATGCCAAAAAGGTTTCTATAAGAAATCCGGTTTGACTCTACATCAGAGAATACATACTGGGCTCAAACAGTATCAGTGCTCTGAATGCCAGAAAAGCTTCAGTCGTAAAATAACTCTCACTCAGCATGAGAGAACTCACACTGGGCAGAAACCGTATCAGTGCTCTGAAAGCTGGAAAAGCTTCAGTCAGAAATTCAGCCTTACTCGACATGAAAGAACCCACACTGGGTATAAACCGTATCAGTGCTCTGAATGCCAGAAAAGCTTCCAACTGAAAATGACTCTCACTAGACATGAAAGAACTCACACTGAACAGAAACCTTATCAGTGCTCCGAATGCCAGAAAAGTTTCAGTCAGAAATCCAGTTTAACTCAACATGAGAGAATCCACACTGGGCTCAAACCGTATCAGTGCTCTGAATGCTGGAAAAGCTTCACTCGGAAATCCGACCTCACTGTACATGAAAGGACCCACACTGGGCTCAAACCGTATCAGTGCTCTGAGTGCCAAAACAACTTCAGGGATAGATCCGGTTTAATTGTTCATGAAAGAACCCACACTGGACATAAAACTTATCAGTGCCCTGAATGCCAGAAAAGTTTCAGTCGGAAATCTAGTTTAACTCATCATGAGAGAATCCACACTGGGCTCAAACCGTATCAGTGCTCTGAATGCCATAAAAGCTTCAGTAAGAAAATAAATCTCTCTACACATGAGAGAACTCACACTGGACAAAAACCTTATCAGTGCTCTGAATGCCGGAAAAGCTTCAATCAGAAATCCAACCTTACTGTACATGAAAGGACCCACACTGGGCTCAAACCGTATCAGTGCTCTGAGTGCCAAAACAACTTCAAGTATAGATCCAGTTTAATTGCTCATGAAAGAACCCACACTGGACAAAAACTTATCAGTGCCCTGAATGCCTGAAAAGTTTCTGTGACAAATCCAGTTTAACTCAACATGAGAGAATCCATACTGGGCTCAAACCGTATCAGTGCTCTGAATGCTGGAAAGGCTTCCAACTGAAAAAGACTCTCACTAGACATGAAAGAACTCACACTGGGGAAAGACCTTATTAGCTCTCTGAATGCTGGAAAAGTTTCAGTCGGAAATCTGGTCTCACTCAATTTGGGAGAACTTACCTGTAAAAAAACCTTGTCATTGTTCTAAATGCCTGGGAAGCGTCTGCTGGAGATTCAATTTCAGTCCACAAGAGAGAAAGCACAACGAGAAAGGAAATTACCCGTGCTCTCAATGTTCAGTTGTAAATGTAACCTTTCTACATAAGAGAGACAATGTGGGAGAATAAAAGGTGCTCACTGTCAACCCTGAGGAGGAGCTTTCAGCATCGCAAAACATTTACATGAAGCAGCCACAAAGACTCCACTCCATTGATTGTCCAACAAACCGTCTACTGAGAAAAGCACACAGCGAGGGATGGAAATGCTTGAATTAACCTCATCCTTTTGTAACTATTCGTGGCCTCATTCCATTCAGCGTGTTTTGCTCCCTGAGTCTTTATAAGCCATGGCTCTGACCCACAAAGGCCATTGATCCTGAAATTTGAGGCCACGCTGCTAGATTCAGGAATGTTTGTAACCTCAAACTGTTTCCAGCCTTAATAAGCCTCACCAGGGGGCTGCAGTAGGAGTCCCTTTGTCGTAGGTCTATATGGGACCAACATCTGTTCTGTGCCATGTAGGGCTGATCATTGAGAAAAACTAAAGGTGATGGATGAACTGGTAGTTCATCTCGGCAACATCCCGCCACATCATTCTCTAGTCTTTGTGTAACTACAGACAAGGCCAGCCATATGCAAACCATTCTTGGCTCCACCCTAAATAATCCTAATGACTTCTGTTCCAATGGGACATGGCCTCGTATTACAAAGATATGCGAGACAGCAAGGACCCCCTGATACAGTTCAACTTCCTGGGTCAGGGCACTTGAAGAAAATGTGTTCCAAATTGGAGAACATATGTACCAACAAACAAAAGGTGTAAGCATGGGGGCAGCAATGGCCCCATCAATAACCAATATTTATATGGCTAGGTTTGAATTTCATCACATACACAACGAGATGGCACCATTCTATGAGTCTATTTCCCATTGGTACCGGTTTATTGACAATATATTTTTTATATGGACCAATGGGGAACAGACTCTACAAGAATTTCTAGAATGGATTAATTTAGCAGATAGTAATCTCCGTTTCACTGCACAAGTTGATGCTACAAAAGTGGAATTCCTTGACATATATATCAAAAATGAATCCAAGAATCTGACGGTTGACTTATATACTAAGTCAACAGCAAGGAACACGCTACTCCATTTTAGTAGCTACCATCCGAGAAATCAGAGGATGGGATACCATTTTCGCAGTTTTTGAGAGTGCGGCGAAACTGCACAAACATTAAAGATTATGATATTCAGGCTGTAAAAATGAAAGAGAAATTTCTTGCTCGCGGATATCCGAATCGTTTAATACGTGAGGCATATAAGCGAGCAAGATACTTTGATCGCGATGCTCTTCTGAATTCAAATAAACAACAGAAAGAACAAAAGTTGGTCTGCATAACAAAGCACTCTCCTCTAAATGCCACAGTCAGACAGATCATCAACTCAAACTGGCATCTATTAAATATAGAACCGACACAACCAAAACTACCAAAACCCATGTTTGCGCATCGACGCAACAAAAATCTGAAAGATCTAGTGGTTAGATCACGTTTCAGTGGAACTACCAATATTGTCCCCTTTGTACAGAAATCACTAAATTGAGAAAATGCCATTAAGGGCACCTCCAGATGTGGCACATGCCAATCTTGCGATGGCATAATATCAGGTGAGACATTCACATTCAACAAAGTACAAATACAGGCTAAGGAACTATGGACATGCAATACAACCAATATTGTTTATTTGATATTGTGTCCATGTAACTTAGGTTACGTTGGAGAAACCGCAAGAACTATGAAACTCCGCCTAACGGAGCATAGATCTGCGATTAAAACAAAAAAATTGAAAGCACCACTGGCATCCCATTTTTCTGAGTTCCATCATTCTCCGTCTCAGATCCCTTGGCGCATCCTAGAAAAGATTCATATAGCCAACAACAACGGCGGAGATAAAATTAGGAAAAAAAGAGAGCTTTATTGGATCTTTACTCTTAATACATTTACCCATGGCTTAAATAATGACCTACCGTGGATAAATGCTATCTTATAACAAGAAAGATTGATGCCTCTGTCTTTATATCTCTTTAATTTGGGCAAATGATAGGATTAGTCAAATAATATATAGTCCCCCGTATAATAAGACCTTTCCATATATGACACCAGCAGTAGGCATACCCATCTTATTTACGGTACTCACTTATTCATTTTTCATTTTTTCTTTGATAAATAAACAGTAAACAAATCAAAAATAAACCTAAAATAAACATTAGAAAAGCTAAATACTCATGACTGGTCAATACCGGGCATCTAGCGATATGAAGTCTTGTCGCTTTAAGATGCACGAGAAAACCAGGTGAACCAATTAGCTGCCTTGATAAATAGACCAATAAGAAAGTGCCAAACAAATCCTTTGCCCGAATATCGGAACCGCTGGGACGCCGCTTAAGCCGGTCCGTCTCATATAACAGGAACACAGGTAAAACTTTTGCAGCCTTGCACCAAACGCGTAAAGCTTTCCTTAGTTTAAACAGGCTGGCCACGATATAACGTTAGCTACGTTCGTTTTTATCGTTTCAGCTGCCTTGATATTAGACCAATAAGAAAGCGCTAAACAAACTCTTTGCCCGAACATCAGATACCACCAGGACGCCGCCTTAGCCGGTCTGTTTCAGATAATACAAACACAGGTAAAACTTCTGCAGCTCTGCACCAAACGCGTAAAGCTTTTCTTAGTTGTAAATATGCTGGCCATGATATAACGTTTGCTGCATTCGCTTTGCCGTTTCAGACCACATATGCCGTATAAATGCTGGGATTAACCATTGGCATTTATCGCAGCAGGTCGTCCACCCCGAGAGACGATTTAGGTAAACAATAGAGTCACCTTTGAATAGTAAAACCGTAACATACCTCAAAGATTTAATATGACCGGTGAACAAAATCTTTTTTCTTTATAGATGTATGACCACATGTATTTTTAATTCGTATCGGATACATACCGAGTATGGCACCTAAAAACAGCAAAAACTAAGGATTTTCTGGTAAACGCGGTAAGGAAAGGATGTGGTTTGATTAAGGACATGTATATGCAAACAGTAAACAAGTAATCAATGTGCTTTATTACAACTTATGCTTCATATAAATAAAACGCATGCAGTATAAAACCAAACTTTACCTACTGCAATACTACCAGCGGCTCTATAGACTAAAACTGTAATATAAAAGCTAAAACAGTGGTATTTTTACAGAACATGTACTGTATTAAATAGAGTTTTCAGATGATCAGTTACTTTTGTAGTGGCAGGTATTCGTTTCTGTGCCTCTAGTAATGAAAGAAAATGTAAAACCAACCATATATGAGTGGACAAATATGAATAGGGTAATCAAATGTAGTAAGTTAAAGTTTATATTAGAAATTATAAATAAGTAATACCTGCCTTAATAAAATAAACTTATAACAATACTGTCTGTTGAATAATGAGGTTCACCTGATTCACTTACAGTGATCTAAATATTTTGGCCTGACTATAACAATCCTGTGCCGCTAATGAAGTAGCCTACTGGATGTTTAGCGAGTCTAGGTGACCACTATATCTACATACAGAGTTTAAAATCCAAGTCAATCTGAGCTTCCTTAAAAGTCGGGTAACCATATTCAATTAATTTGACAAATGATTACAACTATTTAGTCTCAGCATATAATCAGTGAATAATGTTCTCACATTGCAGATTTGGCCTTCATCGACACTCATATTAATCTAAACGGTATCTTGGCAATTATTCTGTCCTGACCCTTGATATCTATCCTGTTCTGTCCTTAAAATAGGTAAGCTTATCTGATGCCTTTAGACATGAATGATTAGTATAAAAGGTCCATACTAGAATCTTAATAAATGTGAAAGAGACTCTTTACACCCTGACAGTATGCTAAAAATGAACTTAGGTACAACAATTTATATTGCATGTAGTGCAACTGATATTAGGCTAATATCTTAACATAGTAATCAAGGAAAGCAATAATAGCTAATGATTTCTAGTGAACAGCCATTTTGCGAGCCAAATACCCAACCTTACTACACTTATATCTTTTTCTGTTGTCTTTCTTATTAACCTGGCTGTTTACCCTGGTTATGTAATTCTTTTTTCCCCTTTATCCTCTGTTTTATTCTGTCAGAGTTAGGTTGTCTATATATATATCACAACCAGTAAATGAGATGAACAGTATGCTATTATCCAAATGAAATAAGTTGCAACTGAAGAACTGTTGTCTATGTGTAAAAGAAAGATATGGTTACATTTCGTGAATTGTGTAGTCCATGGCAACTATGTATAGGATAGACACTATTATGTTTGGAAGCGGTATTATCAAATCGTGTTGATAACCAGTATCTAGCACATGTTATAAAAGCCAGAACACTAGCTATTTTGTACACAGAAATATAATATTGTAAAAATATCTTTTTTATAAATATCTTTTACAGCACGATGGTACAGTCCTGAGGAAGGCACTTAAGTAGTGTCGAAACGCGTAGACAGGAGACAGGAAACCATCCAACAGTTTATGAATTATTTGAATGATTGAAGTTATGCGTATGCTATAATGCTACAAAAAACTTTTATCTTTTGTGTATAATTATGTATCAATTTTATCAAATATCATGTTAGTGTAATAAGTATTAAATTTGTATCCTAATGTGTACAAACAGTAGTGGAATATCATTTCTCTACGTGGTCTAAGCCACCTTTTATGTGTTAGCTGGTTCCAAAAATTTGCCTGGGTATTTTACTCACACATACTCGTATTACAAAGATCCACACGAGTGGCCTCTTTCCATCTTCTTTTTGTTTCAAATAGAACCTGCTATCCCTTTAACCATGCCTCAGGCCTGCCAGGTTCCATGCTTTGGCTCTTATCATCAACCTTGAACCATCTCCATAACTTGGAAGCTCCGAAGACTTCGCAGCTTGAAGTTTCCCACATTTTGATGGCCGTGGATTCAGGTTCAACTTGATAACCCAACTCTACTCTGTGGGAATTTTGCACTTCAAGCCACTTCTGTGCAGCTCGTCACCTTCTGATACTGATTCAGCCAAAAACCTTGCATCAAATTCCAGTGTTAATCATCACCAGAGACTAAACTTACCTTTGTCCCCTCGAGCATAGCTACCGAAGTCAGCTACAATTTTGTAGGTGACTTCCTGATTGATTCAGTGGATCTGCTCTTTTTTTTAAAATTCATTTTCCTTTTTGTTTGGTTTTGACTTCCACTGTTTTGCTTTACCTTCGAGCGTGCCTTAGGCCATACTGCTCAAGCCACGGTACCAAAAGCGAGCTAAGAACACTTTAGTAGAAGAGACATTTACCTTTGCTGACCAAAGTTTGGGAAAAGCAAAGCAGGCTGACTCCAGAAAGCACACTAAGGTTACTTTGTTAGGTGGCGTCTGCACCACCTGTAGATGCAAAAAGCAAAGATTATGAGGGAAGCTGTTGGTATCTATGCCCCCAGAATTTGAGACTGCCGCCCTCTCTCAAACAGTTGAAAGAGCTAATAATGCACCCGCCAGAGATTCATGTCTCAGCAACTAAGACTGCTTGCTCCTGCCATACAACACACACACTGTTACCTGAATCCCTTTACCTGCTACATAAACAAGTTGTGCTGTGCGTTGTGAACAGGCTTTCACCCCCCTTTGTATGTAAATGAGTTTCTGTGATCAGACACCCCAGGCTCCCATTTCTTCTAGTGCTGTGATAATGTGAGAACGGTAACAAGATCACAAACAAGGGCTGTATTGTGAAATAATCATCTTCCAAGTCACACAGTAGTTTGTAGTTCTTTACTAGTCTTTTAAATGTACATCCCCCTATCCCGTTCCAAGGTAGAGTATAGTTTGCGAAGTGCGACTCTCTTGTGGCCCGCTCCCCAGATTAAGTCCATAAGAACAGAAACTGAGTCCAATTTCCTGAAGAAGTGCCGAGGCAGGTAAACTAGAGGGGTCGAGAAGCAGTATAAATGTATTAACAGCATTTTTGCAACTGCCACTCTACCCATGGGTTGATAGTGGCAGGGAGCTCCAAAACTACAGGGATCTACTAACATTGGACATCACCTAAGTTGCCCTGTATAAGTTGTTGTTCGGTGTAGCAAATTCACCCCTAAATACCTCAAAATGTCAGGGTGCCACCCCAGTGCTAATTGAGGCAGCACTTCCTGTTCTAAGTTGTGAGTTGGCGCATGGGATATAAGCTGGATTTGGTCCAATTTAGCCTTAGTCTAGGAGCCCTACCAAAATCGTCTAGAACCTCCATCACCTGCGGTAGATGCGAATGCACGTTCCTGAGGCACACAAATGCATCATCAGCATACAGGGAAATGACCTCCCAATTTGGCCCACTCTGTATACAGATTGCTGAGTCCTGCGAACGAAACAGGCCAGTGAACAGGTCCATGACTAGGGCGAAAGTAATTGGCAGCGGGCATCTTTGCCACATCCTTCAAAAGAAACTGAGATCTCTGCCTGTCCGGATGTGGGCCAGTGGGTTGGTGTAGAGGAGATTTATTCAGTGCAGTATTTCTGCACCTAGTATCATGCACATCAGCACTTTCGTTAAGTAAAACTACCTCAGAGTGTTGAAGGCCTTCTTTATATCTAGTGCGAGTGCTGTTTATGGAGACAAATTCATGAAGATTCTTTCCCATCATCCGGAGAGGCGCCATAGGTTTAGACACGTTTTTCTCCCAGGTACGAAACCATTCTGGCCTTGGTGCCAATGTAGAGAGACAGGGGAGGAACCTGTTTGCAAGGACCTTCCTGCGAATCTTGTGGTCGGTGTACAGTGGCCAGTAGGAGCGTAGCTCCAGGGGGTCCCTGTTGGGCTTAGGCAGGACAAATATCATAGCCTCCCATAGGGATCCCAGCAATGTGCCCTCCTGCTGGGCTGGTTGGTACATTTGAAGTAGTTTTAGAGCGAGAGTTGCTCTGTAGGTGAAGTAAAAGTCCAACGGGAGCCTGTCCATCCCAGGAGTTTTGTTGCTCGTGATCTAGTCAATAATGAAGCCAATTTCCTCAGTGGTCAGAGTTTCATCTGGTGTATGTCCCTGAAGGGGGTTAAGTCTGGGGATCATCAGTCTATTCAAATACTCTGGTACTACAGGAAAGCCTGGTTTATATCTGCTTGTACATTCAATATCTCTCCCACCGGGGATCTACTGGCTATTCTGGAGGTCTTTGGGGTCAACAAGCGTAGAAGCCATGCTAGTGCTTGATAGTGTAGTGTTCCTAGTCTGACCACCGCCTCACTTTACTCCTTTTGGAGAGGGTTGATTCTGGTCTAGTTTCATGCAGCTATCCCAGATATATTTCCGTTGTTCATATTGTTTGTTCAAAGGAGAGGTTCTGTCTCGCAAGGTATGTTTTACACTGTGCTACATCTTGATGCACAGGCCTTATGTGAGACCCTTAAAGGTATTCCACTCTATCACTGTCATTGAGGCAGTCCCTTCATTCTCCTCAAAGATGGCGATATGTGTACCTTCAGTATCACAGAAGACTCTGTCCTGTAGGGCAGGGGCATACAGCCTCCTAGTAGGTACTGGTGCATGTCATCTGTCCCACTGAATCATCATTTTGAGGTGGTTGTGGTCCGACAATGTGTGGCCTAGACATTCAGGTCACAAGACCAAGGAAGCCACAGAGGGATTACATAGGAGCAAGCCGATTCTGGTGTGCAGTTAGTGTACTGATGAGAACAATTAGTATTCTTGTGTACAAGGAATCATCTGTCACCAGATGTTGCACATCTGGGTAAGCATAAGCCAGTCCACAATACATGGGTCATTCTGATTGCATTCCCGGTTTGTGGTGGGTGGAAGGATCTCTCTAGGGAGGTGTCATGGGCAGAATTAAAGTTCCCACCCCATATACTCAGCGTTGCCAGGGCTTGTATCAAGGGCTTGGATGAAGTACACCGGTCTCAAACTCAACACACACAAGATGGATGTCCTCATTTTTGGGAACAACATCTCACCATGGAATGACCCATGGTGCCCACGGATCTCGGCACCCCTCCCCCGTATCAACATACCATGCCCATAACCTCTGCATCATTCTGGATAGCAAGCTATCCATGAAGAAACAAGTCCATGCAGTCTCACCCACCTGCTGCCACACCCTTCGCATGCTCCACAAGAGCTTCAGGTGGCTCCCGGCAAATACCAGAAGGTCCATCATGCAAGCCCTCATCACTAGCAGACTGAACACTGGAAACCCATTCAGCGTAAGAATCACTGCATGCCTCCAGATGATTCTCCAGACAATACAGAACTCAGTGGTAAGACTCGTACTCAACCTCCCAGAATGACACACGTCACATCTCAAGAAACTACACTGGCTCCCAATTCAGAAGAGATGCCAGTGGAAGATGCTGACTCATGCCTCAAGACCTTGCGCAACGAAGGACCAGCATACCTCAACAAACGCCTGACCTTCCACCAACCGACCAGACAGCTTTGATCAGCTTCCCTCTCCCTCGCAGACACCCCACAGATCTGCTGAGCCAACAGCAGAGGACGCCATTGGAATCGCTGCAGCTCAACAGTTTCCCAACACAAGCTCCTCTCATCTCCTGTGGACGGCAGCCTTGACACCAACACCGACACTGGCAGTGTAGGGCGTTAGTTCTATTGAAGTTCAAGCCAACTCTGGGTCCTAGTGGTGTTTCTGGGGTCAGATCACCTTGTCCTCTGTCATCAGGGCAAGAGCAGGGTCCAATCACAGTTCTACTGGAATTTTCTTCAAGGCGAGGGCCAACTCTCCGTACACCAAGGCTCCCCCCGAAGGGTGGGTGATGGGGTGGGGCTGCTGCAAGATTCCAGTTCCACTATGACCCTGGCTTGTTTTGCGTGCTGCTTGTCCATTTGTAGGCTTGCAGTAGGAAGACCTACGCAGCCCTCTCTTCTAACAGGGATTTTGCCACTCCTGTCATGGGAGGGTACAGCTTGGGTCCTGGGATAGGGTCATCACTCAGCTGGTGATGACCCTATCCAACTCCCGGAAGAGGCGGCGCCTGTCTTGGGGAATTAGAATTATTTATACAAAAACGGCCTGTTAAATGAAAATTGAAATTTATTCTTGTTGAAAATTGTTTGTTACTACCGTTGGGAGTGCTGAACCATTGTATTTTGTTTGTAAATTTGGGCATTGCCTTTGGAAGTCTAGGCGTACATGGCTTCAGGTTTCTTGCACACCGTATACACGTCCATAAAAGTATAAGACCCTTAACACTGGAATGGGTGCAGTCAGCAAATACCCTATACCCGTGTGCTTTATGTTGCTAGACTTTGCACACATAAATCTGCTTGTGCTTGAGTCACAGAGATCACAAATTTCTCACTGGTAACAAAGTCTCTCGTATTCGTGAAGATATATGGTGTTGAAGCATTGTCCGGTCTGTATTCTTCCCACTCCCATATAGTTCCATTCGCTTGGGGATACCCATCTTTGTCCTGATGACATTCTTTATTCAGTTTAAACAGGAGTCGACCTACTGTAGGCTTCCTTGTAGCGAACAACAGGGTATACCAGGCTCGACAAGAACCATTGTGCGAAAAAGGGAGAGGTATGAAAGGCGTTCCTCCCTTCCTCTGATGTGCAGGCATCATCCCACAAATCCAACAATTTGTGGCATTTGTAGCAACATGCGTATGATGGAGCATCTGAATGAAGGTATTATGAGATTTGACTGTCAATGCTTCAATTCTTGATATGGGAGTGTAAAGAAAAAGTGCTCCTTTGGCACTGGTGTAGTGACAACAAACAACTCTCGAGCAGGAGCTGTTTTCTCAACAGACCATGTGACTACTGCCATAATCATCAAAGCAGCAAGGAACCCTACAGCACAGAAAATCTTCTTCTCCATTGTCAAAGGAACGCAGAAAGTATCTTCCTGAAACTAAAAGTAGTCACCTGAACTCTTCCCCTGGGCAGCCGTTGATTTCTTCACCAGCGGGCTAAGACGGGTGTTGCTACTCTAATGCAGGGCTGACCCCCCACCTTACCACATCAGCTCTCCGTTTCACTAACCCGGGGGCCCACTCAGGCTACTTTCAAAATTACTGCACTTTCAAAAACTACTGCAAACTCTTTCTTGGCCTTAGATTATATTGTGTAGCTCCAGATGTTGTCTGGTCCGGGAAGAACTCCTCAGATTCGTCAGGTGTTATAGCTCGGCCTCTCTCCACAGTCAGAACCTCTCGGTGATCTGTAAGTACAGCTGGCTCCACCAACGCTGAATTCACTTTGCGACAATGAATCCCATGTATCCAATTCTTTCGGTTGGTGACTCGAACCGCTGTCCTCGTAGCAAGTAAGACTTGCTCAGGTCCACACCACCTCGGCTCCAGACTGCTCGACCTTCCAAAAGATTTCACCAGTACGAAATCACCTGGTCAAAGATTATGGCCTTCACCTGTAGATCAGTGTGTTGACATGGTTTTTGGCCCTAGTGGGCAGTAGTATAGACTTTAATCTTGCTCACATCTAGGATATGTATTCCTAGCGTATGTTGGCCCTTTTAAGCCCTTTTTCCAGACCTAGAAGAGGATAGCTGCTTAATATGATGATAGATCCCTTATTTTTTACTCTAATCTGTCTATTGCCTATTGGCTTTGACATTCTTGCTTATAGTAGATGGTTTATGTAGGTACTCTGACAGAGCTAAGGGGTATTTCATCCTTTTCAGGCCTACAGGCCTAGAACTAGAGGGACTCTATCTTGATGGAGCTGAGAGGCTTTTTAGAGTAAAGGTAAAGTTTATAGTTAAAACTGTTGTTCGCTTGGAGAGAACCGGCTCAGGCTGGCCCTTATCGAAGGAATGTATTTTTCTCCACTCCGAAGACACAACTTCAGGCTGGCCAGCTGGGAACGTGTCCTTGGTACGGGGAGGTACAAGAATTTGGTGGGCGGCAGGTTACTGGCCGTAACTTTCCATGAAAGGACAAGCTTCCATATTAGCGAGCTACAGGAGAGGAGGAGTGTTCATTCCAGCTTGTGTGCAGTTCAGCCTGGAGCTCAGTTCAGCTTGGAGCTCAGTTCAGCTTGGAGAGAGAGAACAGGATGTCTGCTGGAGCTGCAGAATAGAGTGCAGTTCTGGAATGGAGAAAGAAGGCAGACGATTGCTGAAGATGAGGAGAGAGAGAGAGCAGTGCAGAGAGCATCAAAGAAGGCTGTCAGCTGGAGCAATTGAACCAGAGGCGTGATGATGTGGTGAAGGAGGGAGAGACAGAGAGAGCCCTAATCCCACCAGAGGCAGAGAGAAATCTTCCTTCTAATAGGTGAGGTAGTCTGAACTAATCACACTTACATCTTAATCTTATCTTTATTCCCTAGGCTTTTGTATTGCTAATCCTTTTCCTTGCAGCGGTGTGTTCTATCTATAGTCTTTGTCAGTTACATGTGGATGTGTCTATTATAATACAGATCTGTGTATGTATCTATATTGTTGTGATTAAAACAGCCCTAGTTCTTAGTGAACTGAAATGTGCCTTGTATTCTTGTTCAATCCGGGTAAATGGAGTTCCTAGTTGGTTGTTGTTTATATGAACGGATGTGTGACCCCGATCAGGTAAGTGGTGATCAAATAAATAGGGAGCGAGTGGACCTTTGATGCCAGGAGCAGAAGGCACATAATATTAATTGGCTAACTCCTAATATTGTAGTAGCAAGCCCTTAGTGAATAGGGAGAGAGAGACTTCCCAACATATAACTGAAGGTGTTCATAGGAATGTGGTCGTCGTTGATATACGGCGTTAGTGAGAGCGTTGGGGTGGATTACCAACGTGTATACCCACAGGATTGTGGCTTGTGTAAGTGAGAGCGTTGGGGGGGATTACCAACGTGGAGGTTTGCCGGATTGTAAACCGTTTGGAAAAGAGAGCATTGGGTTCTGCAGGCCAATGTGTAGACACACCGGATTGTGTGCCATATCTGCCCTGGGGTAGATTAGTCTGGGTCTGAGTGGCCGCGAGACTATAAGGTATGAGTGTGGTGTAGGGCATGGATATCCTTAGTAATCAGTGAGTATTCTTAGTATCCGTATAGATTTAGTGGTGTTTCTGATAATATGAGCTTGTATATTGCGAGTTCCCCATCCTCAGGTAGGTACCCAGGTGCCTGGATAGATGGTCCTGAGGAGGGATGTGGTTACGTTCTGGCTGGGATAGAGGGGCCCCTAGGGGCTGATCCCATCTAAGCAGAAAATCCGGCCATTACATCTGGCGTAGTCTTGCAGTTTACGAAGCCTGTGTGATCTGGCCATGTGCTTGGATTGTTTCCCATGTGTTGTGGGGGAGTGCCCTGATCGCCAGTTCCATCTAGCGTAGTCGTCCGTTTACGCCTCCTGTGTGTCCTGGCCATGTGCCTGGAGAGGTTCCCATGTGTTGTGAGGGGTTGCCCTGAGCGCCAGTTCCATCTGGCGTAGTCTTGCAGTTTACGAAGCCTGTGTGATCTGGCCATGTGCTTGGAGAGGTTCCCATGTGTTGTGAGGGGGTGCCCTGAGCGCCAGTTCCATCTGGTGTAGTTTTGCAGTTTATGTAGCCTGTGTGACCTATGGGCTTGAACAGTTGCTGTGTCAGGAGATTGCAGTACTTCATGGCATTTGACTTACGCAGGGTGGAAGAAATGGTTTTCATTTTGGTGTTTGAACTATCAGGGTTGACGGATGACATTACGTGAAGGAGCCAGTAACATCTTTGTGATGGTCCAATTGTACAAATGTGTGTGAAAAATGCTTTTAAATTGTCAATTAAATTGCTTGCTGCATCTGCTTATGCTGTGCAATGTGAAATGTGTTCATTGTTATATGATTTGTGGAGTTCTTTGCATATAGCTCCTTGTAAATATGGCTTGTGAATAGCGCCATGTTAATGTGGCTTGTGAGGAGCATGTTCTCATTTTGACTTGCTCTGTTGCTTGTGAATTGTGCCTTGCATATATTTCTTGTGTGGAGCATGTCACTTTGTTTTAACTTGTTGACTTTCATTGTGAATATGGCTTGTGAATAGCGCCATGTAATTGTGGCTTGTGAGGAGCATGTTCTCATTTTGCTTTGCTGTGTTCCTTGTGAATTGCGCCTTGGTTGTATTATTTTTGAAGAGCTTGTCTTGTAAATATGGCTTGTGAATAGCGCCATGTGGTCATGGCTTGGATGGAGCATGTTATCATTACGTTAGGCAGGAGAGAGCTGGATCTCTTTCGGGTGCTTGGGGATAACGTTTTGAAGATGTGCGTACATGTTATCTGTAAACGTGGAGAGATGAGCTCATGACTTTCCCATGTATCCGCGGACATTGGGGAATGATTGTGCTTGAGCTGCCAAAGGGTTAATATCTTGAATTGAGATGGCAGTATTTGTTTTAACATGCATGGTTCTTTGAGCTGACTCTAAAAGTCAGTGAATACTTTGATGATTGATGGTTTGATTTTGACTTTTATTGGTTCCTGGGTCTGCCTACGTGCTTTGTCAGCTTCTTGAAGGAAAGGTAACATCTTGTGCTGAGCGTAGGGCTCTG
The DNA here is from genome assembly GCF_964263255.1 of Lissotriton vulgaris. Classification (NCBI taxonomy): domain Eukaryota; kingdom Metazoa; phylum Chordata; class Amphibia; order Caudata; family Salamandridae; genus Lissotriton; species Lissotriton vulgaris. The sequence goes on along the minus strand of NW_028252259.1, from coordinate 453,534 downwards.
TTCATTTAACATTCTTTTTGAAATGCGTCTACGAATTTGTGTGGGTTTGCCTTGGAACGGATGACTTCATGTGTCTGACTCTTAGAGGTCGGTAAGTTATAAATCAACCAGTCGGATTGAGATAAGGGTTTGCACGGAGAGAGCAGTGTTCTTTTAAATGTGTTACTTAATATGCATCCACAGACATGTGGAGAATTATTTTTGAATGCATGTTTAAAATGAGTGAAATGTTAAAAAGATGGCCCAGTTAGAGTGCACGCTACGGGCTGTTTTCATTAATTATTTCTTTGAAGGTTTCCATCTAGGAAGGAATATGCCAACCGGTGTTTTAGAATGCTCACAGATTGTGATTTATTGTTTTTGCCCAACAGTGCATGGTAACATGTGCTTTTAATTAGTGAAAGGCAACCGTGTGCTTTTAAAATAAATGTGTTCTCATTATTATTTTCCCAAATGCAAGCTGAACCTTTTTTTTTTCAAATGTGAATGTTTTGATATGCAGCAAAACCGGCATATGTAAGTTAACAAACTCAGTTAGAAAATAAATGGCTGTTTGATAATATATGAATGTGGCCCTTTTATTCGGTTGGATTGAAAGGCTTGCATGATTGATTACGCTGTAATGCAAAATTACATGTTGCCCCTGGTTGAACAGAATACAATGGTGAAATGTGTCTGCATTTTATGTTGTTTTAAATGTATTTCTCTTTCAACAGCTGACAGTATATATTTTTATTTTTTGGATGCTAGTGTGTATAGTTAGGGTGGAGCAGAATATATTGTTAAAAATGATAACTATAACACACTACCATCTGTGTGTCCCTTACATTAGTTTAATTTGCATTTAGTTACAAGGCTCGCCTATGTACTTTGACAAGCTGTTGATAGAAAGGTAATACCTTGCACGATAAAAGCAGTGTTTATTAAACATGCTGCCTGATATCAGAGAAATATTAAACCCAACAGTCCATGATAATTCGTTTTTTCAAATAAGAAATGCATAGTATTGTGTGCAGAAGCAAATTGCCCCTTTCTATGTGTTGATCTGCATGCTAAATAAATGCCCATGTTTCAAATGTCCCTTGCCCTCTAGTTGAATTAATTAGATAAAAGTTTTTTTTAGAAAGTGGAGCTTTTAAGTAGCAGTACACTGTACCAGAATTATTTTAAATTGCATGCATCCACATATGAATTTGCTTTCGTTAGTTAAAGAATCAGGCCTGGGAAAGGCTTACAAAGAATGTGTTTGTCGACCTTGGCAGACCAGCTGGTTTGTGAAGACGGGTTTTTTCCTCTGCAGGCTCCGAACACTACCTGTCTTGTTATGATTGGCTAACAGCCAATTTTGTTCCGCGGACGGTGTGTTTATGTAAAGGGGGGTTGACTCGCTCCTCCTGGCTGTCGGCGCAGACAGCTTCATTGCCCGCTGATAAGGGATGCTTGCACATGCAGAGTAGTTGGCAGACTCTTGGCCCTTGGAGTTAGTTAGATACAGTAGGCCTGGGTAGGCTTCCCTGATTAGAGACTAGAGATGCTTGCATCGAGTCCTTGGCAGTGCCTTCCCCTTGCAGTGAGATCAACCCTTGGCAGTGATTCAAATTACTTCACACTGTAGCCTGGCTCCTGCGTATTATGAAGGGAGGGGCTGTCTCACAGAGGATTGGGGTATTATTCAGCCCTTCTGGGTGTGTGTGTAAAAATTAGATTTTGCCCAAACAAATTTAGAAATATATGATTTTAATTATGTCTTGACTTTAGAAGAATGTTTTTAATTAATTAAGTTTTTTTTCCGACAATGAAAAGCACTTGGGGTGCTTTTTAAATGGAAAATTTTATCCTGCAAGATTAATGATACTTGTTTTCTTGTCCTAGGTTGCTGGGTTGTGGTGTTCGGTGTGTGCATCGGCCCACCCCCCCTCCCACTCCCGTTATTATTTTAGTTTTTTACTTTCATGTTTTTATGTTAGTTTATTATTTTTGGAAGATGGAACCAGACCAGACCAGACCGGATTGGTGGTGGATCAACGGCGGAGGACGTGCTTCCTTGCTACCGGATGCTGACGCAGGGTGGTGACCTACACTGATATTCCGAAAAAAATAAAAAAAAACATTGACTGCTCAGGTTTCCCCTGTGCTGAACACTGACTGAGCTCGTCATGAGCCTGGAAGGGGTTAATTATATGACAAAGCCAATAATATTCTCTTCTTGGATTTTGATTATGTTTCCCGCAAAAGAATTTTGTTATGGAATTACTTGGCCTGCATTGTTCCCATGTTTTTCTTTGCAATCACTACGAACAGGCCCCACTTTAAAAAAAAAAACATGTCTTCATGGTTTTGATGTTTATGTAGTACTATCTTTGCTTTTTAGGATGCAGTCACCTATTATAGTTTTCCTGTTTTCTGCGAAACAGTTTTTGAATTTTTAAATGGTGGTACACACATGTGTTCCACAGTGTGATGAAAACTAAGTGCTAACTGTTTTATGATATTGTGCTTTTACATATATACCACATTTAGATATATGTCACTGCTTAATGCTACACCAGCTATCTTGTAGGAATGGGGTTGTCTTTATTTTCCTGTTATTACACTTTCACTTTGATTGATCCAAGGGTGGTTACCCTAGACTTTAGGTTGTCCTGGGAGGTGTGTCTTTTAGTATTCATGTTTGCCCAGACCTTGAGAACAATTTGGCATGTTTATTTCTCAGATTTCACCAAATGTTTCCTTAAGTTGACCAATGTCCGTAGGCCTCATTTAGGCCCATTGTTGTTTTTATTCCACAAACAAGCCCCTACGCCAATAGATTTCATGAGTTATCATTAGCTTAAGTTGACCATAGTAGGTAGGCCTCATTTAGGCCCTTTTGTTGTTTTATCATTAGAAGTTGAAACACATTTAGTTCTTAAGTTGTCCGAAGTAGGTAGGCCCCATTTAGGCCCCTTGTTGTTTTCATTCAACACATTAGTCCCTACATCACTAGATTTCACCAGTTATCACTAGAAGTTGAGGCACATTTAGTTTGAGGATGCTTTGGATAGTTTCTGTTGTTATCAGATCCAATCTTAGATATGTTTCAGCATTCAAGTCAAGGGTGCTTTGATTTGTTTTCAGTTGGTTGTTAGATTTGTATTCCCTATATTAAGTTCCAGGTGCAATTTCTTTAAGTTGTCATTCATTTTAGAAAGTTTTTAGTTTTTTGATTTGTTGATAGATTATGTTGATGTTTGTTTATATGGATGTTATTGTTTATAGATGCTCACAAGATAAAGTCTAAGGGTGGAATGTGTTGACATGGTTTTTGGCCCTAGTGGGCAGTAGTATAGACTTTAATCTTGCTCACATCTAGGATATGTATTCCTAGCTTATGTTGGCCCTTTTAAGCCCTTTTTCCAGACCTAGAAGAGGATAGCTGCTTAATATGATGATAGATCCCTTATTTTTGACTCTAATCTGTCTATTGCCTATTGGCTTTGACATTCTTGCTTATAGTAGATGGTTTATGTAGGTACTCTGACAGAGCTAAGGGGTATTTCATCCTTTTCAGGCCTACAGGCCTAGAACTAGAGGGACTCCATCTTGATGGAGCTGAGAGGCTTTTTAGAGTAAAGGTAAAGTTTATAGTTAAAGCTGTTGTTCGCTTGGAGAGAACCGGCTCAGGCTGGCCCTTATCGAAGGAATGTATTTTTCTCCACTCCGAAGACACAACTTCAGGCTGGCCAGCTGGGAACGTGTCCTTGGTACGGGGAGGTACAAGAATTTGGTGGGCGGCAGGTTACTGGCCGTAACTTTCCATGAAAGGACAAGCTTCCATATTAGCGAGCTACAGGAGAGGAGGAGTGTTCATTCCAGCTTGTGTGCAGTTCAGCCTGGAGCTCAGTTCAGCTTGGAGCTCAGTTCAGCTTGGAGAGAGAGAACAGGATGTCTGCTGGAGCTGCAGAATAGAGTGCAGTTCTGGAATGGAGAAAGAAGGCAGACGATTGCTGAAGATGAGGAGAGAGAGAGCAGTGCAGAGAGCATCAAAGAAGGCTGTCAGCTGGAGCAATTGAACCAGAGGCGTGATGATGTGGTGAAGGAGGGAGAGACAGAGAGAGCCCTAATCCCACCAGAGGCAGAGAGAAATCTTCCTTCTAATAGGTGAGGTAGTCTGAACTAATCACACTTACATCTTAATCTTATCTTTATTCCCTAGGCTTTTGTATTGCTAATCCTTTTCCTTGCAGCGGTGTGTTCTATCTATAGTCTTTGTCAGTTACATGTGGATGTGTCTATTATAATACAGATCTGTGTATGTATCTATATTGTTGTGATTAAAACAGCCCTAGTTCTTAGTGAACTGAAATGTGCCTTGTATTCTTGTTCAATCCGGGTAAATGGAGTTCCTAGTTGGTTGTTTTTTATATGAACGGATGTGTGACCCCGATCAGGTAAGTGGTGATCAAATAAATAGGGAGCGAGTGGACCTTTGATGCCAGGAGCAGAAGGCACATATTATTAATTGGCTAACTCCTAATATTGTAGTAGCAAGCCCTTAGTGAATAGGGAGAGAGAGACTTCCCAACATATAACTGAAGGTGTTCATAGGAATGTGGTTGTCGTTGATATACGGCGTTAGTGAGAGCGTTGGGGTGGATTACCAACGTGTATACCCACAGGATTGTGGCTTGTGTAAGTGAGAGCGTTGGGGGGGATTACCAACGTGGAGGTTTGCCGGATTGTAAACCGTTTGGAAAAGAGAGCATTGGGTTCTGGAGGCCCATGTGTAGACACACAGGATTGTGTGTCATATCTGCCCTGGGGTAGATTAGTCTGGGTCTGAGTGGCCGCAAGACTATAAGGTATGAGTGTGGTGTAGGGCATGGATATCCTTAGTAATCAGTGAGTATTCTTAGTATCCCTATAGATTTAGTGGTGTTTCTGATAATATGAGCTTGTATATTGCGAGTTCCCCATCCTCAGGTAGGTACCCAGGTGCCTGGATAGATGGTCCTGAGGAGGGATGTGGTTACGTTCTGGCTGGGTTAGAGGGGCCCCTAGGGGCTGATCCCATCTAAGCAGAAAATCCGGCCATTACAATCAGTCAGCAAGTGCTTCACGAACCTGTTGATGAATAGAAACCAAGTTATTAGTCAACTGTGCCAAATAGTCATTCATCAAGACACAAGGAACAACATACACAGAGTTGGGCTTAGGAACTCCCCAAAGATTCATTGGCCTCCCAAACAGAACCTCATATGGAGTCAGTCCTGTTCGTGAATGAGGCACAGATCTTATCGACAACAATGCCAGTGGCAATGCATCTGTCCAAGTCCGAGAAGTAGAGGCTTGGATTTTAGCTAGTTTCAGCTTTAGAGTGCCGTTATAACACTCCACTAATCCTGCTGATTGCGGATGGAATACTGCATGGAACTTTTGCTTGATCCCTAATCCTTTCAGAACATACTTGATAACATTCCCCACAAAATGAGGTCCGCCATCACTCCACAAAAGTCTGCAAACACCATATCGAGGGAAGAATTCCTTCAGCAGCACCTTTGCTGTAGTAATTGCAGTAATGTACTTTGTAGGGTACGCCTCAATCCAGTTACTGAAGGCACATACCACCACCAAAACATATTTCAGATTATTACAGCGTTCAAGCTGAATCCATCTGCAAAACTTCAAAAGGTGCAGTTGGTGTAGCAAAACCTCCTGCTGGAGTTCTTGTCCCCTTTCCAGGATTAAACCGTAGGCAAATCATACAGGATTGCACTACTCTCTTAGCCGTGCTAGCAATTTCTGGATGCTCCCAAGCTTCAGTAAGCAATTTCACTATTGCTGAAGATCCAACATGTGCTAGCCCATGTGCCATCTGAACCATAGGTTCTACAAAAGCTATAGGCAACTTCCATTTGTTCATCTGTTTATTCCGCCAACAACCTTCATCATCCAACTCTCCATCTTTGGACCATTGCTCCCGTTCTTTATCGGAAGCGGTCTTCTGAATCGCGAACACTTCCTTCCTAGCATCATGCCACCGCTCTGCCTGTGACTTCACTACATACATGAAAGTGATGTCAGGCTGCATCGCAGTCTCACGTGCGACTCGGTCTGCCAACGCATTTCCTTCTCCCACCTTATCAATCACTTTCTTGTGTGCATTACATTTCACTATAGCTATTTTCTTTGGATATGTCAGTGCAGTCAGTAAATTATGCACTAGTTCTCCGTGCATTATCTGTGTTCTGTGTGATGTCAGAAAACCTCTTTCCTTCCAGAGCAGGCCAAAATTGTGCGCCACTCCAAAAGCATAGCGGCTATCTGTATAGATGTTCACACATAGAACTGTACTAAGCTCACATGCTCGTGTCAAGGCTATTAGTTCTGCTACTTGAGCTGATTTCTGTGGTATGCGAGCTGCCTCTACTATCGTGTGGAGAGTAGTGATTGCATACACGGCTGAAGTTGTACCATCCGGCAACTTCAAACAAGACCCATCAACCCACAGTTTTCCATCTACATCTGTAAGAGGCGTATCTTGCAAATCTATGCGACCCTTTGTCTGTTCCTCAGTCACAAATGTGCAATCATGTGTCTCTTGTGCCTCAGGCTGGGCCACTAGAAATGGCAACAATGTGGCTGGGTTTAGTGTTGCACATCTCTTCAGTGTAATATGAGGAGCAAACAGCGTAAGCTTATATCCTGTTAGACGAGTACTAGTTAAATGCTGCGTCTTTGTCTGATTCAAAAGGGCACCAGCACCAACAGCTTATGTGATAAGACTATCCCTTCACTCTGGCGTATTGACACAGCTGTCGCTGCAACCGAGCGAAAACAACCAGGCAACGCTCGAGCAACAGGATCAAGAGCTGCTGAAAAATATGCACAAGGGCGCTGCTTATCACTAAAACTGACAATGCACATCCATCTCTCTCGTGCACATATAATGTAAAGGGCATCACGTAATCTGGAGTACCTAACACTGGTGCTGAGCACAAAGCTTGTCGTAACTGTCAAAGCATTCTCACATTCATCTGTCCATGGGAGGGGGATTGGAGTGTCTTTTGTCAAGAGGGCTAGCAAAGGCTTGACAACGTGCGAAAATCCCAGTATCCACTGCCTACAAAAGGAGGTAAGACCCAAAAATGCACGAACTTCTTTCTGTGTAGAAGGTACTGGTGTGTCTAGAATTGCTTGAATGCGATCTGATGTCAGTGCATGCCCCTCCTTAGACAAAAGGTGACCTAAGTAGGTTACCTTTGGTCTACAATATTGCAGTTTCTTCTTCGATACTTTGTGATGGTGTGAAGCAAGAAAAGAAAGCAAGGATAGTGTGCATTTTTCACATTGTTCAGGGGTATCGGCTGGCAACAAGATGTCATCAACATATTGTATAAGCGCCACACCTCCAGGTAAAACAAAAGTGTTGAGTTGTCTTTTTAGTGCTTGACTGTAAATACTAGGATTCTCAGTATAGCCTTGAGGAACTCTACAGAATCTGTACGATCGATTATTCAAAGTGAAGCCGAAAAGATACCGGCTATCAGGGTGAATAGGGATCGAAAAGAAAGCATTCTTCAAGTCTATAACTGAGAACATAGTTGCAGTAGGTGGGACTAAAGTGAGAAGCGTGGTGATATCAGAGACCACTGGGTATTGTGCCACCACTATCTTATTCACTTCTCGTAAATCAATGATGAATCTATAAACCCTAGTGTCAGTATCTTTCTTCAAGATGGGTAATCAATCAAAGCATTTATATATAGCGCACTACTCACGCAGAGGGTCTCAAGGCGCTAGGGGAGGGGGGTCCGCTACTGCTCGAACAGCCAAGTCTTGAGTTGCTTCCTGAAGGCGAGGTGGTCCTGGGTCAGGCGGAGGTGGGTCGGGAGGGAGTTCCATGTCTTGGCGGCGAGGTAGGAGAAGGACCGTCCCCATGTGGTGGCTCTTCGGATGCGGGGGACGGCGGCGAGGGTGTGGCCGGTCGATCGAAAGTGGCGTTTGGGAGCATAGAAGTTGAGGCGGCTGTTGAGGTATCCTGGGCCTTGGTTGTGTAGGGCTTTGTGTGCGTGGGTGAGGAGTCGGAAGGTGATTCTCTTGTTGACCGGGAGCCAGTGCAGGTCTCTCAGGTGTCCGGAGATGTGGCTGCGACGGGGGATGTCCAGGATGAGTCGTGCTGAGGCGTTCTGGATCCGTTGGAGTCTCTTCTGGAGTTTGGTGGTGGTTCCGGCGTAGAGGGAGTTGCCGTAGTCCAGACGGCTGGTGACGAGGGCCTGGGTGACCGTCTTCCTGGTCTCGGTGGGGATCCACCGGAAGATCTTACGTAGCATGCGCAGGATGTTGAAGCACGACGAGGAGACGGCGTTGACTTGTCTGGTCATGGAGAGGGAGGAGTCCAGGATGAAGCCTAGGTTGCGTGCGTGGTCTGTTGGTTTGGGTGCGCTGCCTAGGGCGGGGGGCCACCAGGAGTCGTCCCAGGCGGAGGGTGAGGATCCAAGGATGAGGACTTCCGTCTTGTCAGAGTTCAGTTTCAGGCGGCTGTTCTTCATCCATTCGGCTACCTCTTTCATCCCTTCGTGAAGGTTGGCTCTGGCGGTGGCGGGGTCGTTGGTGAGGGAGAGAATCAGCTGGGTGTCGTTGGCGTAGGAGATGATGTTGAGGTTGTGCTGGCGTGCGATGTCTGTGAGGGGGCTCATATAGATGTTGAAGAGGGTTGGACTGAGCGAGGAGCCTTGAGGAACGCCGCAGATGACTTCGGTGGCTTCAGATCTGAACGGGGGGAGGCGGACTCTCTGTGTCCTTCCGGCGAGGAAGGAGATGATCCACTCCAGTGCCTTCTCCTGGACTCCGACGTTGCTGAGGCGCTGTACTAGGGTATGGTGGCAGACAGTGTTGAATGCCGCGGAGAGGTCTAGGAGGATGAGGGCCGCTGTTTCTCCGTTGTCGAGCAGAGCTTGGATGTCATCAGTGGCTGCGATCAGGGCGGTCTCGGTGCTGTGGTTGGCCCGGAAGCCAGACTGCGAGAGGTCGAGGGATCCGTTTGTCTCGAGGAAGGCGGCCAGCTGCTTGTTGATGGTCTTCTCGATGACTTTTGCAGGAAACGGGAGCAGCGAGATGGGGTGGTAGTTCTTGAGGTCGGTGGGGTCGGCTGTTGGCTTCTTGAGTAGCTCTCCGGGAAGGTAGCGGTGTCGAAGGAGGTGTTGATGATGTCCCACAGGTGGGGTGCGATGACAGCGTCGGCCTTGTTGAAGACGTGGTGAGGGCAGGGGTCGGTAGGAGATCCGTGTGGATGGAGTTCATCGTGCGGACGGTGTCTTCGGTGCTGATCAGGGTGGTGGTGAGGGGCGGTGGTTCGGTCGTGGCGTGCGTCGGTTGAGTGCTGAAGCTGTTGTGTATGTCCACGATCTTGTTGTGGAAGTAGGAGGCGAGGGAGTTGCAGAGGTCTTGCGAAGGGGTGATGTCGTTGTTTCCGGCGTTGGGGTTGGAGAGCTCTTTGACGATGTTGAAGAGTTCCTTGCTGTTGTGTGCGTTGTTGTCCAGTCGTTCCTTGAATGCGGTTTTCTTGGTGGCGTGGATGAGTTGGTGGTGTTTTCGGGTGGCGAGCTTGAGGGCAGTCATGTTGTCCGGAGTTGGGTCTCTGCGCCAGGTTCTCTCGAGGGCTCGGCAGTTCTTCTTGGAGCTCTTGAGTTTGTTGGTGAACCATGGGGTTTTCTTGCTACCGGGTCTGCTAGGCGGGGTCTTCAGAGGGGCGAGGTCGTCTGCGCAGGGTAGGATTGGACTGTTACAAATAATAAAGGGAACTTCCTCAACAACCCCTACTTCAATGAGATCGTATACAATTTTCGTGAGTGCTTCTTCACCCTCCTGTGAAATTCTATACTGGGGTAGGCGTGGTAACACAGCTCCCTCCTTTACGCTAATGTGTACCGGGGGAATAACCATCTGTCCCACATCAGTATCTGAAGTAGCCCACAATGTTTCAGGTAGGGAGGCTAATGCAGTATCTTGTTTAACACGACAGGCTCTTTCCATTACGGGGTAATTGTCATTCAGAATTACACGAACTCCTTCAGGGGAACATTGTATTGTGGCTCTGAAATGCTTGAGCATGTCAAGACCCACAATATTATCTGGTGTGTTAGGGGAGAGCAAAAACTGACATGGAGCAACAAATTTGTTAACATGAAATGCAAGTGGTTGTGACAATGAGCTAAGAGAAGGTGTTCCATCGAACCCTATGGATGTAATTGTTAAGCCAGACAGGGGAGCCCTCGAAATCAATTGCTTAGATAGGGCACTACGAGTAGCTCCCGTATCAACCAGAAACTGATCAGTAGACCCCAAGACAAGTGCTGTAACATAATAAATTTGTAATAAATTTGTAACACACTTATCAACAAACAAATGCCGACCTGTGTCGTCCGTTAGTGACTGACCACTAAAATCGTGAAACGCCTCTTCAAACCGCGTAAAAAAATCTGAAACTGATTCATCTGTTTTCTGTATACACGATGCTAAAACAGTCCAATCGATCTTTTTAGGGGCGATAATTGTTTTTAGCTTAGCCAATATCGCAGCAGGGAGATCTAAAATCAATTGGCAGGGCTTTTGTGCTGGCTCTCTGTTTGCATCCTCTCGTTCTATTTCCTTTCATAGTGCCCCATACGCCGTCATCAACTCTCTGCACAAACCTCCACATATCAGGGGGTAATATCAACCCGAAAAACAAATCAATATCGGTTAGCGTCATACTGCAAGAACTTATAGCTCCCTCGACTTCCTCATAGAAAGCAGCTGGATTTTTCCGTGGGTCAGGTAACGCAGCTTTAAGCGCCACAACATCCGCCCTATTCCAGGGAGTATATACCCAATTATAAATAAAATACCCCTTCGCATCTACAGAATCTACTTCATCATCCATGCCTTTCCCTTTAGGAGCGACCTATAAAGGTGCAGCCTCTCGCATAGGCTTTGCATGCACTACAGCGATCTTGTCTGTTCCAGGGAGAGATGATTGGCTCCCATCGGGCAAACCAGTTAGTGCGGGTGCCTCCGATTTCCGCTTCTCCTCTCGCAGGCGAAGTGCCTCAGTCCGTAGTTTAAACAACCGCCGCATCATATCAGGTAACTGAGAAGAAGGAAAAAGACCTTTACGAAGTTTCATACAATCGGCTGCAACATCATCAGGTTCTAAAATACCAGAAACTTTTCGATATAAGTCAACAACTTTGTCAGCAAAGGTATCCGTAAAGTACAGCTTCTCTCTATCACACCATCCCTGTAAATCATCTAAAATAGCAGACAATAAAGCATCATCACGCATTGCTCGACGGGCGGCCTTCCTCAGGTCAGACGCCCGATCTACCGATAACTTGGAACGAGTATCTGGCTTCACTTGAGTCGGGTCAGAATCCACAATTTCGCCAGCCGGAGCGGTCGGAACGACATATGAAGGCCGAGGTCGGTCTAGTAACGAAAAATGATCTTGAGAGTTATTAAGGACAGGATAGAGAGGTTGTCGAACAGCATACTGGCCAGATATCTGTAATCTACGCTCCTTCTCCTGTCTTTCCTCCAGTTCTTTCGCTTCTTTCTTTCTCCATTCTTGCGCTTTGTCATGCACACTCTTTCGTTGTTCTTTCTCAATCAGCGCTTGCTCTCGTTTCTCGCGTTCACGTACTTCTTTCACCCTCATTCTCACACACTCAAACATGTCTTGTCTAAACTTTCGCTCGAACATACATTGCTCCACATATTCGATCTTTCGCATATCAAATGACCCATGTTTTGGCCAACGCAACTCAGCATCTTTACGTGTATATTTCCTCCATAACGTGCTGTACATTATAGGGGAAAGACCATACTTCACATACATATCTCGATTAGGCGTCCCCTCTGGGGGAGCCGGCTGCGATTCTTCAAGATTTAACCGGTCTGCTCCACAAAAGCAGCACATTCTTCGAAGTGCACTAAAAGCAGGCATGCCAAAAATAATGCAGAATATGCAGTATTATAATCCATGGGGCACTTAAAGTATTTTTAATACGTTGCGCCGTTCAAATTAGAATAGTCTTTTTGGAGAAATATCTCCTCATTACCTGCCTATATATGTTGCAACACATATATTACCCATACACATATACAAAATGACTAATCAACCAAAACCAAATGCCTTGAAAAGCGAATCCTAAAACAGTTTTGACACTCTCAGGCTACCAAAAACCCAAAGCAAGTACCGTACAACGGCTCTTACCAATCAAAAGGGCCCAGTCTCCAACTGTCAAGTTCTAAATTCGACCAAACGGCCACTGCACTGCAGACCCACAGAAGAGATCTCAGTCGAGGACCGGCGCCACCTGGATGGTCAGATCGTAAAGAAAGGAAAAACCGCCTTGGATGCCTCCATTCAGGTCTCTATATGGCAAGCGTACGCTCCGCAGCGAGATTCCAATCCTTCGTCACAACCACTCCTTCAGGCATCCGAGTCGCCGATGAGCTCCACGTGTCGGGCGCCAATTGATGTAAGCAAGCCTCAGCAAGGCCCGTTAGTGCAAGGTTTTCGCCCTTCTCTGCACAGAATCTTCAACCCAGGAAGAAATTGGCACGGAAACTGGAAATACAAAAGATCAAGTTTATTAACCTTTAAAGGTGGTGAGCACACGGCCAATATGGCCGACTCACAGAACAAAGATGGAGTCAGTTCGGTTGATTCGAATATAGCTAATATGGCATATGTCTTCGGGTAATGCTCAACCCGATCGTCATTAATTTCGACAGGCATCTCCTGCTGGGGGTGCCCCACCGGGGTTATCTAGACCAGCAGCCCTCCAGGCGTGTCTGCAATATCTCCCCCTCTACCACTGCCGACCGGCCCTGGCCTCAGGTGGCCAGAGCCATCCATGGGAGGCCACGGCTCCAGATGCACGCAGGCTGCGGCTCTCTGATGGCCAGAGCAATCCATGGGATGCCCCAGCTCCAGATGCACGCAGGCTGCGGATCTCTGATGGCTAGAGCAATCCATGGGAGGCCACTGCTCCAGATGCACGCAGGCTGTGGCTCTCTGATGGCTAGAGCCATCCATGGGAGGCCACGGCTCCAGATGCACGCAGGCTGTGGCTCTCTGATGGCCAGAGCAATCCATGGGATGCCCCGGCTCCAGATGCACGCAGGCTGCGGATCTCTGATGGCTAGAGTAACCCATGGGAGGCCAAGGCTCCAGATGCACACAGGCTGCGGCTCCCTGATGGCTAGAGCAATCCATGGGAGGCTACGGCTCCAGATGCATGCAGGCCGCGGCTCTCTGATGGCCAGAGCAATCCATGGGAGACCACGGCTCCAGATGCATTCAGGCCGGGGCTCTCTGATGGCCAGAGCAATCCATGGGCGACCACGGCTCCAAATGCATGCAGGCCGGGGCTCTGTGATGGCCAGAGCAATCCATGAGAGACCACAGCTCCAGATGCACGCAGGCTGTGGCTCTCTGATGGCTAGAGCCATCCATGGGAGGCCACGGCTCCAGATGCATGCAGGCTGCGGCTCTCTGATGGCCAGAGCAATCCATGGGATGCCCCGGCTCCAGATGCATGCAGGCTGTGGATCTCTGATGGCTAGAGTAACCCATGGGAGGCCAAGGCTCCAGATGCACGCAGGCTGCGGCTCTCTGATGGCTAGAGCAATCCATAGGAGGTTACGGCTCCAGATGCACGCAGACTGTGGCTCTCTGATGGCTAGAGCAATCCATGGGAGGCCACGGCTCCAGATGCAGGCAGGCCCCGGCCTCAGATGGCCAGAGCAATCCATGAGAGGCCACGACTCCAGATGCACGCAGGCTGCGGCTCTCTGTTGGGGTCATGGCACACTGGAGAGTCTCACAATAGTGGGGACCTCCTCTACGTCCATGTAGTCTGTAGTGATCGTCGTCTCTTATGTGTGGAGAGCTGTCAAGATGATTTATTTATTTATAAAGTTTTATATAGCGTGAACATGATCCCGATGGATATCAGAGCGCTTTACAGTCGGAGGGATAGGAAGGTAACAGTTGCATTACTTGGGTAGAATTCATACTAGTTACCACTGAAGCTCTGCAGGCTGCAGCAAGTGAACAACCTATCCAGATCAACCACCCAAACCAGTGCTAGTAAACCAGCAAGCACAGAAGCGGAGAGAGGGCGGCCCTTCGATGCAAGGATTCAAGCAGATCTAGTACTGTGAATCCTTCATTGAGAGAGCCGATAGTCTTTTGCCTAACTCCTGAGGCGGAAGCCGGGAGCAACGCTTGACCGTTTAAAACTGTTATTGTGTACTGCCTGTATTACTGCTTTTAAATTACTGCATTTGCACTTCGCTCTTTGCGCGCATTACCCACAGTTTGCCAGCTAACTCCTGAGGCGGAAGCCGGGAGCAACGCTTGTTCTTTTAACATTATCATTGTGTTTTTGATTTACTACTGACTGTGAATTATTGCATTTGCACTTTAGCACTCACTTTTTCGCCACACTGTCTTGCCTGTTTTCCCGAGCAGCCGACTAGGTGCTGTTACCGGGACTGACAGGGGGTCCGCCATCTTGGGGATAGCCCAGGGTTGGCGTTGCAGCTTTCTCACGCACAACCCTTAGCACAGTATAAATGTGCATCCCCCCCCGGCCGCGCAAAGGTAAGCCTGTCTGCGCCTGTCCGCGACAGGCCGGGGCTAGGGGCCACCCCCCCTGCCTCTTTCCTGAATTACAAAGCAACAATAGGAGAGGCAGGGAGAATAAGGAACACTCTCTTAGTCCCCGGTTAATACGCATAAGTCTCTATACGAGCATCCCCCAGGATGACACAATCAAAGTTCTGGGAAAGTCACTGAACTCAATTGAGTAGAAATATCAGACACCCAAATCATTTATCATCGAGTGTGCTACTATAGCACTCAAAGAGAATTTGTTTCTCCTTCAAGAACAAGTTGTTCTCTAATGCTCAGGTACATCTATGGGCAGCACTTTTGCCCCTAGTGTGGCTGGACTCTATGTGGCTGATTTTGAAGCAAAATACATCTTGCCGCCATCCGCAGAATTCTCGCCTTCCATGCTTTTATGGAAGCGCTACATTGACGATATTTTGCTTCTATGGACAGGCAGTGACAGTGACCTTGAGTCATTCCTGGTATGGATCAACACCCTTGACCACAACCTTAGGTTCACTCACACCACCAGCAAAACTGACATTGTCTTTCTCGATGTAGTGATCTCAGTCTCTGGCACAGGTCTAACCACAAAAACTCATCACAAACCAACAGCCAAGAATAATCTACTAGAGTTCAGTAGTTTCCATCCCCGCCCTCTGAAGGAGAATCTTCCATATGGTCAATATTTAAGACTGAGAAGGAACTGCAGTACTCTGGCGGATTTCAAAGAACAGTCCTCTGGACTAACTGAGAAACTGA
Organism: Lissotriton vulgaris; assembly: GCF_964263255.1. Lineage (NCBI taxonomy): Eukaryota > Metazoa > Chordata > Amphibia > Caudata > Salamandridae > Lissotriton > Lissotriton vulgaris. Next base: position 438,128 of record NW_028252259.1, on the reverse strand, counting down.
AAGATAGGGGTTACCCAACATCAACCTTAAACAAGGGTTTCAAGAGAGCACGAAACCAGCCAAGAGAGGCCTTGTTGGAAGAGAAAACCATTAACCAAGAAACAATATCACTCACTTGTGTAACTACCTTCAATAGCCTGTCTAACCTCATGAAAAAGACAATAAACAAGCATTGGAGTATCATAAAATCCTCAAAAGAGGATTGGGAAAAGCCTCTCTTTTCTTTCAAGAAGGGTCGAAGTCTGAAGGATGCCTTAGTTCACACCCGTCCAAAAGAAAAGACACCCCCTAAAATCTCTACAGTCACGGCGGCATGGGGTTTACCTCAAATCACAGGGCACTACCCCTGCTCGGATTGCAGTGTGTGCCACCTAACGGAGGCATCAAAAACACTCGTTGGAGCAAGGAAAAATCTGGACCCAGGTAGCACATACGAACTGAAACTTAACCAATGTGGTGTATCTAATCACGTGTCCCTGTGCCTTACGCTTTGTTGGCATGACCACACGCAAAGTGAAACAGCGTATCTGTGAGCACCGAAGTAATATCGGGTGCAAAAAAGCAACGACGAAGCTGAGTCGTCACTTTCTGGATTGCAATCACACCACCAATGACATGAAATGGACAATTATAGAAGCAATCACTGGTATCACTAACATCACGAGCAGGCTGTTTGAAAAAGAACAGCGCTGGGTTTATCGTTTGGGTACCAATACTGTTGGGTTGAACGATGACATCCCGTGGAATACAGTCCTGGGGTAACAAGGTGGTCCATGACACATGTTACAGCAGCTGTCACCATTTTTTACCCTGTAGTCTTTGTTGGGCTCGTGTACAACTGTTTTTGCATACCAAATGCAGTGGTTTTCTCCACCACCGTTTTTTCACTTAAGAGGTTTCTCCTCCCTTGATACTACCTATCTAATACTCTCAATTCAGTGACACCCCCACCCCTGTGTAGCTTTGATGTCACACTGATTGCATAATTATGCCCCGTGCCTTAGCTTATGTACTTGGATGACTTGGCAACTCTTACTATCCTTTTACACTCTGGGCAGTCTGCCCCGCAATTGACTTATGGCTTATTGCATCGCTGCTTGCGGTGTAAGTTGGGCGGCTTATGGATCGCTTAAAGTTTTCATTCCAAACATTGAAACCGCCGGGCTGCCATGGAAACATGCCCGCTCCCATTGGCCACTGAATCCAAGCCTCCCTTTGAGATGTGGCACGCCCACCTATCCCGGGCCGGCGCGTTGCAAGCCTCGCTCTGATGCGGGACACGCCCACCCGGAAGAGCGAGAAACAACGAGGAAACGCTTTTAAACTCAGAAACCGGCCCGCTCCCCATCGTCGGGGTCCGGTCCTGAGGTTAAGCTAGGTGCAAAAGCGGGTTGCGAGCGTTGAGGGCGTGAGTTGCTGAACCACCACGATTTGACTTCATCGACGCGATCGAGCTAAGTAAAACCTGATCCAATGTATTTCAAGCCTTTGCTTTCTACTTTCAAGATGTGCCAGGTACGCTCCTACCCCCCTCCCGAGACCCATGGTGCAGTTAGCGCTATAATTTAAAGTGAGATATCTATTTGAATTTATGAACTATTCGGTGGGGTCACAGACCTTTGGTCCATTGATCCCTCCTATGGAGTGCTTTTTATTGTGTTTTTAACCCCTTCTAGCTACTTTGCGTGTTTTAAGCACTTATTTCCACTTCACTTCCTAGAGTTAGTGGTATCATCCCTATAGGGCTATTTGGATGGTGTTAACTTTAGTGTTTATTTGGGAACACTACCTTTGCCACAACTATGGAGCACCCTGGACAAACGCAATGACCTGTACCTACAACTAATTGTGTGTATGTCTTCTTTGTTTGTCTGTGTTATTTGTTTTACAGGTGCGGAAACACTCCTAAATTAGGAGTATTTTTGGAATGAGCTACCTGCTCTTCCCCCCTTTTTTATGCACTTTATCACATTTTTGATTTTTTCACTTTCACGCCCCCAGGTCAGGGTGGACGATTAGAGAGTCCATACCGCCGGGGTATAAACTAGTCCTGATGAATGCCTAGGTAAATTTAAACCACTGTAAAGGCTGAAACATGTTGACTGACTAACTAAAATTCTGAATTAACCAATCCATTACCTTTGGCAGAAAATTCAGACACATAACGCTTTTAATCGTGTCCTAGGGATCAACCATTAAAATATTATTTGCAGATACCCTTTAGGCACTTTTACTTTTATACCTCACTGCACGCCCTTTTCACACAACCAGCTCCGCAGTCTTCTGGCGTCGTAACACACCAAAGAGGCATTCGGCCTCTTTGGTGGGGCCCTATGATGAAGCATGACACTGACTAGGTCGGTGTGTGAGGGCTTTCTTATCCACCCAAAGTGGGTGTGTGATTCCCCTGTTGCATCGCTCCGTCTCTGTGGCTTTTTGAGACCTATTTAACCTCTCTTCTTTTGTTTATACGTCTTTCCTGAATTACCCCTCAAGTGACCTGCTGAAGATTTGCAGCACTGCTGGACCCCTCAGCCCCCCCACTACTAATCACCTTAGGCGACTTGGCATTTACCAACCATCTCTCTATTACGTCTCATAGGCCTCCCTCACCTAGCCAAATCACTATGGACACTCAACAATTACACATCCTCTATCTCAATACGAGATCGTTGGTAAAACACCAATTGGATATCTTCCTTCTATTAACGGATCATAAGCCTGATATCCTTCTGCTCACAGAAACATGGCTCGATGCAGACTCTTCACCAGATGTCCTCGGCGCGCTCCCTGAGAACTACTATATTTTACAGGTAGACCGTGCCCCAGGCAAAATAGGTAGTGGGGTTGCTGCCATTATTAACAAACAATTAGCATTCACTAAACTGACGTCACTCGACCTCTCAGCAGCCGAAAACATGGTAATTAGGTTTGACTCCGGTCCAGGTACATTTATTTGTGTTCTGATGTACAGACCCCCCCAGACCATGACTTCTTTCCCATTCTCCTTATGCGACCAGTTAGCCACGCTGGTCACCGATTAAACTAGGATCTTGCTGATCGGTGACTTCAACTACTCGCTTGACAACAGGACCAGAGACCCGTCAGCAAGCGAACTTGGGGACCTTCTCACAGGGCTTAACTTTAATCACCATATTGACTCAGCCACCCATATTAAAGGGCACACAATGGACCAGATTTGGAGCTCCAACCTTAGCGTCTCCGTGCCCATGATCTCGCTGTGCATATGGTCCGATCATTTTCTGGTTCAATTCTATATTTCCATCTACAAGCCTATCAGGACTACTGATACTAGGAAAGGCATGATTAGGAAGTGGGGATCCCTGGACACCCCAGCCTTCCTTAACAGCTTGCAGAATTCTATCCCCGTCTTTAATGACGATCTTGATCAATCTGCAGCGGATATTTCCGAATGGCTTGTAAAAGCTAGCAATATACATGCCACTTTGAAAACATCAAAAACACTGCGCCAATCTGACGCTCATAAATGGGTTTCTTCGGTCCTCCGGGCCAGGAAACTTGCAGTTCGCCAGAAGGAATGCGAGTGGAGAAGGAACTACGATCCCATCAGAAAGACCCAATATCGGACTGCTCGTTCTGCCTACATGAAGGCTATTCTTTTGGCCAAAGCAGTTTTTCACCAACACCATTGAAAACTCTGTTAATAAGTCAAAGGATATATTTTCCACTGTGGATAGGCTTACTAATCCTGCAAGAACTCAGCCCAGACCCAAAGCTACTCAAGATTTCTGCAATACCCTTAATAATTATTTTCAAGACAAGATTAGGCTCATCAAGACTAGTATCCCTGTTACCTCTCCCATTCATCTTGATAACACCCTTTCCCTTAATAAGTCCTCCCTTTACCTCTTCCCCCCCTGGATGCCTCAGCCTTGCTTGCTCTCATGGTTAGGGTTAAGTCAGGCTCCCCTCGTGACTGCTGCCCTCCTCATATCTTTAAAAAGGTAATCACTGCCTTTCCTTTGCCCATACTGAATTTTCTCAATAACTCCAGGGTACCAAGCTCATATAAGGAGGCTGTGGTAATACCCCTGCAAAAAAAACGGGAGTGGACTCTACCATTCTGTCGAACTATAGACCTATTTCGCTACTGCCCTATCTGGCCAAGGTCCTGGAGGCCCATGAAACCACGCACCTTTCCAACTTTATTGAGCAGTTGGATTTTTGGACCCTGCTCAAGCTGGATTTCGTCCAGCTCATTCTACTGATGCAGTCATTACTGCTGTCCTGGACTCCCTGCGCCATCATGCGGACCTGGGCGTCCCCCAGGCCCTGGTCCTGCTCAATTTGTCGGCGGCATTTGACACGGTCGACCATGACATCCTTCTCGACCGTGTCAAATCAGCCGGAATACGGGGCCGTGCCCATGAGTGGGTTAGGTCCTTCTTAAGTGATCGCTCCCAGGCAGTAGGTCTTCCCCCTTTCTCCTCGCCCAAATTACTCACTACTTGTGGGGTCCCTCAGGGCTCCTCTTTATCTCCTATCTTGTTTAACATTTACATGCTCCCCCTGCTACAATCATTAAAATCATTTAAAGTCACCACCTTTAATTACGCAGACAATCTGCAACTCACCTTCACTATTGACGACTCCCCAGAATCTGTCCACCAATTCCAATCTACCATGCTTTTCATAGGTCACTGGATGGACAGTAATCATCTCAAATTGAATCCCGAAAAGACAGAGTTGGTTCTCTTCGGTAAAAGTAAGCTTTTCTGGCCTCCCAAACTTGGTTCACCTCCTAACCCCTCCAAATCGGTGAAGAGCCTAGGGGTACTCATTGATGATGAGCTATCATTGAAGCCTCAAGTCAATGCTGTGGTGTCATCGTGCTTTTTCCAACTTCGGAAAATAAAGAAGATCAGCCGATTGCTCACCCACTCTGCTCTGACCCAGGTTGTAATGGCCCTGGTGCTGTCACATTTAGACTATGCCAGCGCCATCTACCTGGGCCTACCGGCTGTTCTGAGCAAACGTCTGCAGCTGGCACAAAACCAAGCAGCTAGACTTATCTACCGTCTTCCTCGCTGGCAATCTGCCAGACCATTGCTCAGGCAACTTCATTGGCTTCCTGTTGCACAACGTATCCTTTTCAAGGTCGCTTGCATGCTGTTTAAAGCCCTTTTTGCACGTAGCCCCAGGTTCATTCAAGAACTTTTGCCCAAATACATACCCTCACGCAATCTTCGGTCTGCTTCCCAAGTTCTCTTGACCGTTCCTCGCTTTAGGCTCCAACGTATGGGAGGACGCAGGTTTGCCACGCTTGCCACCAAGTTGTGGAATACCCTTACCTTGGATATTCGTTTTTCCACATCCCTTCTCCAGTTCAGGCGACTACTTAAATCGTGGCTGTTTGCACAGACACTGGCATAGTCTTCCTGCTCCCCCTGAGCTTAGTGTCTAAAGTCCATTCGGTTAGCGCCAAGAAACCTTCGGGTGAACGTGCGCTGTACAAATTCCGGTTAAAAAAAAAAAAGAGCCCTCTGGGTTGTTTGAAGGCTGAAGAATTTACAGAGGCTGCAAAGCAGCTCCTCATTGACTGCAAATCAGTCTAAGCCTTAAGGTCAGACAGGCTCAAGCTCTACTAAACGAAAGGATGAAGGCAAATCTTTCATGGTCAATAAACCACATGCTTTATGTTTACCCTGAAGTCTGATTCAAGAGCCGTCGCATCCAAACCCGGCCTTTACTTGAAGCCCACTCCACAGCATATTTGAGAGGAGGGGGGGCATTATATGGTGTGGCTGTCCAACCTCATCATGAAACACTTACCAACCCCTTTAGGACCCTTAGGTTACGTCTGTGAAACCTGCAGCTTACCCTTGGATAGCTCTGGCCCTCAGTAGAAAGTGTTACACAAAGGAACACATATAAGGCAAGGACACAATTAAAGAAATAGACAAAGCAAAGAAATCTGACTACTCGCAGAGTGCGCAGGTGCAACAGGGTCTGCGCGGTTCCCCTACTCGCAGAGTGCGCAGGTGCGATAGGGACTGCTCCGTTCCACTACTCGCAGAGTGCGCAAGTGCGATAGGGTCTGCACGGTTCCAATACTCGCAGAGTGCACAGGTGCGATAGGGACTGCTCTGTTCCAATACTCGCAGAGTGCACAGGTGTGATAGGGTCTGTGCGGTCCACTACTTGCAGAGTGCGCAGGTGCACTGGGATCTGCGTGGCTCCACTACTTGTAGAGTGCACAGGTGCGATGGGGTCTGCGCGGTCCCACTACTCACAGAGTGGACAGGTGCAATGGGGTCTGCGCTGTCCTACTACTTGCAGAGTGCGCAGGTGCGATGGGGTCTGCGCGGTCCCACTACTTCCAGAGTGCGCAGGTGCGATAGGGTCTGCACGGTCCCACTACCTACAGAGTGCACAGGTGCAATAGGGTCTCCCTGGGACAGGGTCTGCGTGGTCCCACTACCCACAGAGTGTTCAGGTGCAATCAATCAATCATTTGTAAAGCGCACTACATACCCATGAGGGTCTCAAGGTGCTGAGGGGGGGGGGGCGCTACTGATCGAACAGCCAGGTTTTGAGTATCCTCCTGAAGGTCAGCAGGTCTTGGGTCTGTCGTAGGCTCAGTGGGAGGGTGTTCCATGTCTTGGCGGCGAGGTGGGAGAAGGATCTCCCACCGGTGGTTGTTCTTCGGATGCGCGGGATGGTGGCGAGCAAGAGGTCGGCGGAGTGTATCTGGCGGTTGGGGATGTAGAAGGAGAGCCGTCTGTTGAAGTAGGCTGGGCCATTCTTGTGGAGTGCCTTGTGTGCGTGGGTGAGGAGCTTGAAGGATATCCTCTTGTTGATGGGGAGCAAGTGCAGGTTTCTCAGGTCAGGGGTGATGTGGTTGTGGCATGGTACATCGTAACCATGAAAAAACTTTAATCACCTCATCACAACAAGCCCATCAGTAGAACTGTCTTCACTTATTTCCTTATTGATGTTAAGGTGCCGCAGTCTTCATTCCTCTGGTTTACAAGTTCACAAGAACTCAGTCATGCTCCTCTATCCTCCTCCTCCAGACTCCCCCTATCGATTTCCCTTAATGCAGATGCCTGGATTCCGCACAATGAAGAAACTTTCGTAGACGAGTCCCCTCAAGAGGGACTGGAAGTAGTGTGGCTTTTCCCGGTTTTGCTTTTTGGCTGTTTGGGGTGTTAAACTTGTTTTCGCCTGGGTTGACGAGTCTGGGGGCATTGCTGGGAAGGTCTAATACCGGATAAAAGTGGTTTGGAGAAAATCGCAGGTGAAAATGTTTTGGCGTTTTGCTCACTTGCCTGTCTTTGGGGTGCTGTTTGGGGGGTTTCTAGTTTTTTGGGGGTGGGTTTTGGGGTCTGGGAGCACTGCTGGCACATTCTAATGTTGATTGCATTTGTTTTTCAGGAAATCCATGGTGGAAAAGGGGAGTTAGGCGATAGCTGCAGAGCGCATTTGGACTGAATTCCAGGTAGGCCCGAAATTTTCTGTCTCAGGTTTTGCGGTTTTGCTTTTTGGCTGTTTGGCGGTGTTAAACTTGTTTTCGCTGGGGTTGACTGGTCTGGGCCCTGGGGCATTGCTGGGAAGTTCTAATACCGGATAAAAGTGGTTTGGATAAAATCGGAGGTGAAACAGTTTTGGTGCTTTTGCTCACTTGTCTGTCTTTGGGGTGCTGTTTGGGGGGCTTCTAGGTTTTTGGGGGTGGGTTTTGGGGTCTGAAAGCACTGCTGGCACATTCTAATGTTGATTGCATTTGTTTTTCAGGTAATCCATGGTGGATAAGGGGAGTTAGGACCTAGCTGCAGAGCGCATTTGGACTGAATTCCAGGTAGGCCCAAAATGATCTAAGTCTCAGTTTTTGCGGTTTTGCTTTTTGGCTGTTTGGGGGTGTTAAACTTGTTTTCACCTGGGTTGACGGGTCTGGGCCCTGGTGCATTGCTGGGAAGGTCTAATTTTGTTCTAAAATCGCAGTTTACAGTACACGTAGCTTGAGGGGAAAGATCCGCAAAATTCACCCATACTTATTTATCCTTCAAAAGGAGACTCAGAGTACGCACTTTCAAAAATATTGTACTGTCGATTCTGAAACTGAAAGTGTGACTTTTTTCACTACACAGCGTACATACCTTATATTTATTTGTCAGTGGTGTTCTAATATCACTTCCTGTTTTTCCATCAACAATTACAGGGCGGCTTTCAGCCAGTGCAATGGGAAAAAGGATGAAGTTAGGCTTCACATTAGCGAGCCGCAATTCAGCATCTGCCAGGCAGGCAGTGGACAGGGTGTCTTCTGGTCACCAACATTGATCGACGGAGCGCCAGATGGAATGGAGGAGTCCCGCAAATAAGAGGAATGGTTGGATGCATGCAACTTCAACAGGACAACTACAACAACATACAGTAACAGTATCCATTCATTTCTACTTATCTTTTACGTAGTGTTATTGCTGTGACCTTCTAGGAGTGTGACTCTGCATTTCTTTGCTCTCTGCTTCTAAATTCATCCCTCCAGTCATTGTATAGGTTTTACGTTGCTATTTTTCAAACTAATTTAATGTACAAAGTGTTTCTCTGAGTGCAGAGATAGGCAAGTTAAAACGCATAATTACTGCAGCCCTGTACTGTCGCATTCTTTCATTCATAGTTTGTACGTTGTAGAAAGTACTACTTACTTTTCAGTAACCATGCATGCAGTAGTGCATGCACTTCCTTTATGTCACTTAAAAGATTTATGGATAGCTTTGTACCCAAAGATTTGTTTATCTTCTTTTCTTGTGTGTCCATGATGTGCTTTGTTTTTCTTCTCTCAACAAAACTTTCCCAAAACCCCCATTCCCATCCAATTTCCAAACCCTAACCCTCTTCCCCCGGGCTGTGTGGTTTTCATTGATGTGTGAGTAGATGACAGCAATAATTCCACACACTTGCTGGGGAAGATAAGGTCATAGCAACAGGCTGGTGAAGAAATCTGAGGATATATTCTTACTCAGCTTGACACAGACCCATGACTATTGGCAAATGAAATCAGATTTTCATGGGCGCCATGATCTGGATTGATCATTTAGAACATCCTCCTCCTACAAGTGGCAAATGATTATGCTGCTGTGTCCTTCACCTTCAGTACTGTTTCTTGTAGTAGTAGCCAATGTCAAATAAATTCCACGCAAGTAGTAGTTATACTTTCAATACTTTAGCATTTGTTAGGCTACATTATGGCACTGTTCTAGTGTACGGTAACGTGCTATAGTATCTATCGTACCGTTCTAATGCTACGCTAAGGCCAATCAAGGTTTCATTTTCTTTTTTTTCATATGCTGCAACTGCCACTGTGTACCACCACTAGTACCACCGCAATGATGCCATTTCATCCGCCCTTAATCGCCATTTGCCGTGCAGCCAGCCCTGTGCCTAGCCATTTTCAAACACAAATTACAGGTAAGATAAGCGTTTGGGGGGAGGAAGTATAATGGAGTATTAGGAGAGACGAGAGACTGACGGTAGTACTAGTAAAGTCCTAGGACAATTGAATTCACTAACTCTGTGAGAGGCACTTAGTTTTGTAAACATTTGGGCAATTACTTACACAACTTGAATCAAGATGCCACTTAAGTTTCAGGAAAACAAATTTACAGTTAAACCCCCACCCCCAAGCCTCAAATGCAGTAAAAAACACGTATGCTAAGTTAAAGTTTAAAGTATATTTATATCCCTAACAAAAATAAACTATCCCGCAAGTAACCAACCCACCCCCCCTCCCTAGCCCCAAAGAATGTCCGTGATATCTCCAAAGTCCAAAAAACCCGACTCCCAATTCCCACGCCCCTGAAGTCTTTAAAAAAGAGGCAAGGGAAAGTCTCCTCCTCTACCGCCGCCAGTGGTGTACTTTTTTGGCCAGGTGGTCATGCTCCTCGGGGAGGTTCTTGAGCAGGGTAATTGTTTGCTTTAGCTTCTGCTCCAGGTAGGACACCCTGAGGGTTAGGCGGTGCATGCGTTGCTTGTAGGCGCTGTGGGGGGCAGCTGATTTTTTTGCTGCTTGGCGGAGGCGGGTGGCTGCGGTACCACGGCTCCGTACCGCTGGAGACCTGCGCTGACTGGCTGACCCAGGGAGTGCGGAGGAGGATGCAGGTGTCGCGGTGGATGTTGTGGACGTACTCTGCGTGTCCTCCTCCTCCTGGGCCACCAGCCGCCGATATTCGGCGACAGTCACCTCCAGCTTCCTTTGCCAGGCCCTTTTAGCCAGCTCCTTCCGGGTCTGTTTTGAAGGACCATCTATATGAAGAAAGAAAGACATAGTCTGTAACCAATGCTCTTTAAGATTAACACAAAATGATTCAGCAGAAAGTTGTGTCACAGTAGAACTAGCAACTTTCAAGCACAGTACATGACATGTGTGGCCTGTATCTATCTAACCTCCCACTTCTTCAGCCTTGCTCATACATTAGTGGGACTTTCAGGAATCAATTCTACGAGCACTATGGACTCACTACATTAGAGTCGACTATGACAGTACACCAGTCTTATTCTTCTTCTTCTCTCTTGTTTAGCAAAATTGGTACGTAAACTTCTGGAAGCCGGCATAATGCCAGCGCAGTCAACTTGCACAAAAGAAAAGCAGACGCACGCCATGATGACACAGACTTGCGTTACAGTACCAGTCCAGTATATGCAGGTGGTGGAGCTCTTTTCTATTACGGGTGGCACTAAGAATACTCTGTTACAAGGGCTACTGCTTAATTAATTTAACTTTCACCCTACAGTGCCAATGACTACTCGAAAAGGAAAATGAAGAAGATAAATAATATGATTATCTATCACTTCACAGGATGTGTATTTGCTTACATATGGGATGACTTTAGGTGCTTTGTTTTTTATTGAGTGAACAGTGATACATCCACACATAAATGACCGAGTTGTACTAAAATTATTAACAGAGGTAGTGAGTGGTCCCCCGTAATAGCCGGATATATGCTGTGCTTGCAATACAAACTACTGCTACTATTCATGGTAGTATTCGGAAAAATTACATCTTCTTTTCCTTGCCTTTCCTACACTGGAACGGACGTGCGGGTGCGGTGTTACATGCTCTTCAAAGTAACACTTAGTTCATCCAGTGACCGTCTTCTCTCTCTAGATACACATATGCTATCTATGAGTCAGATAGTACCATGATCCAGGCATCCATCCATTCAAAGTAAATGTCAATCATTCTTCTTCATGTCTCAACTGGACAAACCTTACTTTTTCTCACGGGAAAACAACATTTTCATTTTATTTTGGAAACCGCAAGCCATACATCTGTGCTTGACTTGCATTTTAATTTCAACCAAAGGATATATTGCGCACACATACAGTTTCTGTTTCACCCACCCAGGCAGTCCTCTTCCCTTTCTCCTTCCACCCATCCTTGCTTCATCCTTCAACCGGCCATGCATCATATTCCTTCCCAGCCACCTCGGGCACCAATCAAACTCGTATCATTCTTCTTTGCCAGTCATCACTACTTTTAACTCGCTCGTCCTTCCACACTTACTTACACCCTTCTTTCGCTTTTCGTTCATTCCATCGATCAAGTTCATCTCAGATCTGATTTGGATTCTCGAAAAAACTTTCACAGCTGAGTTGAAGTCAATTTAGAGGAGGCTACTACCTGGTTGACAAAAAGTTAGTTCTAAATTTGAAAGTCTTCTTAACAGTATAGTATACTTGTACTGTACAACATACACTAGTGCAGAGAGCACACTCTGCAGTCTGCAATCTCAAAAAGTAAGGAATATAATAGCTTACCACTGGACGCCACTACCGTGGCATCCCCCACTGCAGTTTCCGCTGCCTGTTGTACCGCCTCCGCCCCAGGAGTGCCCACCTCCGCGCTGGCCCCGGCACCGGTGGATGGTTGTGCCGATGTTCCACCTACAAAATACATTTCAGAATCTTAGATGCCATATACACCACTCCCTAGTATTTTGTCTAGGAATAAAGAAACGTGAATACGACTACACAAACAAATGTAATAATTTGTGACTGTCTAGTCTAAACTAAAAATGTCCCTTTTTTCAGGGAAGGGTGTTGTCTTGCTGCACTTTTTGGCACAACTGAGGAAAGCTTGCTTTTTAACACGCACCATTTTTCTCATAACAGACAGAAGCTTCACTTCCAAGAACAAGAGCAAGATCAGATCATCATCACTAGGATGGAGTCAGCAACACCACAAAGAAAATGTAAAGTTCAAACCAGGTGTGGGCTCGGCTCGCCCACAATTAATGTGTGAAATCACTAAGCACTTTTCCATTTTTAATCAACCCTTTATGTTTTATGATGAACTTGATTTTAATAAATGTTTTTACTTTTAATAAAGCTTTAAAACTTAAATAGACTCGGTGGTTTTTGGTCATGAGTGAGTGAGCGAAAGGGTTTGCAATTTGCAAGCATGAGTTCGTGGCTCTGACACTTCTGGATTCTGACTCCGTAATCTTATGTCCTGGGTTGGATAATCATCATTGGGGATCAATCATCGATGAATTAGGGAGCTAAATGACTCTGCCACAGTATCTAGTCAGGAAGGAGATTGGGGGTTCAAATTCTGTTATGTGGAAAGTCTAACTGCACCAATTATAATTGATAAACAATGCACTATTTTGTGTACATAGTTCTGTTTGTGCAGAATTGGCCCTGCAACTATAGTAGTGTGGATTGTCCTCCTATCCAATCAAAAAGTAAAGTAGTATCTTATTCTTTCTTGGTGGTCAAATCATTGACATTTTATTTTTGGAAATTGTCAAAGCATAAACATTTAGAAGACTTCAAAAGACATTATGGACAACCCAGAGGACTGCACTCAGTGCATAGAGCTATTGCTGAATAGAATGGGAGTTTTGTGTAACACCTTTTACCAACTGTGCAAGCTTAGTTAGCTACACAGACAGACTAATAATAATCTAGTAATACCACAGGGAGTCATAGTTGAGGCAGGATAAAAATTTAGAAACAGTCTACAAGAAGATCAAAGACGATTTAGAAAAAATCGAATGAGGAACATCAGGAAAAAATAGGTACTCTAAAAGAGAGGGAAGTATAATTATTAATATTAAAATGAAAACTTACTGGGGCCAGCAGAGGAGCCCTCGACGGACCGATCCTGGCCTTCCTTTTCCTGCTCCGCCGGCGCCGCTACCTCCTCCTCTGTCCTCTTGCCTCTGGGGGGAGCTGATGTACAACATGAAAGAAAGACCCAAACATGGATGATTGTTGTCAACCAAATCAAACATTTTAAAAGAACAATAACAAATTATTTTGGAGAAATAGCAAATAGACAAAAATTGCACTACATTTATTGACCTATCTGATGTGGTCTACTAGGATATTAGTATTGCTGGATTCGCGGACCGTCGACTTGGAAAGTTATGTAACTCACTAAACCAACTACAAAAAGGTTCGACTAGGACTGGCAGGCAGCAGTCCGCAGCACGCGAAGTGACAGACTGGAGAAGGTGTCCTCGGTCAGAGTGGTGCTCAGCGCTATTGTGACCAGTCGCGCGCATTTAGAGCGCTGTATTTGCATCTTTTAAATCGCCTGTTTTCTATTTTATTTAAGTTGTGTTTCATTATCCCTGCTTTTAACATCGCCGTATCTGCCCCTTACTTGCACCATAATTCTTCCGAAGACCCACCGCTGCTTTGCGGGTCCGGTTCCGGGGAGGTGTGTGGGAGCGCCATCTTCGGACAGTTTACTGAAGCTACCTGGCGCCATCTTGGAGCGGTTCGGCGCTCGTGCATTCAGTCAGCGTCGGCCTAATTAAGGCGGAACTATCTGCTGGGTCAGCCTGGAGAAGGTGTCCTCGGTCAGAGTGGTGCTCAGCGCTATTGTGACCAGTCGCGCGCATTTAGAGCGCTGTATTTGCATCTTTTAAATCGCCTGTTTTCTATTTTATTTAATTTGTGTTTCATTATCCCTGCTTTTAACATCGCCGTATCTGCCCCTTACTTGCACCAAAATTCTTCCGAAGACCCACCGCTGCTTTGCGGGTCCGGTTCCGGGGAGGTGTGTGGGAGCGCCATCTTGGGACAGTTTACTGAAGCAACCTGGCGCCATCTTGGAGCGGTTCGGCGCTTGTGCATTCAGTCAGCGTCGGCCTACTTAAAGGTCTACTTCCTGACGCGCAGCGGTGACGCGCAGCGGGAGCGCCTTCCCTGCGCCTGAGTCGTGCCAGAGTCCTGCCCGTCTGCGCTCGTCAGCGTCTCGTAGGCGGACGAGGCAGGACTGCTGTCATATTTTCCTTCGGTTTCACGACTGTGCCTGCTGTTCTAGTAAGCATGATCTCTTACTCCTCGGCCGACCTCCTTTCTCTGCGTGGCTCACTCAGCACATGTCATCATGTTTTTCCAGGGGGTCGAGCTCTCAGAAAGGGCTGCTCGGGATGCGGCTGGCGTCTCCCGGATTTGAAGGGATCTCCGCCGGATATTCCACTTGTCCACTACCATTGCCATCTTCTCAACACTAGATCACTGAGCTGTCACTCCCTTGATATCTGGAACCTGCTGCAGGATTCTAACGTATCCTGTTTATTCCTCACCGAGACTTGGTTGGGCGAAGGCTCAGCCCCTGATCTGGCCAATGCCATTCCTCCTGAATATAATATCTTCAGGAGGGACAGAGCGAATGGTAGAGGTGGAGGAGTGGCGCTGATCGTGGACAAGCACATTTCCTGCACGACCTTTCCTGTAGACAACATTTCGGGTAGTGAGGCCTTGGGTTTTACTCTTCGCCTTTCCCCCTCACAAGCCTGCACAGGGCTTCTTCTCTACAGAGCGCCGGGACCTCTTGGGTCTTTCTTCGACGAAATACAAGTGGCACTCTCCGTGCCGTGCCTTAGATAAGAACAATGAATCCTATTAGGTGACCTGAATTTGCATATGGATAACAATTTGGACCCAGATGCTATGAAACTTGCTGATATCATGGCTCCGCTAGGGCTGTTCCCTTTAATCCATGGGCCGACTCATAACAAAGGCCACACCTTGGATCAGGCCTTCTCTACGAGACAGATTAGTGTGTCTCCACCGCATCCTGTCTTGTGGTCTGATCATTTCTTAATTAACTTTGCGTTGCTTTCCACTGCCACAACACGGACAAGGCCTTTAAGAGACACTATGAGGGCCTCTCGGTCCTTTCACTTGATCTCTGCCGATATGTTGTCAGATGCCCTTCATAGTTTCCCATGTCAATTTTCTGGTAACCTGGAGGAGAAACTTACTCTCTTCCAAAAATGGCTTACGGCCAGACTGGAGGTGTTAGTTCCTGAGAAGAAGGTTAAATCCACTGAGAGGCGTATATCCGCCCCATGGTTTACTTCCCATCTCAGGGCCTTACGTCAGGATTGTAAGAAGGCTGAAAGGGCCTGGCGGCGTGTTTACGATCCAGCTGAGAGACTGAAATACAGAGTGGCGACTAGATCCTACCACAGGCAGATCTGGGATGGAAAAAAAGCTTATCTGGAACGCAGAATAGATGAGGCCGAAAATGCCAGTAAAGATTCACCTCTCCCTCCCTAAGCACTCCTTCTCACTTGCACTCTGAGCCCTGGATAAATCAATTAGCTGAGTTTTTTATTAATAAAATCAAGTCCATTCAGGACTCTTTTCTTTCTACCTGCCCCTTGCTGGCAGTTAGTTGTCTGCCCTTCCTGCCCCCTTCAGATGGGAAAGGTCCCTTTCTCTCTGAATTTCCCCCTATGTCTCTTACCATCTCTCTGGATCTTATGTCACGGTTAAAGTCTGGCTCACCGCTTGATCCCTGTCCGCCGAAATGTCTGGGAAGAGTGGCGTCAGCTCTTAACATCTTGTTGAATCCACTCCTCAACTCCTCTCTGTCCACCGGTGTGGTCCCTCAGGCCTGGAAATGTGCCTTGATCCTACCGCTGATTAAAAAGCCTAACCTAGATCCCCTTATTCATGCTAACTACAGGCCGATCTCTCTCCTCCCTGCGCTGGCGAAAGTGACCGAGAAGCATGTGCATCGGTCGATCTCCAATTTCATCGAGGAGAACGACCTTTTACACATGTCTCAATCAGGCTTCCGTGCTAATTTTAGCACGGAGACTGCCCTTCTCGAGGTCACTGACGCCATCAGGGAGGTTTTAGATTCAGGAGATAAGGCCATGCTGGTTATGCTTGATTTGTCGGCGGCTTTCGATACCGTTCCCCACGAGGGCCTCCTTTTAGGACTCTGGGAAATTGGCTTACGGGGGACGGTGTTGAACTGGTTTAAATCTTTTCTTACCGGCCGCCGGCAAACGATCTGGACACCTCCTTATTCCGCCAAAATGTCGCCGCTAGAGGTGGGGGTCTCTCAGGGTTCTATCCTTAGCCCCACGCTTTTTAACATCTACATGGCCCCTCTGGCGGCGGTGGCGGAATCCTTTGGTGCCCAGATCATATCCTACGCTGACGATACCCAGCTTCTGTTCACGTGTGACAGAGGTGGGGCTTTCGATGGCACGCGGATTAGGGATTGTCTGGGTGCTGTTTTTGAATGGTTCCGGCGGCATGGCCTAAAATGCAACTCCGACAAATCGGAGCTGCTTTTCTTTGGCTGTACGCCTGATCCCAGCTGGAAGGCTTGGTGGCCACAGGATATGTTCCCCCCGGACAATGTCTCCCTCAAGGCAAAAAACCTCGGAGTTCTGATTGACTGTGACCTATCTTTCAGACCCCATATCATAGGGCTATCAGGCAAATGTTTCGGCATTCTGAGGATGCTTAGGAAGTTTCTTCCTTTGCTGTCACTCCACCACAAAAAAAACATTGTGCAGGCCCTGATAGGGTCGCGTTGGATTACGCGAATGCCCTCTATCTGGGTCTGCCTAAATATCTTTTGACCCGTTTGCAAGTGGTGCAGAATTCGGCGGCAAGAGCCATCTTTGTGCTCCCAAGACGGGCTAGCGCCGCTGAGCTGCTCAAAGCATTACATTGGTTGCCCATCCCCAAGAGGATTTCAATTAAAAGCCTGACCCTGGCTTTTAAAGCCCTTCACCGTGTAGGTCCCAAGTACATTGGGAAGCGCTTGTCTTTTTACCTACCTAGTAGGGCTTTGCGGTCAGCTTCTCTGGCCAAAGCGGCTGTTCCCGACATCAAGCGTACCAGAATAGGAGGCTGCTCGTTCCGATACCTGGCTCCTCGGGGCTGGAACAAGCTACCACTGTCTCTAAGAAAGACCAATAGCCTGCTCGTTTTCAGGAAAGAACTGAAAACATGGCTTTTTGTTCAATAGAAGTTTCAGGTTCCCCTTTGTTTTAGCTGTTGTGTTGTTACTCTGCACTTTAGCACTCTTCACCAAAGCGCCGGGATGCTCCTGGGAGTAGCCGTGCGCTATAGAAGAAAATAAATAACATAACATAACATAACATAACATAACATAACATAACAGACAAAGTCCATCGTGATTGCAGACCAGTGACCACACAAAAAAGTTTCCTACTACATAACCAGTCATTAAAATACTCAAATTATCAGTCCACCACCACTATTTCTTCTTATTGGCAGGTGCACAAAGGAAGGACTGGACTTGAGTATTTAGGGGCAGATTTACAAGCACCTTGCGGCTCTTTTGCTCTGTTGTTGTGTGACTTTTGTGACGCAGCGGCAGCGCAAAAGAGGCGCAATGGTGCAGGGTATATTAACAATGTGACGCATATGGGAGATGCATCCCGTTGTAAAGCCCTGCCCCATCAGGGGGCGTTCCGGCGCAAGGGAGGGTGTTCCTGCGCAGGAACGCATCCTAAAAGTGGCTGAGGGAAATCTACAAGATTTCAATCAGTCACTTTGAGGACAATGATGCGTGACTCAAACCCTGCGCCTTCTTGAAGCAGACGTACGGCTTGACGCAGCATTGGGGAGATAGGGCACCCCAGAGCATTGCTGGAGCTGAGCCATCGTTGCGGCGCAACTCCAGCAATGCGCCGCCTTTACGGCACAGATGCGTAACGCTTCGGTGACGTTTTGGGCCCATGGTGCGCCGCATTGTAAATACGGCGCACCATGGGTGGTGGTGGCGTGGCGCACAATTACTGGCGCATTCCTGCTACTTTGCAGGGATGCGCCGGTAATTAAAAATCTGACCCTTAGTGTCTAGCATTACGCAGTTCTTTAAACTACACTCATACATAATTTCACAGGCCAATGAAATGAACACAAAATCGAAAACAAATAAGCATATGTAACGACCGGATTCTCGAACCAGATGGGATCAGCTCCTTAGAGCACCTCCAACCCAGTCGGAACGTAATCACCTCCCTCCTTAGAACGTATTTACAATAGGTATATATATATATATGTACATCTCGTACCTAAGGATGGGGATATAGCAATACACACACATAGGTTTTCTACAATATCCCACTCATACCAGTTAGTCTCACGGCAACTTAGGCCCAGACTAATCTACCCTGGGGCAGTTCTGATTATGTACCATTACACACTGATCACCATCAGTGCTCACTCGACACGCAATCCGGCGTGCCTTACACACTGAGCTGCAGCCCCAGTGCTCTCTTCCTCCCAATCCGGTCCACAATCCGGCGGACCTAGACACTGGTATCCCTCCCAGTGTTCTCTCACTCACAGCCCGATCCGCAATCCGGCGGATCTAAGCACCAGTCTCCCACCTGGTGTTCTCATTAACGCCGCTTACCAACGACAATCACTCTCCTATGAATACCTTTGGAAGAAATCTCTCATTAGCTACTCGGGGTGATACTACAATAACAGGAATTAGCACAACTTGCCAAATTGAATCATGTACCTTCTGCTCTCAGCATCAAATGGTCCCTCTCTCCCTCATTATTCAGTCACCTCTTACCTGACCGGGATTTACATCCGTTCATGAAAACGATGTCTGACTAGAAGACCAGGTTACCCTGATTGAACAAGAATACAAGGCACATGTTGGTTCACTAAGAACTGGGGTATTTTATTACAATGATTATAAACACAGCACTATACTATAACATATATCCTGCAAAGGAAAGTAAAAGGTTAGAATGTGCACACTATGGGAAAAAAGGTCGACGTCACCTTAGTAATGTGAAGTCTGGGTTCAGCAGTCATCTAGGTTCCCTTCTCGTCTGTGCCTTGGCTCGTCTCGGAATCACACCTCAGCAGTCACGAGTACACGTCTGCACCGCTATGCTCTGTCTTCTCTACTTTCCTCCAAGTCACTGGAACCTTCCTCTTTATTAGCTGCTGTCTCTCTCTGTCTCTGATCGTTCTGCGCTACTTCTCCCTCTTCTTCAATCTTTCTCAGAGAGTATCAGCTTCATGATCTTTCTCGGACTTCAAAATGGCGACTGTCTGCCTGGAAATAATTAATGGCATTGATGCTAACGGCTAGCTGCCGCCTACAGACTGACTGACTCACCGCCTAACACTTTCGCTAATATGGAAGCTT
Organism: Lissotriton vulgaris; assembly: GCF_964263255.1. NCBI lineage: Eukaryota > Metazoa > Chordata > Amphibia > Caudata > Salamandridae > Lissotriton > Lissotriton vulgaris. The sequence continues at coordinate 418,675 of NW_028252259.1, read as the reverse complement.
GTCCTTTCATGGAAAGTTACGGCCAGTAACCTGCCGCCCACCAAATTCTTGTACCTCCCCGTACCAAGGACATGTTCCCAGCTGGCCAGCCTGATGTTGTGTCTTCGGAGTGGAGAAAAATACAGTCTTTCAATAAGGGCCAGCCTGAGCCGGTTCTCTCCAAGCAGACAACACTTCGAAACTAAAACATTAAACTTGACCTAGAAGCATCTCAAGCTGCCGAGGCAGAAAGCAAGATGGAGTCTCTCCCGTTTGAGGTCTACAAGGCCCAAAATAAGCATAACTCCATAGAAGGTATACTAACACTCTTACAAAAGGACGGATTATCACTAATACTAATGAATCTATCCCCTAGCTTAAGTTTATAGGCCCTGATCTAAGGAAAAGGGTACAAAAGTGCGTCACTGTGCCTTATGAATAGGCCCTGTTTATAGTTCTAATCCCTGCACTATAATAACAATAGGCTGGAGTCACCTCCAATCATCCTTCCCCAAAGGAGGGCCGAAAAAGTCGGTCAGAACACTTCACTCTTGACTCTAGTCTATAAATCATTCGCTATACGGAACTAACATCTGTGGAAGAATAATAGGAAACAAAACTAACTGATCTATTCCTCTTGCCAAATCTACAGTATTGGAGTAGAGAAGGAATGCCCTGAATAAAGCAGCAAATAGCTACTAAAATACTCATAGAAATCATAATACCCCCTAATATCTGTCGTAGGGAATGTAAGTCAGGTAACCAATTGAAGAGCCAGTCAAACCAACCCTGATCAATGTGTTTTCTAACCTATGCAGTCAAATCATGGAGTTTGTCAATATGGGCCTGAATGGATTTTGTGTGGTCAGATAAATTGAAGCAGCAAAGACCCTCAAAGTCAGAACAGTCGTGTCCATGCTTTAACAAAAGATAGTCGATGGCTGCACGGTTTTACAGAATTGCTCTGCGTTCACCCTGGGCATCTAATAGCATATCAGATCAAATGGTAGAGGTTTGATTAATTGATTTGACCATCCAACAGGCCATTTTCCCGATGTACTTGGCGTTGTAAACAGCCAATGCTGGGACACCAATAATGGAAATAGCTAAACTAGGGTATTCTGATTTAGAATAAAGATGTAGAGAAGAGTCACAGTCCTCATGTAACATCATAGCATCACGAACTACACGGGAATAGGTATCAGGATGTGAGGATAACATTAATAAACTCAGTCTAGTGATTGCACACAGGCCTCCGGAAATATTCGCAGGAATATAGGGCCAAGAGGTGTTGCCACATGAAAATAGCCAACCAGAGGGTAACAGCATTGTACGGTAATGGCTAGGAGCAACTACTATACTTTTGCAGGTCATGTTATTTTTAACCGAAACACATGATTTTGGGGGTCATCGTGAGCACAGCAATCGTTCATGAGCCGAAAAAGAAGTGGCGGCTCTCAATTTAAGCTTTACACATTCAGTAATTGCATTAGGATCACAAGTCAAGAAAAAGTCACCTTGCGTGATATTATACGTAGTAATCTGAGAATGGATTGGGGGAATAGAATCCGAGAGAATAGTACATAAGGAACAAAACTCATGGGCCGCGAAATCGCCCACAATTACATTGGGTCGGGCATTTGATATATTGAAAATATGCTTCAAAGTTTCCATTGAGGCAGGGACAGCAACTAAACAGGTCGCTAAAATGTCAGTTACTGAGCGCATGGGTGTCAGGCAAAAATGCGGAGAATTAGTAACTCGTTTAGCCAGAGTTGTCCAAAAGTTCGATGATGAATCTCACGCAGCGAAGGAACGCGGTACTCGGGTTCTCGAATCAACCAAAGTCTGTGGGTTCCCTCCTCTCCCGAAGTAGCAGGCCAAAAGGAGTCCAACGCCGGCACATCCTGCAGCAGCAGTCCAGAGAATGATCTGAAAGGAAATCAAATACAGGCATTATTCATTCTCGTAAATAACATTTGTCAGCCGGGTCAGCTTCCCAGCTATCTTTCCCTGGTCTCATCACCAAAATGGTGTTGTCATGACCGGTTGCAATAATTTCAGCTTGTTCAGGGGGATTTTTAGGCGATTGCACCCATATTCTCGCTCCAGGGTTGTCGGTAGACCCAAAGCCTTTTTGGCCTCGCACAGTTAGTAAAGTTGGGGCAGTGCCTTTCTGAATCTCACCACTGAAAACAGGCATAATTAGCAATTGGGCAACTCGGTCAGTCTTTTGAATCGATAAATCAACCTCACTGCTATTCAGCAGGAGGACCTTAATCTCTCCCTGATTATCACTGTCAATCACTCCTCCAAGTACTTGAACACCTTTTAAGGCAAGGCCCGATCTAGGGGCAATCAGTCCAAAACTTCCAGACGGTATACAGACACCAACGCCTGTCTCAACAATGATTCGATCCTTACTCTTAAGTACAGTGTCATTCATGGCATGCAGGTCCAAGCCTGCGGAACCTGGGGTTGCTCTGCATGGAGCCATGGCTCCGGGGGAAATTTCCCAGTACATTACAGTATTGCCAATGGTGTTGGGTTTTGCATCAACATTTGGAGGAAACAAACGCATCAAAGGAGATTCAGCATTTAAAAAGGGACGATTATTCAGAATTAACAATGCTTGAAACAAATAGTCTCTCCAATTTTTATACTTATTGTCAGTTAACTTTCGCAACTGTTCTTTAAGTAAACCATTCATTCTTTCAATAAGGCCTGATGCCTGTGGATAATAAGGAATGTGAAACACCCATTCTATATTGTTTTCCGCACAAAATTCCTGTACCAATCTTCCACGAAAGTGGGATGCATTGTCAGATTGAATTTGAAATGGAATGCCATAATATAATATGATTAATTCCAATGTTTTAATGGTATTTACTTGGGTAGCTTGTTTGCAGAGAAAGGCCACCAAAAGGCCACTGTAAGTGTCGACAATTGTACAAACATATTGACAATTCTTGCTCATAGGGAGCGGGCCAATATAATCAATCTGCCAAATTTGAGCGGGCAATTTTCCTCGATGTAAATGACCTTTAACAATTTGTGGTACTTTTCGTTGTCTGGAATGTTGACAGATGGGACAATGCAGAATAGTATCTTTAATGTAATTTAAAGGAATATAAATTCCTCGATCGGCGGCCCACCTGCTAGTGGCTCTCTCTCCAAAATGTCCTGCTTTCTGGTGGGTCCGTTTCGCCAAACCCGCCAAATCAGAATCTTGCATGTCCACCACTGCCTCAGCAATTTTAGATTTCTCATCTGCAATGTTATGAAAGAATTTGTCAAGGGAGTCTATCGGGGTATGAGCATCCACATGAAAGATTGTCACAGTACTCTGTGGGAGCATTTCCCAAATTTCTTGCCATAATTCTTTTCCCCACAGTTCTTTTGAATGCAATTCCCAATTATGAGAATGCCAAGTTGGTAATCATACCGCCAGTCCATTAGCTGTGGACCAGGAATCAGTGAAAATATGACATGTGCCAGGTAATTCCTGTTTCAAAACTTGGTAAACTGCATATAATTCAGCAAATTGACTGCTCTTTCCTTCACCAGTCCTACTCAGCAATTTTTGTGTGATAGGATTATAGGACACTGCCTTCCAATGCCGTTTCTCTCCAATGAACCTCGCTGAACCATCCGTAAACCACACATGTTTTCTGTCCTCCGCGGACAAATCATCAAATGGCTTACCCCACTTGACAGGAGATTCCTGCACTACAGGTACAGAGCAATTACTTCCAGTCTCATTCGATGGCGCCTGCGCCACTTGCTCATGTAATGCTGCCACACCTTTCGGACCCACACGTGCCCTGTCCTGAATGTACCATTTCCACTTAATCACACTTGCCTCTAAAGCATGTCCAATTCGATGAGTTTTCGGCGAACCCAAAACCCACTGCATGATAGGAATTTCAGGTCTCAAAATCACATCATGACCTAAAGTCAATTGCTCGGTATCCACCAGAGCCCAATAACACGCAAGTAACTGTTTCTCAAAAGGTGTATAACGCTCACCAGCCTCAGGTAACTTTTTAGTCCAAAAACCTAATGGCACTTTTTGTCTGCCTTGCTTTTGCCACAGACTCCAATTTGCATACAGACCTTGTACGGACACATTCAAATTCACATCACCCTCGCCCACAGGCCACAGATCCAAAGCATACTGAATCGCTTCTTTTGCCAAATTAAATGCATTATGTTGTGGTTCACCCCATTCAAACGCATTCTTTTTACGGGTGACTCGATATAAAGGAGCCAATATCTGACTCAAATGGGGAATATGTTGATGCCAAAAACCAAACAAGCCAATGAAACTCTGAGCTTCTTTCTTATTCCTCGGAACTGCAAAATCTGAAACTTTTTATTTAACCTGCGGGATCACCTCTCTGTGACCTTCATGCCAATTGATACCTAAAAACTTGACATTTTGAGATGGACCTTGTAGTTTATCAGGATTAATTTCCCAACCTTTTTCACGTAAGCAGTCAAGGACTTGATCTAATTGGGTCTGAACTTGATCTTGTGTTTCGCCTTGAATTAAAATGTCGTCAATATAATGACACACTTGAATTTGCGGGTGTACAGTTACTTCGGACAAATGCTCCGCCACCAGCCGGTGACAGATCGTAGGACTATGTAAAAACCTTGAGGAAGACTTCTAAACGTCATTTGACACCCATTCCAGGTAAAACTGAATTGTTCCTGACACTCGGGGGCAATCGGGATTGAAAAGAAAGCATTAGCAATATCAATGGACGCATACCATGTACCTGGATGCTTTTGGATTCTTTCAATTAAAGTAATAATGTCTGGTACTGCAACAGTCAAAGGGGGTGTGTGTTTGTTCAGTTCTCGATAATCAACAGTCATGCGCCAAGAATTATCGCTCTTGCGCACGGGCCAAACGGGATTGTTCCAAGCAGAAGTAACCGGAGTTATAACTCCTGCGTCAACCAAATCCTGAATAGTGGCACTGATCTCTTCATGGCCACCTGGAATACGATATTGCTTCTGAGAAACAACTTTTGTAGCTTGGGGAATTTTTATGGGGGGCATTCGTAAACGACCAACCCGTACGGGTCTGGACGATATGTAGTGTTCAGTTCCAAATTGATAACAACCGTCATCCAAATGCAAAGTCATTCCTTTTAAAATGTCAATTCCAATTATATATTCCAAAAGTGGTACAACTAATACAGAATATTCTCTTCGGGGAATCCTACCTATTCTCATTTCAAGTGTAGTTTGCACTGCGGGAGTCTCTTTTCCACCTAAACCAGTAATTGTGAAAAATTGGCCTTTGAATTTCTTTGATTTACCATGAATTAGAGTGGCCTCTGCTCCTGTATCTACCAATGCTCGGGCCCTTTGGATATTACGATGTTTCCAAAAAATTTCAATATCTACATAGGGTCTATTGTCTCTGTGAGCCCACCTGCGTACTGGAGCTTGACCTATTTCCTAGTCATTTTTACTGCGCTCTGTCAACCAGGACAAATCAGGGTAAATGCTCTCATGTTTCTTGGGTATCAAAACATCCTGTTCATATCCATCTCCATTACGAAATGGATTTTTGTCATCTGCATAGTACTGTGAATTACGATCAGAAAGCCTGTGACGATCCTCCCTTCTCCTCAACTCAGGGGATTGATCCCTTTCATCTCTATATCTGTTGTAGACACGATCATCTCTCCCCCTTTCTTTTTCCCCCTCTCTCCCCATTACTTTTTCACGACGAGGGGACACATCACGTTCATAGCGCCGTTCATCACGGCGGTCAGAATCCACACGATGCCTGTCGTCACCACTGTCATCAGAATATTCACGATCACAATCATTCTTACGCACACGACGGGCACCATCCTTCCGATCTAAACCACGCTTACGAAACATGTCCCATAAGCGATTATTAGGTTCACCATCAATGTCCTCCTTTTTCACACCATCAGCCAACAGTGCAAGAAACATATCACGTCTAGAGAATTTATAATCACCAGCAGTACGACCCTCCGGTCGAGATTGCCTCTCAGGTTTAAACCAGTCACCCAACTCACCAAGCTGACGGACAGATTCAAGCACCATAGACAAAGGATTGCCAGTTTGATTAATTAACAAAGTCATCATAACCTGCTTATAAGCAAAAGGGGAAGAACGGATAATGCGATTCCGCACAGAAGATGTTAATAAGCCATCCAACAACCTGTCAGCAGTACTGAGAAAAATCGCAGTTTTCATCACCTCCTCTTTCACACTCTGCGACGCATCGCGCAAAGTATACCACGGCTTGTCATTGACAGGCCAATCAGACTCAGTAGGGTATTTGTGATTACAGCCATCAGTCGCTAGCTGGAGTAGACTAATTTGACCGACACCATTAAAATTTCGAAAATGATCTTGTACAGTAGAATCAGAACTCAAAGAGCAAAAACGTAAAGCACACCTGCATCCAACATGATACCTGCAGCGCCCAATACATAAAGGCGCACCATCCACGTAAGCAAAGCCTCCCCAGGCCGTTGTCTAAATCGTTGCAAAATGTCACTAACTTCCTGTTGAGTAAAATCTTCAATACTATCCATATGAATACCATTCACATTACCAGGAGCCTGTTGTAATTTGCGTCGAAAAACCGGGTGTACAGAAACCTCCGGATGAGCCTCCGAAGAAGCCCGATCCATAGATTTAGAACAATCAGGACGAGATACAGCATCAGAACGGGAAGAGCGACCACGGTCGCCAGAGTCATCGTCTTTGTCACAAGAAGTAGATTTACAATCACGTCCGGAGCGAGAAGACTTGCGCTTGTCACCCTCCTCAGCCGAGGAGCCAGAATCATTCGAGTCCCAGGTATTACCATCCCACTCGTCGGGGTTCCAATCCAGTCCGGCTTTCGCTTCGACCAGACGCACCTTCCGTTTACAAACACGACCGCGACGGTTTCTATATTTGTATTTCGCAATTCGTACAGCAGCCCTTTCGGCTATAGTAGAATCGGCCCACTCACGGGCCAAGGCCTCATAAGGCGTCGATTCCCAGCCGGGAATTTCAACAGGCAATTTGAAAGTAGATTTCATCTTTCGCGAAAACATTTTGACACAGAAAAATATATACACAATTATCAACAAAGAAAAATACGTACAAGCCGAGCGCAAAATAACAAGATCAAAACAATACAGCGCACACAGGCTTCGTAAACAGTTCGTGACGCCAGATGTAACGACCGGATTCTCGAACCAGATGGGATCAGCTCCTTAGAGCACCTCCAACCCAGTCGGAACGTAATCACCTCCCTCCTTAGAACGTATTTACAATAGGTATATATATATATATATGTACATCTCGTACCTAAGGATGGGGAAATAGCAATACACACGCATAGGTTTTCTACAGTATCCCACTCATACCAGTTAGTCTCACGGCAACTTAGGCCCAGACTAATCTACCCTGGGGCAGTTCTGATTATGTACCATTACACACTGATCACCATCAGTGCTCACTCGACACGCAATCCGGCGTGCCTTACACACTGAGCTGCAGCCCCAGTGCTCTCTTCCTCCCAATCCGGTCCACAATCCGGCGGACCTAGACACTGGTATCCCTCCCAGTGTTCTCTCACTCACAGCCCGATCCGCAATCCGGCGGATCTAAGCACCAGTCTCCCACCTGGTGTTCTCATTAACGCCGCTTACCAACGACAATCACTCTCCTATGAATACCTTTGGAAGAAATCTCTCATTAGCTACTCGGGGTGATACTACAATAACAGGAATTAGCACAACTTGCCAAATTGAATCATGTACCTTCGGCTCTCAGCACCAAATGGTCCCTCTCTCCCTCATTATTCAGTCACCTCTTACCTGACCGGGATTTACATCCGTTCATGAAAACGATGTCTGACTAGAAGACCAGGTTACCCTGATTGAACAAGAATACAAGGCATATGTTGGTTCACTAAGAACTGGGGTATTTTATTACAATGATTATAAACACAGCACTATACTATAACAAATATCCTGCAAAGGAAAGTAAAAGGTTAGAATGTGCACACTATGGGAAAAAAGGTCGACGTCACCTTAGTAATGTGAAGTCTGGGTTCAGCAGTCATCTAGGTTCCCTTCTCGTCTGTGCCTTGGCTCGTCTCGGAATCACACCTCAGCAGTCACGAGTACACGTCTGCACCGCTATGCTCTGTCTTCTCTACTTTCCTCCAAGTCACTGGAACCTTCCTCTTTATTAGCTGCTGTCTCTCTCTGTCTCTGATCCTTCTGCGCTACTTCTCCCTCTTCTTCAATCTTTCTCAGAGAGTATCAGCTTCATGATCTTTCTCGGACTTCAAAATGGCGACTGTCTGCCTGGAAATAATTAATGGCATTGATGCTAACGGCTAGCTGCCGCCTACAGACTGACTGACTCACCGCCTAACACTTTCGCTAATATGGAAGCTTGTCCTTTCATGGAAAGTTACGGCCAGTAACCTGCCGCCCACCAAATTCTTGTACCTCCCCGTACCAAGGACACGTTCCCAGCTGGCCAGCCTGATGTTGTGTCTTCGGAGTGGAGAAAAATACAGTCTTTCGATAAGGGCCAGCCTGAGCCGGTTCTCTCCAAGCGGACAACACATCGAAACTAAAACATTACACTTGACCTAGAAGCATCTCAAGCTGCCGAGGCAGAAAGCAAGATGGAGTCTCTCCCGTTTGAGGCCTACAAGGCCCGAAATAAGCATAACTCCATAGAAGGTATACTAACACTCTTACAAAAGGACGGATTATCACTAATACTAATGAATCTATCCCCTAGCTTAAGTTTATAGGCCCTGATCTAAGGAAAAGGGTACGAAAGTGCGTCACTGTGCCTTATGAATAGGCCCTGTTTATAGTTCTAATCCCTGCACTATAATGACAATAGGCTGGAGTCCCCTCCAATCATCCTTCCCCAAAGGAGGGCCGAAAAAGTCGGTCAGAACAGCATAGTAGCAACGCTACTGAGAAAGAGAGCAGTGCACCTGAAATGCACAGAAGATTTTGAAATATAATTTACCTACAATATAATCAGCAGCATTATTGCTCTTGGTAAAAAACAAAAATTTGCAATATAATAACACACAGAGCAGGAGAAAACAGAGTAGTAAAGAAATAGCTACTACTACTCACCAAGCCTGGGGATCTCAAGGCCGAGCAGGTCGAGCAGATCGCGTTCCCGGTCCAGGATATCCGTCCAACGGTGGGTGGCCTGGTTGTAGGTGCGCCGGACCCGAGAGTGTTGGTACATGGCCCGGCACACCTTCTCCACCCGCTTCCGGCGCTCCTGGATCCCGTACCCGCTACTGATCCTGCCGCCTGCCATGATGGTCCTGGGGAGGCGGCGCTGAACATAAAAAACTAGTGCGGCCATCTCCTCCGCGCTGAAGATCTCCCAGGCTGTGACCTGCTCCCCCCTCAAACGCCCGCACGGGAGCCGGGCACGGGGTGCGGGACCCTTCCCCTTCTCAGGATGCTTCCCGGCTCCCTTTACCATGGTCTGGGCAGAAAGGAAGCTAAATAATAAAGAAGAAATAGAATAGGGAAGAAGAAAAGAAAAGAGTTTAAAAAAGTAGTTTAAAATTAACCAAAAGTAGCAGAAAACACAAAAATATAGAGGTAGAAAAATAGAGGGATAGATAAGTAATAGATAAAAAAAACTTCAAACAAGCGAAGGATGGCAGAGATTCATAGAGCATACAGAAAGCATGCCCAGAACCATAGCAATGAATGAGAAACCAGATGGCCGCGCCCGTTCACGACCGCGTGGGTAAGTTCGCGCGAGATTTTCCTCGCGATCACACGCGAAATTGTACTAGCGAGCCGCACACTTTGTGAGATTACACATCGCGCCCGGAAAGGGAAATACGTCATGCAAACAAGATGGCTGCGCCCGTGAACGACCGTGAGGGTAACTTCGCGCCGTTGCGCTAAAAGCGGCTCACTAAAACACGCAAAACCTTGCAAACTAACACGCCGCAAAAAACAAATCGCATATTCGCACGAATTTGCGGCTTCCGAATCCGATCTCGCGCGAATTCGCGCCCCACGAATCCCGCGAAATTGCAGAAAAACGAGTTTTGCAAAACTGAAAGCACTCAGCAGGTGCAAAAGTTCAAACTCATCATTAGTAACCATTCCCTGTAGTGCTTCCTGAGGGGCCCCTCCAGAGTTCAGTTGCCTACTTGCAACTATTCTATGACCCTGCTCTGAACCTCACAGCAGGCTCATAGAATAGCTACAAGTAGGCCACAAAGGTCCTGGGGAAAAAAAATTGCACTGCAACAGAAAGCAAATTACAGATAAGGAAGCAGGTGCCAGACTGGAAGTTTAAATTCAGTGACACATTAATCAACCCCAAATTAATTCATGTCAGTTGAAGCAGGGCAGGTGTGCTTGTTTTTTTCCCCCCATAATCTACAGTGATGAACCAGAGGGTGGCAGTGAATCCAGTGATGTACCAGAGGGTGGCATGGGTGAACCAGAGGGTGGCAGTGGTGAAACAGAGGGTGCTGTGAACCTGTGATGATGAACCAGACGTAGAAACAACATAGTCGCGACCGTTGCGAGCCGACAAGTAAGTTCGCAATTGCGAACTGGTACAAAACCCTTGCGAACTGGCAGAAACCCTTGCGAACACACAAAAAAAATCCGCAAATTTGCGAGAGTTCATGGATTTTGCAGATTGCGAATTCGTGAATACGCAAATTAGCGAACGCCAGATTCGCAAAATTCACCCATGCTTAAACACACGGCTCAATCGCAGATGAGCCAAGGCACAGAGAACCCACTAGTCCTGGGGTTCAGGTCAGGGGGCAAGCTCAATCAAGCCCTTGGAGAATGTTTCAAGCACAAGTCAGCAAAGTCCTCTTTAGGTCTCTTCCTCTCCTTCCTCAGCAATGCAGACAGCAGGCCAGTCCTTCCAGCTTCTTCTTCTTCCTTCTAGTTGGGCAGAGGTTCGTTGTGGGAAACAGGATCTAGTTACATGGGAGCAGGGCTCCTATAGGTATACTCAGTTTCTTTTGTTCTTTCAGGCCAAGGGGGCATTTGCATAGCCTATTTCAGTTTTGAAGCACTCTGGTGCGCTGTTTATGGCTTTTCCTTTCAGTGTGAGGTGCAGGCACATCGGACGCTCAGCAGGAAGTGGAGCCAGCATTGTGATGACAGGGGCTGCCAGGAGTACTCTGTTGACAGTCCTCCCTCTTCCTGGGCCAGGTGTCGGGCTGAGTCATCAGTCGCTCCCCAGGAGGTGGAGCCAGCATTGTGGTGGTAGAGCACAGCCCTATTCAGAGTCCAGAGGCACTCCCAGCTCCCACTAAGGTGTAATCCTTGCATTCACCACCTGTCATCCCCCAGCCCTGTCACTCACACAACCCAGACAGCAGATACACATCCTAGCAGAGGCGGGCTGAAATGGTTAGGCAAGCAAATGCTAGCTTTCTAAAGATAGAGATAGAGTCAGAAAGCCCTAAGAAGCTGTGAAAAAAAATTATGGCCCCATGAAAAAGACGCTGACAATTGCGCGTCAATTAACACAAAGTATCGGGGGTTTCCGCGAATCCACCGCCAGATGTTGGCAAAACCGGCGGCCCAATGTTGTAAGGAATACCTAAAACAGGCTGAATAACCAGGAAATGATTAGTGAGCACTCAACTAAAGAACGTACAGGATAAGAAAAACAACCCCAGGAAAATAAAATAAAAAGGTGCGAGCACACGCAATAAGAGGACTGCCTGTGTAAGAGACACCAAAGGCAGGTAGCAGAATAGAAGGACACCCTTCCCTCATAGAAAAGAAAGCGAATCTGTGGATCGACTGTTGCTGGAACACAGACAAGTTAAGAACAGAGCCCTGATGAGAACCCGAAAATTGACGTGAGAGGGTTCGAAACGCGTCGGCACATTGAGAAGCAATTGACTTGGAAGTCCTTTAGACTAATTAATTCATGTGTGGTCTTATAGAGCGATTTGTTGCTTAGAGTATTTTTTACTTTTTCCCTTGCATTAAGTTGTTATGGATAGTAAATGAACTTGGCACATTGAGAAGCAATTGACTTGTAAGTCCTTTAGACTAATTAATTCATGTGTGGTCTTATAGAGCGATTTGTTGCTTAGAGTATTTTTTACTTTTTCCCTTGCATTAGGTTGTTATGGATAGTAAATGAACTTGGTGTCAAGATAGGGCACCCCACAATAATTAATGTCTGTTGATGAAATTGTCTCTATGTGATGAATTCTATCTCTATATATTGTTTAATGTTGTAGAATATATATGTTGTTTTGTACAAATTGTAAATATGTATGTATAGTGTTTTTTCATAGTTGAAACAATACAGAAACATTTAAAAATAATGAAATAAAATAGGTATAAACAAAGTATACCTTACAAACTCCAATTGATATTGGTTTGTAGTTCTTAAATGTGAGACATGAAAGTAATGTGCAGCTGGTTATTCTTTGTATAAGTATTTAATGATGGTCCATCCAACTGCACGTCCCAGGACCTAACTCCTTATATTGAAAAAGCTTTCTAAAAGTAGCATTTGCAAACACAGGGTATTAAAATAAACTTTACTAAAAGAAGTATTTTATTATTCTGAGTTCAGGCATACTAAACTTGACTTTCTACCATGTTCCCTGAGCCTGCTGGGATTATAGGGTGTAATAATTCCAGCAGCCCATCTTGGCCTAAGAGAACAGGTAGCCTTACAATAGTGAAACACGAAATTGGCTGTAATTCACTATTAGGACATGCCACACACATCAGGGCTTGTCCAACTTACACTTACAATGCACCCTGCCCTAGGGCCTACCATAGGGGTGACTAATATGAAGCAAAGGGAAGGTTTTGAGGCTGGCAAGTGTGTGCACTTGCCCAGCCAGCATGACAGTACCAGACTGCACACAGGGTCTGCAATGGGAGACCCTAGACCGGAGGTCTTCAAACTTTTGGATGCCGAGACCCCCCTGTCAAAATTTCCAGGGGTGAGGACCCCCTCCTGAAAAAAATGTCTAGAACTTGGTACTCCTCATCATAGACAACCACAAACGCATCCAGTTCCCATGGCAAATCATTTTTACGGTGGGGAAATATTATCAAACTGTGTTTAGCAAATTAAAGGTTTGTGGGTGACTCAAGTTTGGAGTCACAGGCTTACTACACATTTCAAACAAAAAATCTCGAAAAAGGCAGGGCTGCTGGAATTATGAGGCAAGCGAGGACCCAATTATGCCACAGTTTTAAATTTGTAAAGGCAGAGCTTTAGAGGTATTTTGCAAGGTATGGTAGCCTTACATGCACTTGTGCGTCCTGCAGACAATATTTGTGGTAATAGCACAGAAATTAAGAGTACAACTGTCCAACAGAATGTAAAACAGGTCAGCAAGCAGCAAAACAAAGCACACACACTGACCTTACTGGCCACCCCTGTGGGCACTGCCAGACTGCCCTATAGGAAGGGCTGCTAAAATTATGAGGCAAGGGAGGACCAAATTATGCAGCAGGGTCGACAAAATTGTGTGGTAAGAAAATGTAAATAATGCTATGTGATGCGCATATTTTGGGATACTACTGCTTCATTATTCTGAAATTTTTTACACACGGTAACACTGGGCAAAAGTTTAACCTCATCAGTACCGGTTTATAAACAAAATATAGCAGTGAACAACATAAATATGTCTAGTCAACCTTTGTAAAGGGCCTTTCACTCTGCAGAAATATGTGTAGCCACATTAGAAGCTCACCTGGTCCTGGCCGGGAGAAGTAGGGTGCCCCTTAAAACCCAGGAGGTCTTGTGCAGAGTTAAACAGTTTTCACATATGCCTCTTTCCTCCCACCCCCTCCCATCTCTGTCAGTTAAAGCATGCCTGACCCTGTCTCTCAATACCTCATAATCACACACAGGCCGGAAATTGTCTGTCCATGCTCTTCCCCTTCATCCCATCAATGTTATACCCCCTCCAAGCCCCCACCCACCCAGGCCCCCACCAAGCACACTGACTTTCTGTCAGCTGAAGAATATAACATAACATAACATGTGTATTTGTAAAGCGCACCTATCACCCAAGCTAGGGCTCAAGGCGCTGAATAACAGATGTTTATAGTTACCCAACTCAATGGTACTCATTTTATCGACCTCAGGTGGATGAAAGGCCAAGTAGGCGCGCTGGGATTTGAACTTGTGACCATGAGGTCAAACACAGGCTCCTACAGCGGATGCAATAGCCCACTAAGCCACCAGACCCGGATTGATGGCAGCACACTTTCAAAAGGGGGCAGAGCACCTGGAGCCTGCACCACAGTCTCACTGCCCCAACCGTGCCTTGGAAAGAAAGTAAAAGGCACCCCCCAGCCCTCTGAGAGCTCGAGTCCGAGTGCACACAACACATGATGTCTCTGGTTGTTTTCTACAACATACAGTTCCCGAGATATCAGACTTTAAATCCATTATTGGGATTGGAACCATAAACCAGTGTACGCTTCTCCAAATGCAATTGCCACTGAGTCATCTCAGGACAAATGCCCTATTAAATGCACATCATGCTTCCCTCACACTATATCCATTTACTTGCGGAGCATAGTGGGATTGTGACGCTCCCATGGGAAGGTTGTGTTGCGTCTGAAGGGTCACAAGGCTTCTAGCCGAATTATGGGTGCTCGTTTTCATGTATTTTCTACTCATTTCCCCTTTCCTATACATTAAGTTCTCTCCCTTTAGCACTTCCTCCATCACCCTTTTTCTTCTTCTTTCTCTGCGCCTGTTTATCTCTTTACACTCTTCCTCTCACCATTTCCCCTTGTCTCTTTGCTGCTCTTTTTTTAGCTCTGTATCTAGTCTTCTGCAATCTCTCTTTCTTTGCCATCATCCAGGCACTAATCCTCTACTTCTTTTCTCTGTTCCCCTCTTCCACCCCTCCTCTCTCTTGCTTCTTCTATCGCTCTCTCTCTCTTACACACACACATGCGCTCACAGTAGTTGGGGGATCAAAGGCTGCCCACTTCCCTAGGTGCTGCTCAGTCTTATGGGCAGCAAAGGGCATCAGTGTTTATAGAAAGTTGTGCACGGGGTGCTGGAAAAATCTAGCAGTGCGGCGTTGGCTAACCTTTTAGATCCCAGGCACTCACACAAGGTTGCCACACCACCGGATGATAACAACACTCCATATTTATGGTGCCTGAATCATCAAGCTAATGTCAGTAAGCCCCCTGCAAACATTTTAATTTTTATTAAAGTTTACTTCTATAAGTAATTCAGCCTCAAGCCTACTGCCAGAAGGGTACTTTATTTCATGTTGCTGTCGAAAGCAACAGGACGTCAGACAGAAAAAAAACATCATTGTGAAGACATATGCGCAAACTTTATGATACTTATTGCATGAATCCAACATCTGTTAAAGGAGTTTACCTGCAGTAACGAACAACGATTCATGGTGACCGTTAGGATATACAAACACATCAGACAATTCGCCCGTTCCAAGAAAGCAAATGATCTTAATTATTGTTTTAGGAAAAAGGGAAAGGCTCAAGCCCACGTTAGGTTGTGTTACCACTTCCAGCAGGCCCCTGCTTCCACGCCACCTCCCTCATCTCTCTCCGGCAGAACTCCGTACTCCAGATTCTCTGTTTGTGACTCAGGCAATAACACTTCTCAGCGTGTCCATTTAACCTACGATCTCATCTCTAATTACTATCTCAGCCTCCTGTCAGCAACCCTGGAGTTTGGCTCCTCACTCACGCCGCGGCTCGGCCCAAGAACTGGGTTTTTATTAATGAATGCTCTGGCTTTTACTGTATGAGCATGTCATCAAGGCAGAGTTGTGTATCCTGCTGGCCGGAGGTGCCCAAACGCTGTTCAGCATCTAAATAAGGCACAGCCCAAACATCCATCCCAAAAATGAAAAGTGGACAGGGGCAGCAAAATGCTCTGGGGCTGGTTCCAAACAAGAGGGGACATAAGTATTGCCGTGCAGTACCGGCTCGGAGGCATCCAGACACAATCCGAGTATAAATTAAAATAAGGCCCTCAGCTTGCACCTTACGAACCCCTGCTCCAGAGTCTTCCACACTCCAAAGGTGCATATGCAAAGCCCTAGTTCCCGGCATTTCCTGGTGTGCAATGCATCCTGCAGTTTCTCTGATTGGAGGACAGTCGTCAATGACGTTGTATTCTTTTACAACGTCCTCCAATCAGAGAGGTCCGTGACATGCACTGTTCGGAATCCAAAACGAAGAGTAAACGTTTTGGATTCCAGATTCAGGCAGAAGTGCGACGGGAATGCGCAACCCCCTTTCCACGACTCCACGCCCCCCTTGGGGGTCGCGCCCCACAGATTGAAGACCCCTGCCCTAGACACATTTTAAAAGGCTGCTTCTGTGGGTGGCGCAACCAGCGCTGCAGGCCCACTAGCATTTACAAGCCCTGGCGCTCCTGGTGCACTTTACTGGGGACTGACAGTAAATCCAATGAGCCAATCATGGAAATCAATCACATATACATTTTATATTGGGAGCACTTGCACTGCGGGACACCCCCGCGCCGCACGGCCACCAGCTGCTGCGTGTGCGCCTTGCCTGCCCTCTGCCTCGCTGCTGCCTCGTTTGCCGGCTGCCGCCGCTGCGGGTGTTTTTGCCCTTGTTTTAACGTTATTTTGTGCTTGCTTGGTTTAACTCTCTTTTCTCCCCTGTTTTAGCGTTTATTTGTGCCTGTTTTATTGTATTTTCATTTTCCCCGTGTTTGCTCTCCTTCCTTGTTGTCCGCCTACCTCGCCGCCCTCCGCCCTCCCTTCCCGCCACCGCCGCTTGTCCCCGCCCCTTTTTGTCTTCTGTAACCCTCCCCGCTCCCGCCTCCCAGCTGCTCCGCCCACCCGCGCACTTGGCCTTAAATGGCGACCGTGCGACGCAGGTGAGTGTGACCCACTTGTGGGACACCCCCGCGCCGCACGGCCACCAGCTGCTGCGTGTGCCCCTTGCCTGCCCTCTGCCTCGCTGCTGCCTCGTTTGCCGGCTGCCGCCGCTGCGGGTGTTTTTGCCCTTGTTTTGACGTTATTTTGTGCTTGCTTGGTTTAACTCTCTTTTTTTCCCTGTTTTAGCGTTTATTTGTGCCTGTTTTATTGTATTTTCATTTTCCCCGTGTTTGCTCTCCTTCCTTGTTGTCCGCCTACCTCCCCGCCCTCCGCCCTCCCTTCCCGCCACCGCCGCTTGTCCCCGCCCCTTTTTGTCTTCTGTAACCCTCCCCGCTCCCGCCTCCCAGCTGCTCCGCCCACCCGCGCACTTGGCCTTAAATGGCGACCGTGCGACGCAGGTGAGTGTGACCCACTTGTGGGACACCCCCGCGCCGCATGGCCACCAGCTGCTGCGTGTGCCCCTTGCCTGCCCTCTGCCTCGCTGCTGCCTCGTTTGCCGGCTGCCGCCGCTGCGGGTGTTTTTGCCCTTGTTTTGACGTTATTTTGTGCTTGCTTGGTTTAACTCTCTTTTTTCCCCTGTTTTAGCGTTTATTTGTGCCTGTTTTATTGTAATTTCATTTTCCCCGTTTTTGCTCTCCTTCCTTGTTGTCCGCCTACCTCGCCGCCCTCCGCCCTCCCTTCCCGCCACCGCCGCTTGTCCCCGCCCCTTTTTGTCTTCTGTAACCCTCCCCGCTCCCGCCTCCCAGCTGCTCCGCCCACCCGCGCACTTCGCCTTAAATGGCGACCGTGCGAACGCGCAGCGGTCACGCGCAGCGGGCGCGCCGATTGTGCGCCGAAGGCGCGCCAAAGGTAAGCCCATCTGCGCCCGTCCGCGACCGGATCGCGACCAGCGCCAGGATCCCTGGACCTCGAAGACCTCGACCTACCCGCCTGACGTACTCAGCCGCCACCCTCATCGCTCTCAACACCGGCCGACTCCCAGAATGCCACCAAGCCACTCCAAGACGCACCCACGGACCTTTCAGCTGCCACACCTGCAAGTTCTCCTGCATCCGGACCAGCCCCGCACCAGCACCCGCCAAGTCGAACACCAGCAGCACCCACCTCAAGTGCATCCTGCTCAACACCCGCTCCGTCCACAGACACGCCATCGAACTCTGGAACCTCCTAGACGCCACAGCCCCTGACGTTGCCTTCCTCACGGAGACCTGGATGAACGCCTCTTCAGCTCCCGACATCGCCATCGCTATCCCAGAGGGCTACAAGATCGTCCGGAGGGACCGAAACGCCAACCAGATGGGAGGAGGCATCGCCATCATCCACAGGAACACCATCCGTCTCACGACCAGCACCGACAACACCCTGACCAGCGCCGAACACCTGCATTTCCAGATCCACACCAACCCGAACACCACCCTCAGAGGCACCCTGATCTACCGACCCCCTGGACCACGCACGCAATTCAGCGAGGACATCGCCGACTTCGTCAGCCCGCATGCCCTCCCCTCCGCTGACTACATCCTCCTGGGAGACCTCAACTTCCATCTGGAGAACAACAACGACCACAACACCAGCACCCTGCTCGACAACCTCGCCAACCTGGGACTCAAGCAACTGGTGTCCACCCCCACCCACCTCGGCGGACACACACTCGACGCCGTCTTCTCATCCAGCACAGACATCGACTTCAGCCACGCCACAGAGCTTCAATGGACGGACCACAGCTGCGTCCACTTCACCTTCAAGAGAACGACGACCCACCATCACCAGCAACAGACCGCCCGCAGAAGCTGGAACAAGATCACAGCAGACCAGCTCGCCACCTCCCTGAGCCAGCACCCTCCTGCCAGCTCAGCGAACCCCAGCCAGGCCGCCGACAACCTCACGAAGTGGATCAGCAACTGCGCGGACGAACTCGCCCCGCTGAGGACCCCGCCTAGCAGACCCGGCAGCAAGAAGGCCCCATGGTTCACCGACGAACTCAAGAGCTCCAAGAAGAACTGCCGAGCCCTCGAGAAAGTCTGGAAAAGGGAACCGACACCGGACAACAGGACCTCCTACAAACTTGCCACCCGGAAACACCACCAGCTGATCCGCGCCGCCAAGAAAACAGCATTCAAGGACCGGTTGGACAACAACGCACACAACTGCAAGGAACTCTTCAACATCGTGAAAGAGCTTTCCAACCCCAGCGCAGGAAACAACGACATCACCCCATCGCAAGACCTCTGCAACTCCCTCGCCTCATACTTCCACAACAAGATCACGGACATACACAGCAGCTTCAACAACCAACCAACGCACACCATGACCGACCAACCACCCCCCCCCCCCCCCACCACCACCCTCCACGCCTGGACCCCGATCAGCACCGAAGACACCATCCGCACGATGAACTCCATCCACTCCGGATCACCGACCGACCCCTGCCCTCACCACGTCTTCAACAGGGCCGACGCTGTCATCGCACCCCACCTGCGAGACATCATCAACACCTCCTTCGACACCGCCATCTTCCCTGAGAGCTGGAAACACGCCGAACTCAGCACTCTACTCAAGAAACCAACAGCGGACCCCACCGACCTCAAGAATTACCGCCCCATCTCGCTTCTCCCGTTTCCAGCCAAAGTCATCGAGAAGACCGTCAACAAGCAGATGGCCGCCTTCCTCGAGACGAACGGATCCCTCGACCCCTCACAGTCCGGCTTCCGAGCCAAACACAGCACCGAGACCGCCCTCATCGCCGCCACCGATGACATCCGAGCCCTGATGGACAATGGAGAAACAGCGGCCCTCATCCTCCTAGACCTCTCCGCGGCATTCGACACGGTCTGCCACCGCACCCTAGTACGGCGCCTCAGCAAAATCGGAATCCAGGACAAGGCGCTGGAATGGATCATCTCCTTCCTCGACGGAAGAACACAGAGAGTCCGCCTACCACCGTACAAGTCAGAGGCCTCCGAAGTCATCTGCGGCGTCCCCCAAGGATCATCCCTGAGCCCCACCCTCTTCAACGTCTACATGAGCCCCCTCGCGGCCATCGTACGCAAACACAACCTCAGCATAATCTCCTACGCCGACGACACCCAGCTGATCCTCTCCCTGACCAACGACCCCGCCGCCGCCAGAGCCAACCTGCACGAAGGGATGAAAGAGGTAGCCGAGTGGATGACGACCAGCCGCCTGAAACTGAACTCAAGACGGAGGTTCTCATCCTGGGCTCCTCACCCTCCGCCTGGGACGACTCCTGGTGGCCTCCCGCCCTGGGCACCGCACCCAAACCGACAGACCATGCACGAAACCTGGGCTTCATCCTGGACTCCTCCCTCTCCATGACCAGGCAAGTCAACAACGTCTCCTCGGCGTGCTTCAACATCCTACGCATGCTACGGAAGATCTTCTGGTGGATCCCCACAGAGACCAGGAAGACCGTCACCCAGGCCCTCGTCACCAGCCGACTGGACTACGGTAACGCCCTCTACGCCGGTACCACCGCCAAGCTCCAGAAGAGACTCCAGCGGATCCAAAACGCCTCAGCCAGACTCATCCTCGACATCCCACGATCCAGCCACATCTCCGGACATCTGAGAGACCTTCACTGGCTCCCCGTCAACAAGAGAATCACCTTCCGCCTCCTCACCCACGCACACAAAGCCCTACACGACCAAGGCCCGAGCTACCTCAACAGCCGAGTCAACTTCTACGCTCCCAAACGCCACCTCCGATCAGCCAACCACGCCCTCGCCGCCGTCCCCCGCATCCGAAGAGCGACTACAGGAGGAAGGTCCTTCTCCTACCTGGCCGCCAAGACCTGGAACTCCCTCCCGTCCGACCTGCGCCTGACCCAAGACCACCTCTCCTTCAGGAAGAAGCTGAAGACCTGGCTGTTCGAGCAGTAGCGGCACCCCCCCCCCCCCCCCCCCCAGCGCCTTGAGACCCTACGGGTATGTAGCGCGCTCTATAAGTGTCACTGATTGATTGATTGATTGCGGCACGGATTGGCCGTGGCACAGTGCCCTGAGCAGCGAACACCAGCAAAAACATCTGAGGCCCATCAGCAAAAAGTGGAAGGGAGACTCACGCCAAGGTGCCAGGTCTAACAAGCATGACCTGCAGACGGCTAGCGAGTGGACACTAAGCACTCTCTCACAAACCCAACCTATTCTAGACTCTCGCCAGCAGGACCTGCAGACGGCTGGCGAGTGAACACTAAGCACTCTCTCACAAACCCAACCTATTCTATTCTCTACAGTAGGACCTGCAGACGGCTGGTGAGTGAACACTAAGCAGTCTCTAACAAACTCAACCTATTCTATTCTCTACAGCAGTACCAGTAGAAGACTTGGAAGCGAACAACAAACACTCCCTCTGTCAACTCCAACTTATTCCAACCCTTTTCATCAACACCTGGAGAAGACAGGTGCGTGAACACTTCAGGCAAATGCAACAAAACTAGGGCTGCTGATTGACCCCGATCGCAGGCCCAGAGTGACTGATTCAGAAAGGCTAGTTCGATCCCATGTGTGGGCAGAAACTTCACCGGGTCTTGTACAGAAATGCTTAGTGTTCATAGGAGACAGGCAGCCCTTGTTCTGGAAGAGCATGCGTATTGAGTGCTTATGACCCTTGGCCCTCTTACAGTAATTTATTGACAGTACACAAAGCACTAGTACAGCGACTGGTGCCAAACTCTTGAAGGGGGAAGAGTCAAGTTCCCTAAACCACTGCTGTTAGAGCTGACGCTAGGAAACCAACCAACCTTCAAGTAACTTGGTTTCCGCTGGTTCTTTTGGTATGGCACCGCCATATTTTGTACATTGTGTTTTTATTTAAAAATCTTTTCAATTAAAAAAAATATTTATAAAATACTTTATACAATTTACACCAAAATATTAGCACCCAAAAACAAAAAACTTCAAAAGTTTCGAACATGTTAGAATTCAAATTTATTTTTGGAAATAATATTTATCTTTCTATACTTCATAAAATTAAAAAAATATAAAAAAAATGGAATAAATATTTTTAGATTACTCCCCACCCTTATCCCCCATTAACCAAACATCCTGTTTTGTTACTGGCAATGTTATATGGCCATGAGTTACCCATTCTATGGACGGTGACTCTGCCACAGTGAAAGGTAATTGGTCTAATTTCTCAATGTGCAGCATTGTATATTTTGCATCTCTTTGTGCCATTCTCATTTGTCTCTCTGATAGATTATATGCAGAGAATAGAGACGTACTGTTAATATATTGCCAGGGCACATGACCAGAGCGCAAAGATTGTAGCGCCAGCTTAATAATAGAATGGATCGTAACTGTCCGTGTTGTAAGATGGACAAATCCTGTTCCATTATATCTATAGCAGAAGATACAACACTGCCCAGTGAATAAATCCTGGTTGTCGGTGTGGTCACACCATTGTCAACCACAGCCAAAGCCTTTCCTAAGTTAACTCTGTCAATTTCATGCAATCTCTCTTCAGTTTCTTGTTGAGAGATTTTCCAAATTTCATTATAGATAGCGTATAATAAGCGTTTCTGACGTGGCCTTCAGGGACGTGGATCTATTGCTGGACCCGTTAAAGGCCTACATAGTGCATTGTCCTCAGCATATTCCCATGTTGATGTTGGCATTCTTAGAGCAACCCCGGGATGCTTCAGCTCTAGTTGGATTGGATACCGGCTCTACTACAGGCGCACAGGCTTTGGATGTTTCAAATACCCTAGCATTGGTTGTCGAAACTGAAGAGAATCATCTTTGCTGAATTGACCTGATCTGTGAGGTGTTACAGGGACCATCGTCTGCCAACGCAAGCAGCAGTGATATTAGTTAAACAGTCGGTGATCAGCAATAGGCAAAGATGGTGCTCTAATGTCTATCACAAGTAAAAATCAGTTACAGCAGGTGATCAAGCACGGTGCATAAGGTAGGAAAAAAACCACCAGATCTCCAAATTTGTGGCCAGCAGACCATTAATGCTATATATACAAATCCTCTGCACATGTTCAAAAGCAAGTCCATAAAGTTATAATTAATATCACAATGATGCTTGTCTTTATATTTTTAGTTGTCTTTAATTCAAGATCCTTAAGCCTTCCTAGCCAACACGTGTTTCGCCGCTGTTACATGGGATTACCATGCGACTTCTTCTGGGCTGAGGTCAGCTCCAAGTAGTCTCTTAGTTCCGGTGATAATTCCAACCCGGAAGGGGATCCTATAAGTACTGTACCTGGAGAGGTAGACCAATTAGTCTCTTGCCCGGAGAGCAAAATTTGCTTCCAAATATAAGGGAGTTTCTTTTAGAAGAGTTGCCCCATCCACCAATATTTAGGTGGAACCCTCAGATCTCCAGGCGGTGGCATATTCGCCGTGCAAATCAGCAGTCTGAACACGTGTTGGCTAAGAAGGATTGCAGATCTTGAATTAAAGACATCTGAAAACATAAAGACAAGTCTCATTGTCTCAGTTTATATTTGTTAATCGGGCCCTAAGTGCAGGACTCCCCCAGACTGCAAGTTCACAAGTGCCTGGGGGAGTGTGTCTGCCCATCGGAAAGTTTTACTGGTGAAGTGGCAGTGGCGCTTGTGCTGAGGCCCCAGCTCAGGGCTAAGGTAAGTCCACCAACATGAGAGTGCTGGCTGCAGACACGAAAACGTCTGAGTTGTCACTCTGATATCTAGAGCTAGGATGCAACAGATCGAATGCTCTCTTGACCTGACTATGGCAGGCTCGAGCACACCAGGAAAGAGTGCATTCGCTGCTACGGCCAGATGCAAAGCTAATGGCCCTTTGGGGAGGTGCTGGAATGTCTGCCTTGCAGCAATTATGAAGAAGCGTTGCAAGCCTTGCCAGAACGTATCAGCAGGCAAGGTGCAGCCTCATGGATCCATGTGTGCCTGCCGCTGTCTGCAGGTGATGGCAGTCATGTTATCACCAATTGCGGAGCAGCTGTGCACACTGATAAGACACGGGCTGACTCAGCTACTAATAATGATTTAGGACTTTATTTTGCCTACGCCAGAACCCAGACCCAAGTAAAATTGACAACATAATGCCAGCGCCCCCCTCCCCAGGATTGGGGCTGTAGGACATAAATACCGGTTGTGGCAGGCACTATTGTAACAGAGCGAGCCACGGCCCGACTTGAAAACACAACCGGCCCTGGCAAACAGCTCAGCATTGGGCAAATCACTGCAGTCTCACGTGACGGATTGGAGTGCCGTGGCTGACTGTAGCTGACCCAGAACCCCTAAACGTGTGTTGCCAGCTTTGCTCCGTTTGACTTCAAATTATTATAGCATCGCTCCAGCACTTGGCAGCTCAGGAAGCTATAAAAATGTGTGACTTTGCATTTCAGTACGGTGAATCGGACCACCACATTGAAATGCGTTAGTCTAACCAGTGATGCGTGGTACTTTGCAGTCCTGTTCCCCTCAACGCAGGCACCCTTGCACTATGGTGCAAGGCTGCCTGCATTGGCACTAGGTAGCTAAATCTAGCACCAGCACAGGAAGAAATGCAGGGCTGCACCGTATACTTGTAAATACAGTACAGCCCTGTATTTCGGAAGTGGAGAGTACGGTCTTAAGCCAAGGAGGATAACGCCATACTCCTCCACTTGCTTGTAAATATGTCCCTTAATGTCGCCAGTCTGACCTATTTTATCATTTCAGAAGATACACCTCCTTGATGTAGCACTGCTCCTGGAAACACACCTGTCCCCTATTGAACATGATAAACTCAGAAGGGATTGGATCAGTACGGTACCACATGCCAGCAGGATCCAGACTACCCTTACACACCCATCTACTCCTTTGGAACACAGGGAGAGGGGGTTGGACATCTTATTTCACAAATCCCTGGGGGTTTGCACACTGCAGACATGGCGGGACCCCCCGGGCAGATATATTTTTGCCAAGGTTCAGATGTTCAATGAGTCTTTGTGTGTGGGCTCTATCTATGCCCCGGCGGCTGACCAAACTCCTGCTCTCCTTTGGACAGCCAGGGTATTCATGACGGGAGGTGCTGGAATATGGCACCTTGACAAGTAAAGAAACCATATGACCAGCCACCGAGACCGTTTCATCCTCTCTGACATTATTGATGATCATGCCTTGATGGATCCATGGCGATGGACGCACCTGAGGGACGTGGACTACACTTTCACCTCCTGCGTCCATTGTAAACGTTTACGCCTTGATCCTCCCAAACAGTACCTCTGATCATGATCTTCTGCTACTCGACCATAAACTTTGACTGTTGAAAACCCCTCAGGCCCGTTGGCGTATGTATACAGCATGGTATAAAGCCCCTGAAAACAAACACAGATGGTTCCAATATCTGAGCCAGTACTTGGAGGAGAACACTGGATCCATCTCCTCTGCACAGGTGCTGTGAGAGGGCAGGAAGGCCGATGAAAGATTTGGCGGCCTATAAGTGCCACTGTGAGGCATAACAGCGTTGGTTGACTGACCTCACGTTTCACCTGGCTCAGACATATAATGCATTGCTGACCCCAGCTCTTCTCAAAGAGCTGCTTGGGGCCAAGTATGATCTGAACTCCCATTGCACAGTGGAGGACCAGAAGGATACAATCTGTTGACGATATAATACGGGACAGTGAGTTGGCCCCCTTTGCTACTCTCATGCATGATTATGGGATGCCACAATAACATCACTGACAGTACCGACAGCTCATGCAGAGCCTGCGACACATGCTGGGTGCTCCCCCTTATGATCTTGAAACTGTCCCAATGTTGCGTTACACTCTGATGTGGAAAGGATTCAAGTATACTATAGACCCAAGTCTGATGCGGTGTGGAAAGCTTTCCCACCAAATGGGTTTGGGAATGGTTTCCAACCAAATCGGATCAGGAGAGTCGAACGGAGTGAGAATGATACACCTGGACGCTTCCAGATATTATTTGGTTGGACTCCCATTGACTTCAATGGGAGCCTATGTTCCTAACCGCATCAAAATCGGGACCCAAGTGAGAATGCTTTCCTAACTACATCAAAATCGGGCCCCCAGTTGGAAAGACATATTCCCGATCTGATTTGGACGCAGTAAATACTGTTAAGAAGCCTTCCTAACCACATCAGAATGAGGCCCTAAGGTAGGATTGTATGTTACAGCTGCGGACAGCCTTTTTTTGAGCACCACTGCCAACAATCTATGCTGTTTGTTGGAGCAGAGGCTGGGCCTCTCCTCTCTGAGCAGAACTGGCATGACATTTGGCAAGACCATGGCAGTTTCCCCCAGGAGGTCAGGTTGAAATTCAGTTATTTCAAGTTCCTGCACCACTGGCACTGGACGCCGGAGTGGATCTATAAAGCAGATAGGGCAGACGATTCCAAGTGCTGGAGGTGCTGAAGGGGTGGCGCACTCGCCTGTGACATTTTGCATTTCCTGAGGACTGTACAGTATTTTTTGCTACTGGGGCAAAGTTTTGGATACCTTGATGACCAACCTAGGGGTTGCACCGCAATTCATAGCCTGTCAGACCTTGCTTCACAAAAGGTCAATATTGCAGGATTTAACACCCCATCGTAATAGTTAGCTGGCCACAGCCTTCGTAGTGGGAGTTGGCTTTTTGGGGTGCAACCATGGGGCCTCGCTCCCTAACCTTTCTCTCCTGTTCCCATGTCCCTTCTCCTAATGTTCACCCTCGTCCTCTTTCCCTGATCATCTGCGGGATCTCTTGGGATACATCACCTCTATCTGGAGGAGTTATTTAATTTATAGTTTATCCTGTTTTCAATGTCTTCTGGCAAGTTCTAGTTGACGCAGT
Organism: Lissotriton vulgaris; assembly: GCF_964263255.1. Classification (NCBI taxonomy): domain Eukaryota; kingdom Metazoa; phylum Chordata; class Amphibia; order Caudata; family Salamandridae; genus Lissotriton; species Lissotriton vulgaris. The sequence continues at coordinate 391,967 of NW_028252259.1, read as the reverse complement.
ATCTTGGACTCTGCTGAATCGATAAACTTCCATCCCTGTTATATGCTCATTGTATATGAAAAATCAATAGAGAATTGAGGTATTTAAAAAAGACATTGGGAGTGGTGTCACTTAACATGCAACTTTGATAATACCAAAGGAAGAGACATTACTGAATTTAAAGACATGATCAGAACGCATGTAAAGTGATAAAATTAACAACCAAGTCTCCCTAAAATAGACATTCAATTTAACATTCTACTGAACTGTGTGCAGTACTCATGGTGAAATATGAGAAACGTTTGCCACCAAAATGTGGGACAGAGGGTCTACTCTGTGCCGAATAGATGTGTGAAGTTCTAGTTAATCCCCTTAGTTTGAAAGAATGGGCCAGGTTTGAGTGGGCAGAACCAGTGGTGACAACAACACGTCACACGCGGAGCAAAGGCCCGCCGGAACCAACCACGAGCACCAGCTCGATTTAGTAGTAAATCTATCCTCGCTATGCCTCACGGCTATGCAGATCCAAGTGCTCAATAAAGGCTTAGGATTTGTTCCCACCCCAACCACAGACAAGTTCAAACTATGCTGTGAATTAAAAGAATTCCTGAGGAAGATCAAATTACAGGTTTTCTTTCAAGACAAAGACCCAACAGAACAAACAAAGAGTGACACGGGCTTACATAAAAAATCAAACTTTGTCCCTCCATCGCACAACCTCCCTGTGGAGGTATTAACCTTTGAAAAAGCGGTCATGAGAGAAGTTCAGGAGTTAGACCCGCGAGCTATAAAGGTATTTCATAACACCAGCAAAGCTGAACAATCCGCGCTACAGGAACTGTCAAAAAACAACCAAATCACCATAAAACCAGCCGATAAAGGCGGGGCAATTGTATTACAAAACACCACGGATTACAGGAATGAATGTCTCCGTTTACTGGGGGACACAAGAAACTACGCCAAACTGGAAGAAGACCCAACAGAACGTCTAAGGATCTCAATTGCATACCTGACAGAGGAATGTCAAGCCAATGAAGTAAAAAGGAAATTGAGTTCTTAACAAACAAAAAACCAACAATACCATACTTCTATACTATCCCTAAAATACACAAGAGATTGGAGAACCCACCAGGGAGGCCCATAGTCTCGGGGATAGGCTCAATTCTAGAGCCACTTTCACAATTCGCAGATGCTTTTCTCAGACCTCTTGTTCAGAAAACAGACACATACTTGAGGGATACCAAGGACGTACTGTGCCTGTTACAAGACTTAACCTTTGACGCGACATCCAGCCTTCTGATAAGTCTGGATGTCGAAAGTCTATATACCAGCTTGCCACACAGAGAGACTTTACAGATTCTAGAGGAAGTATTATACGAAAGTGAATGGGAATTCCATACTCCTCGCCATGTAGTACTCGAATGTTGCCAACTAGCACTGTGTGAAAACTTTTTCCGCTTCGAATCTACCCTTTATAAACAACAACATGGGACCAGTATGGGCAGTACTTTTGCGCCGAGCATAGCCGGGTTGTACGTCCATCAACTGGAGAAAAATAAGATACTGAATGAAAGGAACCCACACAGACACCAGATCCTACATTGGAAACGCTATATCGACGATATTCTGTTGATATGGCAAGGCACAGAAGAAGAGGCGCAGACCTTTCTCTCCTGGCTTAATACACAGGATCCCTTCCTCAAGTTTACCTGCTCAATGAGCAAGACCGATCTAGTTTTTCTAGATCTAAACATCCATGCTGAGTCAGGCAGACTGGTAACTACAACCCATTTTAAAGAGACAGCAAGGAACTGTCTCTTAACATTTGACAGTTTCCACCCTCGCCATCTCAAACAAAACCTGCCATTTGGACAATTCCTTCGTCTGCGCAGAAATTGTAGCAAAAAATCTGACTACCTATCTCAAGCGGAAGACTTAAGCAACAAGCTGAGAAACAGAAAATACCCAGAAAAATTAATCAAAGAGGCTAAAAAACGGGCAGCAAACAACAACAGGGAAGCGTTACTGGAACCAAAAGAGAGAACGCAATCAGAGGACAGAAAACCAATCTGTATCACCACGTACAATCAAGTTTCTGATAGTGTGTCCAAAATAATCAGAAAACACTGGCCAATACTTAACAGCGGCGGCCTCCACATACCCACTCCCATGTTCAGTCATAGGCGGGGTAAAAATCTGAAGGATTATTTAGTACATACCCGTCCAACACCCACAACCCAAACAGTGAGATCCCAACCACTACCTGATGGGCATTTTCCATGCAACAATTGCAGTGTTTGTCATTTGACTTCTCCAACCAAGAGCGTGACCTTTAACAACAACACGAAATGGGAACTAAAGGGTTTTTCAAATTGCAATACAAGTGGGGTTGTATACCTAATAACCTGCACGTGCAACCTTCACTATGTAGGAATGACCACTAGGAAGGTCAGTACTCGTATTGTAGAACACAGAAGCAACATCCGGTGTAAGCGAGCAACAACAAGAATGACCACCCACTTCATTGAACACAACCACACCCCAAATGATCTAACGTGGGTAGTCATCGAAACAGTGAGGAATAAAGACAATCAGGAACGGGTCCTCCACGAAAGAGAACAAAGATGGGTGTTTCGCCTACATACGGACACCCAGGGACTTAATGATGAAATCCCTTGGGGAGCCTTCCGCCCATAGACCACACTTTTTCTTTTCTGAATAAATTCGAGATGGTATAACCATACCTACTTTAACATCATGGTAATACCTCCCATTAGAATCTGCATACTGGAGAACATAACCCATCACCTTGAACATTGTTTTAATAAAGATGAAGCACAGACTTCCCTGAAAAGACAGCTACCAACCTTCCCACCTCCAAATGTAAACATAACCCGTTTTTCATGAAAATAGCCTAGCCCTTTGCAAAAAACTCCATCCAACCGAGAGAAAAAATACCTGTGTTCTAAATTAGGGTTTTATAACGCCCCAATCAACAGTATCACTGGTAATTATTCCTTATTGTGCAACCCAGCCTTATTCGGTAGAAATCTCGTCCTTTTGGTAACATTCGCGCTAACCGCGATTACATACCATCAAGATGGCCGCCCAAGGTGAGCGCTCTAGTCTTCCGGCAACCCGGAAGCACGCGCGTTTAAATGCACCGCGAGCCCGAGTTCAAATCAGTATGCGGTCCGGCGAGGAGACATCAGGTAGTACCGAGCGGGTCTGCCGATAGGAAGTAAGTGTATTAGTGGCGATAGACTGCAAGGAAACCGGCATTTCCGAGTGGCAACTGGGGAAAGGGCCTTCTAACTCTAAACTTTGATAATCCTTTTCAGCAATGTTTCCACGAGGCGTTCCTGCCCTTGCCTAAGACCATGGGGTGTAATTCTATACTCATTTATGTAAATATAACCATCTGCCATTTTTCTTCGTGTGTATATGTTGTGTGTGTTTTGTCAATAGTCACCTTTAGTCTGTGTGTTTTATGTATGAAACCACTAAACCACTTTATTCACAGTGATTTATTTCTCTACACCGGTATGACAACTAGCACGCATCAGTATGATGTCAAGGGCACACTCACGCCCTAGCTAGAATGAGAGGCATGTGAGTTGTTCCCCTTCTTGGAAGGGGTTGTCCATCAAATAACAACTGTTATTCTATTTTACAGAAATCGAAGTGAAACACAAAACGTATGTATAATAACACGCATGTTTATTGACAACAGCGTTCACTGTAAATAAGTATTTTTTAGCAATACTTTTTCATTTGAAAAACAGGAGTGGCAATACAGGGCTGGACCCTGTATGGTCCTGAAGAAAAGCTTAGGGGAGCTTGAAACATGTTGACCTTTAACACTGATCTAACTCAGTAAAAGTTAGAAGCCAGTGTTACCCCTTTTTAATTTTTTATACCACACTAGGAGCGAAAATAAATTGTTGAGGCCCACTAGCACGGTATATTTTAATTCCACACCCACTCCATCATCATTACACATGCACCACACATAGTCATCTCACAAAACTAGTGCTCCTGCGTAGTCGCCTTGTCGCAGCACGCCCCTTTTCGTAGAGAACTGGGATGGCCCCAATGATGAAGCATGTCACCGTGGGGCAACCCCGGTGAGTGAGGGGACTCTAAAAAGAAATTTTTCTTTTTTACACATTTTTGGTACACACTGACTCAATAAGCAGTGACCATACGAACACCTACCAGGTCTCTGGACCCTTGACATAGGGTTCCTGTATTTCGTACACAGACCGGAGGACGACCTGGTCTGGTTTAACCTCCTTCTCCCTCTTCTTTTGTTTATGCATTGAGTGAGACCTCACCACAACCTACAAATGTGTGAGTGTCACTCGTGATGAGTGAGGCTTGAGGGCTCTGATGTATGCACGTCAAAAATAATGTCGCTGTCGAGGCACTCAAGGCTGCTTGTATGACAATGCTACAAAGAGTTGACGCACTCACTAATCAATGGTGTATTGATGACGAGTGTACTATGATATAGGGGCCTATGTGAAGGAGTAGAATATTTTTGAGAAGTGAAATGCCCCTCCCCTGTTCTTCAAACCAGTAACACCCACTCATTTTTATGATACTATGCAAACTGTGTGAGAAACGTCTGGTTAATACTTGATAGCTCTGTCTAAGGAATTACTTCTTTCAAATATATATTGCTTTATTTTATTTTCTGTCAGTGAATCTTTGTTGAGAGAGGGACGTGGTTACTGTAAACAAAACAACAAAGCCTGGAAGAGGCCGCTATCTTGATAATTTAGGAGACAGTTGTGCTCTTAAATCAGAAACGCAAAATCTAATTTGGGGCCTAAATTTCAGTCTTGTTCGTGGATATAAAACCATATTAAATATAAGGAATAAGCCACAGACACAGGAAAATTGGAAAGAAGCTGTTCCTTTAATTGTCGCTTTGACACATGACCTATGCTGTATTGTCACTGATCTGGTGTATACAATTCCATGATATTTTCCTCTGTTAATAAGCTGTCGGTTTCATTGCAAAACTGACCGAAATACTCATATATTCATTGAAATACAGATATATTCATTGAAATACAGATATATTCATTGAAATTCAGACATATTCATTGAAATACAGACTTCCACTTCTAGTTGTCACCTTTTGTAAATACTCTTTAGTCCTTTACATCAATGTTTGGAAGATGCTCATCTAAAGTGAAGCTATTAATGTTTTTTTACAGCAGCAGCCAGGGTGAGGCCCTGTACTTGAACTGTCTAACCCTTAAAAACATTCACATCTGTGACATCTGAAATCCCAGGTCTTTACAGGTATAAATGCTTGTTAATGAGAAATGTATTCACTGCTGGAGCCTGGAGGTGGTGGTTCCGTCAGCGGCCGCCAGAGGGCGCTCCTCGCCTGCTGATGAAACGCAATGAGCTGCACATTGGATGAAAGGGAGAAGGGTTTCCTCTTCCGGGGCAGTGGTGGCAGAGACAGCTCTAGCAGCAGTGCTGACATCACTTCCGGCCTCTCCTGGTGTGTCCAGCCTGCTGCAGGGAGGAAGGAGCCCTGTCTGTCTGTGCAGTTACCTTCATCTTCAGACCCTCACAGACCCCCCCCCTTCTCAGACCCCTGATCTGCCCCTGTCCCCCCTCAGAGTCCAGATCTGCCCCTTCCCCCCAGCCCCAGGAGGAGGAGAGAGCCTGGACATGTCTACACAGGTCTCGGCTCAGGTAGGAGATTGCCAGCACCTTCTGCTGTGTTTGCAGAAATAGACTGAATAATCCTGGAGGGAATCTCTGCAGGAGCCGGACTGAGCTGAGCTCTTCTATCCGGGGCCCTGGGGCTGAGCCGGGCTCTTGTATTCGGGGACCCTGGGGCTGAGCTGGGCTCTTCTATACGGGGGTCCCTGGGGCTGAGCTGGGCTCTCCTATCCGGGGGGCCCTGGGGCTGAGCTGGGCTCTTCTATCCGGGTTCCCCTGGGGCTGAGCTAGGCTCTTCTATCGGGGGCCCCTGGGGCTGAGCTGGGCTCTTCTATTTGGGGGCCCCTGGGGCTGAGCTGGGCTCTTCCATCCGGGGCCCCAGGGGCTGAGCTGGGCTCTTCTATCCAGGGGCCCCTGGGGGGCTTTCCTTCCGCCCTGGGGATGTTTGTGGGCATCATGTGTGTTAAAGAGGGAATCTGTGCACTGCTGCACTGCATGTTACTGCCGTGTGAGAGGTATGTGCACTGCACTGCACCTTACTACACTGACGAATCTGTGTACACTGCACTTCATCTTACTGCACTCAGAGATCTGTGCACTGCATCTTACTGCACTGTGAGGAGTCTGTGCTCTGCATCTTACTGTTTTCGAAGCATGACCCCCAGGCAGTGGAACATCAAGGCTGCCCCTTCTCCCCTGCGCCCCCTTTTTCCCTTTGTCCTGTTTCCATCTCTCAGACTAGACAGAAGCTTCAGTGTTATATTCTGATCACCTGTTTCCCTGCTGCTCAGCCTGTGTGTGTGTGATGTCATTAGAATGTTCATGTATGCATGGTTTGAATGTGTGATCAGTTTGAATGAGTGGGGCTGAGCAGCTGGATGCTGCTCCTGGTGGGGCCTTCCTATTTACCAACTTTAACTAATAAACATCTACTTAAGAACATCTACGACTATTGGATCTACTTACATTACAAAGTACATTTAGCATTGTAACAATGGCGACGATGGAGAAAGAACTACGCGTGCAGTAACTATATTTGATACATGGAACTACAAGATGTGAAGTAAAGCTTTTTAAAGAAGACAAGCAACGCCTTTTGATGCCCCACCGGTGTCATGATACATCTGACAGCCTACTGAATACATCTTTTCTAAAGGTATGTTTTGGGCGTTGGACAATGTTTGACTCATATTGCTTCAAATCAACCTGGCTACAAATGGTTATTTTAAATATTTTGTGAGCTGGATTTTGAGACCTGAACCCTGCTATTACGACCAATTTTGGGATGTTTTGAACTTTGCTTCTGTCATCCGTTAAATATGCTTTCATTGTGGATGAGCAACTTTCTTTCGACGTTTTTACCTGCATAAATATGCTGTGTCAAATTCAAAAACAAGGATTGATGAGGTTACGTTGATGTTTCACGTAGTTTTGAACCTCTTCACTGTGGGAGAATTTGTTAAGCCTTTTCTCTGACCATCTGTGCATATTTCCGTTTCTGGATTTTTAAAACGGTAAAGTTCGTGACTAGAAAGACATGTGTGTGGAGCTAATGCTTGAAACCTGCCTGCCTACACATTATTTATTCTGATGTTTTGAATACTTTGCTACTTAAACCTGCCTGCTTGCACTGCATCGCTGGTTTCAAACAAGAAGAGACCTGGATATTTTAATCGGAATGTATTTGTCTCTCTGGGATCGCATTTTTCATTTCACTTTTATTGTGCCTCAAGTGGTTTTCATTTTACACTTGAAAGGATTTAATACTGTGTGTGGAGCCCATGTGTGATCGTCGGCAAAGGCAACGGCACATTTTCATTTTGTTTGGATTTGAAAATGATTACCTGTGACGTTAATCTTCTGTGTGCCAGCCGACATCCATCCTAAAGGAATCTTTCAGCTTTGTTGTCCCCGCATTCCAGAACGTAGTTTGAGCAGGCTGTGAATGATGAGTAATCACGCTCTGATGACAAGAAAGTCGTAAGCCAGCAGAGACGCAGTGCGTGATTATGTTTGCCTGACACCTACCCGGAACTATGAAGTGTCCTGAGAAAGCGTCATAATTCACTTTCTGTTTCAGCATGGCAGCAATGTTTTGTGGAGAAATAATTACACGGACTTTAAGAAGTGGAGCTGCGCATTGAGTCAACGGTGACTACATTTATTTTGTCAATTTATTTCTTTGCAAAGCTAAGGTCTTACAGCATTCTCGTGACAATGGTGACTACTTTTATTGTTTTAGTTTCTTATTTTGAAGTATTTGCTAAACACATGTGTATTGATTTGCATGTTTGTGTTCGGAGTGACTGATTTATTTACTTTTACTGCGTGGAACTGTTATGTGCTGAAATATTTTATTCAAGTGCTTCTTTACTGTTATTTTGATGGATTAATTTACGTTTACTGAATTGAGCTACTTATGTACCGAAACCTTTGTTCAGGTGCTCATTTAATTTTTTTTTAGTGTTGATTTTTAGTTGTCAGGTTTTACTATGCTGAGTCGTGGAAATGTTAGATTTTTCTTTATGGTAATGAACCACATATGTGCTCAATTTATTGGAGGTGTTTGCTTTAATTTGTTGAGCCATATAAGTGCGCAATTTGAGATGCGATGCTCAATTTAATGTATTTCTAGTGATTATTAAGTTGGAGCGTGTGATACTGATATATGTTTTGGAACTACTTTTGGTAAGTGTTGAGATTTATTTATGCTGTATCTTTTGATGAACCACTTCTTACATAGTGCTCTATTCTAATAGAGGGTGTTCACATTTTTACCGCGAAGAGTCGTGCCGGGACTACATTTTCCTTTTTATTGCTTTGAACCACTTTAAGTGCTCAAATGTTTTGAGGTGTTCAATTCTAGTGTGTATTTTTCTGAAGATTTGTTCTCCAGTTTGGATTTTTAGTATGCATATTTTGCGGAGCCACATAGGTGCTCATTGTTTGAGGCGCTCCATCTGTTTCAGTGTATTTTCTGAAGATTAATTCTCCAGTTTGGATTTTTAGTATGCATATTTTGCGGAGCCACATAGGTGCTCATTGTTTGAGGCGCTCCATCTGTTTCAGATTGAATTATATGAGGTTGCAGAGTCCTCAGTTCTGTTAATGCTCAGTTTTATACATGATTTATTTTGTTGACCCACATAAGTGCTCTATTCATTTAGAGGTGTTCAGTTATACAGACTGCCGTTGGGAAGTCATATACTCCATGCATTTTATTTAGTTGGGTTCCCTGTTTATTGCTTTTCGTGACAGTCTGGCCAACTGGCATGATTGGTGATATTTTGGGTTTGGTTTGTGATGGGGGATGGTGGTTATGTGATTTTGCATGGGTTTTGTGCGCGAGGATATTATTCCTCTTTTTGTGTTTTATGCAACAATTCTTATGTTATGCTATATTGCTATTTCATAATTTTTATTTACAGTCATTCATTTTCTTGTGTTGACTGCTTATTTGAAATCCTGACCTTGTCATCGTCAGGGCATACTGTATTTATTTTCTCTTGCTTTCTTTTGTGTTCATTGTTTTAAAAGAGGGAGATGTGTTATATTCTGATCATCTCTTTCCCTGCTGCTCAGCCTGTGTGTGTGTGATGTCATTAGAATGTTCATGTATGCATGGTTTGAATGTGTGATCAGGTTGAATGAGTGGGGCTGAGCAGCTGGATGCTGCTCCCGGTGGGACCTTCCTATTTACCAACTTTAACTAATAAACATCTATTTAAGAACATCTACGACTACTGGATCTACTTACATTACAAAGTACTTTTATCATTGCAACATTCAGTCGTTGCAATAGTTTCCTGTGCCGTAGGTTGGTTTATTGCATTATCCGCTACAGAAGTTGTGTTCCTGCTGCAGGGATTGTGTGTGTGTGTGTGTGTGTGTGTGTGTGTGTGTGTGTGTGTGTGTGTGCACAGACCTTGGGTGTGCCATGCAGTAGGCCTGCATGCAGTGTAAGGTATGTGTCTGTGTTTTTAATGTATCTCTGTAAGAGGTTGTGTGTGTGTAGGTTGGATGTGTGTGCATGTGAACAGGGTAGGGTTATCTTTGTAGGCTGTGTGTGTGTCTATATGAGGCATGTCTACAGGGTGTCTCTTTGCAGGGTGTCTGTCTTGGCAGATGTTTTGCGGTCTGTCAGTCACTCTTCCTGGCCTCTCCTCTTCTCTGTACAGAGATCTTTAGGAGGATATTTGACGTTACCACGCATACTTTTACAACGCATACTTTTACAACGCATTTATTACAACGCAAATACTATTACAACGCATTATTTTACAACGAATACCATTACAACGCAATATAGTATTTATAATGAAAAAGTACCTTTACAACGAATTCCTTTAAAACGCATACCATTACAACGCAAATATATATATATATATATATTTTTCAATAATAAAACCTGGCACAGGATGCAGGGAAAATAGGGGTTTTAGGTGGGGAAGTGTATTAAAATGTTATTAAAAAACTAAACGTACTGTTACGAAATGCAAGGTTTTTATATAATTAATACGCGAGTATTAAAAGTAATACTCAAGTATTAAAATTAATACTACTATTATTTAAAAATGACATACTTTACCAAATCACCGATTTACTGCAATTAATATTTTTGTACATTATTTAAGAAAGATAACAATATTTTTACGTAAACTCAAACATTTCACATAGACAGAGTCGCCATTTTAAACTATGAATTTTGAAAAAATGTCCTTCTACTCTTTCCATGAAATCATACCACAACAATACTTTCAAAATGGATGCCAAAACGGAACGAGAAATTCTATACTAAACTTTTTGAAACACAAAATTAAATTAATACATTCCACATTACGTAAAAGATTATTTTTACACATTACCAACGGTGTATTTTACACTGAAAACGATGACCCTCACTAAAACTTATAAATACAAGCAAGACACCATTTTTAACTCAGTTGATTATCAACTAGCAGAGTGACCAGACGTCAAAAGCTGACCCTCTGACCCCTTGACCGTGATATCAGTCGTAGCCTACTTTGAAGCATTTTTCACAGAAATTCAAGCAAGTTTGTGAAACGCAAATTATAAATGTTAGCCCAAACATTTTTAAACGCTCAAATCAAAATAATAATTATAACTTATTTTTTTTAATTAAAACAATTTTAAGCATGACAGAATCGAAATACCTTCATATATCACTAAAAAAGCCAAAAACAATTTAACCCCAGCATTTTGTTAACGAAATTGTTTGAACATTTAAATTAAATTCGTAACCAAAGTTAAATGTAATTTTCGTTTAAATTTTTTTAAAGAAACACTCCTACAAAGTGTGTCGAGAAAACAACCTTTTCTAAATACAGCATTTTCTTAAAAGAACCACACTTCTCTACAACATTTATTTACAGGTACTTGTAAACTATTTTTATAAAATCATTAATTATTATTTTACACGTCAAAACATTTAATAATTCATACCTAATATTTCCGATTTTTTCACAGAAAAAAAGGACGATTAAACAACACTTTTTCTATATTGATTAAAAAATCGTCTCGTTAAAAAGAGGGTAATTATATTTTTCATTAAATAAATGTATGAAAAATAAGTGAAAATGAGGGATAGTAAAGGTAATAAATTACTGTTCTAACTCCATCATAATGCAGCAGTACAAAATATGTGAAAGGAAATACAGAAATAAAATATTATTTCACCACCAAGAAGGTACAGATGAAGGGTAAGAGTGGGATGGTGTAGAAATAACAATTAGTAGATCAACTCCAAGAAGGAACAGCATAAGAAAAAGTGATGTATATTACATGTGTTGCAATGAGTATTCTTAAACCAGTAACGTGAGGCAGAAGGAAAAGAGTGAGATACTTTCAGAACACTAAATTAAATTTAACTAAAACAGAATAATATTGTCACTTTTCACTACATCGCTAACATTGAAATCAATAATAACATTAAATATTTTTAAACATTTTTTAGATTCTCAAAGAGAACTTCTTAAGCCCTCTGACCAACAGAAAAAACCGAAAGAACAAACAACCAAGAAAGCCATCAAAAATCCAGAAGCACGTCCAAAATCCGAACAAGAAATATACAACAAAATTAAAAGGTAATTGAAAGTAAATTTGACACCAAAAAGCTTACCTAAGTAGTCTGCAAGACAAATAGCAAAATTTCAATTTTATATCACTCAAATATGTCGCAAACCTTATCAAATTTTTTGAGAAAACAGTGAAAGTAAACATTACTATTCTTACTCAATAAATGTGCAAAACATGTATAGATGTTAATTAGTAATCTAACTGCTGGAAGGTGCATCAGTAGGGAAAGTGCTGGATAGTGTAGAGGTATCAATTCCAATTCTAACTCCAGGTAAGTGCTGCAGTTGAAAAAGTGCTGGATAGTATAGGGGTATCAATTACTATTGTAACTCCATTAAAATGCTGCCATAGGGAAAGTGCTGGATAGTGTAAGAGTATCAATTACTATTCTAACTCCAGGTAAGTGCTGCAGTAGAAAAAGTGCTGGATAGTGTAGGGATATCAATTACTATTCTAACTCCAAGAAAGTGCTGCAGTAGGGAAAGTGCTGGATAGTGTAGGGGTATCAATCACTAATCAAACTCCAGGAAAGTGCAGCAGAAAGGAAAGTGCTGGATAATGTAGAGGTATCAATCTCTATTGTAACTCCAGGTAAGTGCTGCAGTAGGGAAAGTGCTGGATACAGTAGGGGTATCAATCACTATTCTAACTCCTGAATGGTGCTGTAGTGGTGATAATGCAGGTTATTTGAAGAGATTCAATTATTAAACTAACTCCAAAAAAGGCTGCAGTGTGTAAAGTGTGAGTGACTATAAATGTAAAATTACAATGCAAAAAATTATTATTCTTTCCATTTCAAAATGTCGTTGAAAAAAGAATGCTGATTTTCCAAACTTTTCATCTATAATTTCTGATTTCTCCAGTTGTAAACACAAACCACAGAGTAAAACAAGATCATCAAACGAAAACAAGCAAGCTAAAATAATTTCTAAAAACAGCAAACAAAGAGGACAAAACAGCAAGAACAAAAGGTATTTAAAAAAAAACATATTTTCAAACATTGCAACAAGCAAATATTCTGAAATACCCATTAGTACATCTAAACATACTTAACACGAAAAATAAAATACAATGTAGCAGTAGAGAAAGTGCAGGATAGTGTGTAGTATCAATCACTATTCTAACTCCATGTAACTGCTGCTGTACGGAAGGTGCAGCATAGTGTAGGGATATCAATTAGTATTCTAACTCAAGGAAATTGCTGCAGTAGGGAAAGTGCTGGATAGTGTAGAGGTATCAATAACTATTCTAACTCCTGTAAAGTGCTGCAGTAGGGAAAGTGCTGGATAGTGTAGGGGTATCAATTACTATTCTAACTCCAAGAAAGTGCTGCAGTAGTAAAGTACTGTATAGTGTAAGGGTATCAATCACTATTCTAACTACAATAAAGTGCTGCAGTAGGGAAAGTGTTCAAAAGTGTGGAAATATCAATTACTATTCTAACTCCAGGAAAGTGCTGCAGTAGGGAAAATGCAGGATATTGTGGGGGTATCAATTACTATTCTAACTCCAGGAAAGTGGTGCAGTAGAGAAAGTGTGAGTCACTGTTTAAATGGCAAAAAATATGCACAATGTGATATTTCTTTCAATTTCTAAAATTCGTTAAAAAAAGAATGCTCATTTTCGTTTCTTTTTATCTAGAATTTCAGAAATATCCAGTTCTAAACGGAACCCTAACAGAAAAACAAGAAAATCAGCAAACGAAAAGACAAAATAATTTCAAAAAACAGCAATCCAAGAGAACAAAAGAACAGCACAAACCAAAGGTATTTGAAAAAAACACACCTTATTTTAAACATAGCAACAAGCAAGAATTCAGAAGCACCCTTTAATACATCTAAAGATACTTAACATGAAAAATAAAATACAGTGCTGTAGTAGGGAAAATGCTGGATAGTGTAGGGGTATCAATCACTATTCATACTCCAGGAAAGTGCTGCAGTAAGGAAACTGCTGGATAGTGTAGGGGTATCAATTACTATTCTAACTCCAGGTAAGTGCTGCAATAGTGAAAGTGCTGGATACTGTTGAGGTTTCAATTAGTAATCTAACTCCAGGAAAGTGCTGTAGTAAGGAAAGTGCTGGATAGTGTGGGAGTATCAATTACTATTCTAACTCCTGTAAAGTACTACAGTACAAAAAGTGCTGGCTAGTGTAGGGGTATCAATTACTATTCTAACTCCAGGTAAGTGCTGCAGTAGTGAAAGTGCTGGATAGTGTAAGGGAATCAATTGCAATTCTAACTACAGGTAAGTGCTGCAGTAGTGTAAGTGCTGGATAGTGTTGAGGTTTCAATTAGTATTCTAACTCCAGGAAAATGCTGCAGTTGAGAAAATGCAGGATAGTGTGGGGATATCAATTACTATTCTAACTGCAGGTAAGTGCTGCAGTAGGGAAAGTGCTGGATAGTGTAGAGGTATATATTACTATTCTAACTCAAGGAAAATGCTGCAGTAGGGAAAGTGCTAAAAACTGTAGGAGTATAAATCACTTTTGTAACTCCAGGAAAGTGCTGCAGTAGGGAAAGTGCAGGATAGTGTAGAGGTATCAATTACTATTCTAACTCCAGAAAAGTGCTGCAGTAGGGAAAGTGCTAAAAAGTGTAGGGGTATAAATCACTATTGTAACTCCAGGAAAGTACTGCAGTAGCGAAAGTGCTGGATAGTGTGATGGTATCAATAACTATTCTAACTCCAAGAAAGTGCTGAAGTAGGGAAAAAGCAGGATAGTGTAGGGGTATCAATTACTATTCTAACTCCAGGAAAGTGCTGCAGTAGGGAAAGTGCAGGATAGTGTGGAGATATCAATTACTATTCTAACTCCTGTAAAGTGCTGCAGTAGGGAAAGTGCGGGATAATGTAGGAGTATCAATTACTATTCTAACTCCAAGTAAGTGCTGCAGTAGGGAAAGTGCTGTATAGTGTAGAGGTATCAATTACTATTGTAACTCCAGAAAAGTACTGCAGTAGGGAAAGTGCTAAAAAGTGTATGGGTATAAATCACTATTATAACTCCAGAAACTGCTGCAGTAGCGAAAGTGCTGGATAGTGTGATGGTATCAATAACTATTCTAACTCCAAAAAAGTGCTGCAGTAGGGAAAAAGCAGGATAGTATGGGGGTTATCAATTACTATTCTAACTCCAGGAAAGTGCTGCAGTAGGGAAAGTGCTGGATAGCGTAGAGGTATCAATTACTATTCTAACTCCAGGAAAGTGCTGCAGTAGGGAAAGTGTGGATAGTGTAGTAGTATCAATTACTATTCTAACTCCAGGAAAGTGCTGCAGTAGGGAAAGTGCTAAAAACTGTAGGGGTATAAATCACTATTATAACTCCAGGAAAGTGCTGCAGAAGGGAAAGTGCTGGATAGTGTGGGAGTATCAATTACTATTCTAACTCCTGTAAAGTGCTGCAGTAGGGAAAGTGCAGGATAGTGTAGAGGTATCAATTGCTATTCTAACTCCAGGAACGTGCTGCAGTAGGGAAAGTGCTGGATAGTGTAGGAGTATCAATTACTATTCTAACTCCAGGAAAGTGCTGAAGTAGGGAAAGTGCTGGATAGTGTAAAGATATCAATTAATATTCTTACTCCAGAAAAGTGCTGCAGTAGGGAAAGTGCTAAAAAGTGTAGGGGTATAAATCACTATTGTAACTCCAGGAAAGTACTGCAGTAGCGAAAGTGCTGGATAGTGTGATGGTATCAATAACTATTCTAACTCCAAGAAAGTGCTCCAGTAGGGAAAATGCAGGATAGTGTGGGGGTATCAATTACTATTCTAACTCCAGGAAAGTGCTGCAGTAGGGAAAGTGTAAAATTATTTTTATAAACTTAAAGTAAACATATGCACAGACTTAATAAAATATTTTTTTTCTTGCAGATAATGTCTACTCATCCCACAGCAAGATACATCAAATCTCGAAAAGGAAACCGATTTTTAAATCATGCAAGTTACATTTATGGTAAGGAAAGGATAAGTTTCCCTAGAAATCATTGGAGGTGCGTGCAATACTTTTCAACCCGTTGCAGCGGCAGAGCGGTTACGGTTGATGATATCATTATAAAAACAACTGACCATAACCACTCTGCCTCTGCAATGGAGGTTGATGTCAGAGAAACCGTAAATGAAATGAAGGAACTTGCAAGCACCTCCAATGATTCTACAGGATCCATTTTACGAGAGGTTGCACAGCATGTCCCTAGTCATGTAGCTAGCAATATGCCTACCATCCATAATTTGAGAAGAATTATTCACCGTCAAAAGCAGGCAAGTAATACACAAACAAATACACCTCATACCTTTTCTGACATAGGTATTCCTCACGAACTCACTATTTCTTTTGCTGATGAACCTTTCCTTCTGCATGATAATGAAAACCCTCAAAAACGTATATTAATTTTTAGTACACCCCGCAACCTTGTAAAACTTGAAAGTAGTGAAATTTGGATGATGGATGGGAAATTTAAAAGTACACCCCATCCATTCACCCAAATTTATACTATACATGCTAAAATTAACAATAGTGTGATCCCCCTAGTATATAGTTTGCTGCCTGATAAGACTTCTGCAACTTACACTGAACTTTTATCAGTTATAAAATCAAAAATAAACCAAAGCCCTAGGAAAATTATTATAGATTTTGAATTGAGCATGATCAATGTGATCACCAAAACGTACACGGATACCCAAATTCAGGGGTGTTTTTTCCATTTTTCCCAGGCATTCTGGCGTAAGTTACAAAAAACACCCCTAGTTACAGAATACTCATCAGACAGCAAACTACAGGTAGAATTAAAAAAACTGACTGATCTTTGTTTTGTCCCTCCCGAAAGTGTAGACGAGTACTACACTGCCATTACAGAGTCTGATTATTACATTGCAAATGAGGAAAAATTGGCACCCATTCTAAATTATATGGAAGACACATGGATTGGACACCTAAGCAGATCGGGTCGCAGGAGGAAGCCACGTTTCCATGTGGAGTGGTGGAACTGTTATTCGACTTGCTTACAGGGAGAGGCAAAAACAAATAATGCCATTGAGGGATGGCATAACTCCTTCAACCATCTAATTGGTAAACCCCACCCTAATTTCTACTCTTTTTTGGAAACTTTGAAGAAGGAATAAAGTTTTAAGGAAATGAGAATTTCCCAAACTCTTACAGGTAGTCTAAACTCACGAATAACTCAAAAAACAAAGGAAATGTCTGAGAGACTATTGGCACTTTTACAACAGTTTACGTTGTGTGTGGCTCGAGATTACCTGGAAAATCTAGCTAACATTCTTAGTTTTTAATTATGTTTTACACATTACTTTCCTGCTTTGCTCTAAATTTATATCCTCTCTAAATTTAATTGGCTATTACATTTTTCTAACTTTTTAAATTTTAAAAAAGAAAGTCGGGTCTCCTTAACTTTAGTTGTCTTCTATTTTTCTTTTTTTTCTTTTTGCAACTTTAAAAAACCCTTAGTTGCAAATCAATCCAAAAATCCAAATATTCCAAGATAATTATTCTTTCCCTTTTTTAAAAAAATAATCCAGTCGTCTTCAGTATATTTTTTTTAGATTTTTGATTAATAAAGAAATGCATTTTTTAAAATTATTACAAATCTTCTGTTCTTCTCTTTTCACCAAAATTGTTAAAAAAAAGCTTCTTCAAATGAGTAAGCATGCCTTTCAAAATTATTATCTTTACTAAAAATATATTTTTCAAAAAATAAATTAATTACAAAAGATAAAAAGTAATCCATCATTTTTCAGGTTGGATTTTTTCTAATTCACCCATCTCCTTTAGCATATTCTAATAGGCCACAACATAATTTTAAATTCAAAAAATGTTGTAAAAAAAAAAGAGAGATCCTTTTTTTCTTGACTTTTCTTTTACCAATAAATCACATTTCATTTGCATTAACATGCATTTTTTTTTTAAAAACATCCACATTTTTTCTAAATCTAAACAAACATCTAAAAAACTGTTTGGAAACAATATTCATTTCAAAATACAATACCTTATGCATCTGAAATCACTCCACAACATTTCTATTTTCTCATAAATATCTTAGTAAAACAATAACAGTACTATAATTTAATCCATCTTAATAATAATAATAATAATAATAGGGGGTCTTATAGAGCGCTTGGTGACGCACCACGGCGTGTCCCCGCGCTGAGAGGCAAGTGCTGCTAGGAAAATACCGGGACAGGGACCCAACTACCGGGCAAATAGGAAGGTTTTTAACTTGGCTCTAAAGGTGCGCTCTGAAGGTTCCAGGCGCAGTGCCACATCTTTATAATCCTACTCTGTAGATTACGTCAAATTATTACCATCTCACTCCGAACTCTGCTTATACATTTAAACTATTTTCAAACAAAAACAAAAAGAATAACTCTCGTAAATGTTTCCTACAAAATACCAACACATTTTTTTGGTAAACCTGAAGTCGAAGAAACCGATAAATCCCTTTCAAACCACGTGATCTCTCAAAACTTTGTTAAACAACACAACAATTACAAAGAAATCATCCTTACCCAAGAAACTTGATAATACAACTGTTTACTTTCTAAGAAGCTTTTTTCAACAGTTATCTAACCACTTTTATGTCTTTCTTAATTAAAACAAAAACAATCGATAAATTCTAAAATGCATTTTTTTTACATTTCTTTCGTAGCGGTAACAAAAGTTTAAAACATACACATCTTAGCTTATTTTTTGAAATAAAGACAACTTTTTCAAAACAGTATAAACATTTATTATTTTTGTTTCCCCAGACCCGACATAGGCATACACTAGCTATACGATTATCGACATGCTTTTTAACGTACATTACATCATTTACGTATATAGCAACCTCTCCTTATCCTTCCCTTACAATAAATGTATACCTTTTTAATGTAAATACTTAAAATAAAGTTTAAAATGTTTCCTACCTGGACACAGATCAGCTTCCAGCTGCTTCCACCTTGAATACTCTTCAAAATGTCCGCTTACGCTCACGTTTACGTCAATACGTAATTGGATGCTGCTACGATAAAAAAGGGACTACTTTATTTATTAATATTTATTAAATAGTATTTTTTTTAATAATGTTTCCCTTATAATAAAAATATGCAAAAATATTGAAAAAATTCATAATAATACAAATAACATTTCTATGTGTTTAAAAAAATATATATTTTTGGAACTATGTTATCGTATTTTTATTGTATTAAATTTAACATGCATTACTTCTTTTATATATTATATATTCTGTTAAATTATATATATACCTCTTTTCTGTTTCCTTTTCCCTTCTTTATATCTTCTTTCGTCTTCTTTCCAACATTCTTTTTCTGTTCCGCGGGACTGATAGCATCTAGCATGAAAATAAAAGAAGGACAATGTTTGCCATTGGATTCAATGTTAAAATGTGGGAACCAAATCTTTCAGTAATTATATCTATAACATTCTATTTTATAAAAATGTTATTATTTTTTTTTAAATGTTATGATCCATTTACATAAATAGGTATATTTTTAAAAAAATTTTATCGAACCATTTTTTAAATGTAAAAAAAACCTTAAATAATATTTTTAATAAATTGTTAAATTAATTATTAGTAATAAAAATAATAATTCTAATCTTTTAAAATTATTTAAAAAAAACTGTTTTAAATAACTCTTTAATTATTTTGCACATTGCCTTATGTAAATAATAACGTTTTTTTAAATAATATATTATTTTGTTTAAAAAATAAAAGAAATAATATATTTTTTTTAATTAAACTAGTTATACAAAATTTACATAATTTAATAAATGTATTGATCTTCAAAACATTTTTCCAATTATGAAAAAATAGTGTAAAAAATACTGTAGTATAAATAATTAAGCTACATATAATGAATAATAGGGAATAATAGACTAGTATTACATTTTCATCAAATTCAAAAGTATATTACATGACATTATTTTTTCCAAAATTTCCAAAGTATTTTTTAAAAATCTTTTGTATCATTAAAAAATATATTTATGTTTATTTTCATATATTTTAAATAATACTTTTTTAAATACTTTATTATTAATATTTATTCGAATAAAAAGAATAAATACAAATAATACTCTAATATTAATTTTTCACCAAAAAATAAAGATTAATAAATAACTTAAAATTTTTAACAAATTACCAATTTATTTTTTTGCAAATCTTTATTATCATTTAAATTATAATACTTCAAAAAAATAACTTTTTAAAAAATTACCAATTTATTTTTTAGCAAATCTTTATTATCATTAAAATAATAATACTTCAAAAAATACTCTAGTATTAATATTTATTCATAATAAAACATTATTTACATATAATACTCTAGTATTAAAATATACATATAATGCGTTGTAAATGTACATGCGTTGTAAAGGTACTTGCGGTGTAATAGTATGCGTTCTAAAAGTATGCGTGGTAAAAGTCTTTACGTTGTAAAAGATGCGTGGTAATGGTATTGCGTGGTAAAAGATGCGTTGTAACAGTTATATACCCTTTAGGATCACTGGCTGAAAAGAAGGCCTGCTCTGTGCAGAATAGTCAGGTAATACTCGGCACACAGCAGACGTCTGAGCAACGTCACATGTGAAGTTCTAGTTCTTCCCCATAGTTTGAAGAATTAGCCAGGTCTGAGTGAGACTTCAGCCCAACCTCCAAATGTGTGAGTTCCCCCAAGTACCCGGCGGTACTTGTATAGCAATGCTACAACGGGTTGCTGCACTCTCTCATCATGATACAGGAGCCTATGTGGAGGAGTCCAGGATACTCAAAGTCGTTATGCTCTGCTTGTCACTTCACCTGGAAGGGGAGAACAAGATGAGTGAGCAGAAAAAGCAAGACGAGGCAAGAGAAGAGCGAGAACAGCACAGAGGGTAACGTACATAATAGATATCATCCAAAATATGAAAGAAATAGTTCTGAAGGGGAGGGAGCCAGATTTAAAAAAGAAGAGCAGAAAAAGAAATGGAATTAATGTTATTTATAAATTGTAAAAAGTTTAAATATTTGTTGTGAGCTAATAATGAGATTTAAGTGCCATGTGAATGTGAATGTTCAAGAGTTATAGGTGTCATTTGCTGTTGAGTGGTACCAATACTTGAACCAACTTTAGTGCTATGAATCAGGGAGTTAACTCCAGTCTTCAAACAGTGTAAATGCACCCACTGGAGGGATCCAGTCTTTTCCTGCGGGGTACACATTTCAACTCTAGTGAGATAGCTAAGGGGTCCCAGGTTCCAACTGTCGTCCTGTACAAGTGAGTTAATGGTCAGAATGCACAGATCTGTTACCTTTGCATCACAAGTACCAATACTAATAATTTCCTAATAATATTTTTATTAAAAAGTACTCCACTAATTTTGCACCCACAACCCCCTCAAGCTGTCCCAACTCTAGACATGTTTTACTATTAAAAAAGAGCTATAAATGTGTCTTATTTCCAGCTAATGTTTAGGTAGTAGGTTGGACAACTGGATTTCTTTAAAGGGCAAGCTGCTTCCTGTATCAATCTGCCCTTAAAACAAGCAGATTTTTTTAAATATTTCCACATCCCTGTAAGGGGTATTTACAGACCTGTACGGTGCACTGATTATCACTCACAGTAAGAGGGTGTTTAGAGATTAAGATATCTGTGCACTCTGCGCTGATGTTTGCTCTCACTGCGAGGAGCATTTACTTTTTGTGGACACTTTCACACACTCTACCATTTATTACTGGCACTCTGAGTGGTTTTAAATAAATGAGGGAGTCTGGGACCATTGCACTGTGCTGTACTCTTGCTGTATGCAGTGCTAGCAGAAGAGGAAACCTCTACACTGCACTACTTTTTACTTCACTGCGGACTTAATCTGTGCACCTGGCACTGATTTTTACCACAACGGGGGTAAAGAAGTTTGGCTATGCATTGTTATGTTAAGTGTATTTGTAGAGCGCTCTATCACCTGAGAGTGTGTCCTGGAGCTGTGCAGGTGTGGACGTCTAGCCTCAAGGGCAGAGTCTTTCGAAGAGCCAGGTCTTCAGCTTCTTGCTTAACTCAAGAAGCGAGGAGGAGGCTCTGATGTGTTGAGGGAAGTCGCTCCATGCTTTAGGAGCCATGTATGAGTAGGCGTGGGCGTGGCCTCCGGATCTGTTTCTGTGTATGTCTGTGATGTGTCCGAGTATGAGTACGGCTGAGTGGGGGAGCCTAGGGTGTTGACGGAAGGAGTTGCGGTTGTTAATGTAAGCAGGGACTTTTTGTGTAGTGTCTTGAATGTGTGGGTGAGTAGTTGGAACTGTGGGTGCTTATGTATCTGGAGCCAGTGGAGTCCCCTCAGGTGCGGTGTGATATGTGTTCTGAGTGAGAGGGTGAGAATGAGTCTGGCAGCTGCGTTCTGGGTGGTTTGCAGCCTTCTGATGAGCTGTTTGATGATTTCTGCATAGAGAGAGTTCAGGTTGTCGAGACTACTGGTGTTGAGTGCGTGGATGACGGGCTTCTGGTGAGTCATTTGAAGATGTTCTTCAGGATTTTCAGTGTGTGAAAGCAGTGACGACGTTGGCCTGGGGAGACATGTCCAGGCTTTTGTTGATAATGATCACTAGGTTACTGGTGTGCAAGGGGGTGGGAGTAGGTCCTAGGGTGGATGGCCATCAGGTAGACTCCCAGGTGTTGTTTCCAAAGATCAACACATGTCTTGTCGGTGTTGAGTTAGAAACTGTTGGATTTCATCCTTGTCATGCAGGCAGTAAGTTTGTTCCTTGTGTTGTGGGTTTTATTCAGAGAGGGCAGTATTAGTTGCATGTCGTCGGTGTAGAAGAGGATGGGGATGTAGTAGGTATGGATGACGTTGGCCAGTGGGGTTATGCAAGTTTTGAAGAGGGTCCGGCTCAGAGATTAACCTTGAGGTCCTCCGGAGATGAGATTTTCAGTTTCCAAGGACTATGACGTCAGGTTGACTGAGTTCTTTTTGTTAGGAAGGAGCAGATCTATCATAGGCAGGTCCTTGAGTCCCATCTCGTGAAGGTGTCCATGAGGTTGATGTGTGATACCATGTCAAACGCCGCCAAGAGGTCCAGTAGGATTAAGGCCCCACTCTTGGCTCTGTCTATGATCATGTGTGTAGCATAGGTGGGTGCGATGGGTGCTGTTTCCATGTTGTTGTTGGGCCTGAATCCAGACTTGGTAGCCTTGAGGAGCTGGTTGTTGATGAGGTAGTTGGTCAGATGCCTGTTCATGGTTTTCTCTAGGACTTTGGCCGTGTATGGTAGGAGGGAGCTCGGTCAGTAGTTGTAGAGTTTGGTGAGGTCCATGGGGTGTTTATTCAGCAGGGCCGTACCAGCTGCCTGTTTCAAGGCTCCTGGGAAGAGGGCTGCATTGATGGAGTCATTCAGGATGGAAGTGAGGACTTTTTAGGTCTCACCTGAGCCAACGCATGCGCTACCCAGGTGAGACTTTTAGTAAGTGGGCTTTAAAAAGCAGACCACAGCTTTTTATGTGGCCTTTAGCGTGTTTTTACCCGCCCGGTTACGCGCACAGGTGTTATCTGTCTTTCCTCTCTCGTCATGGCTCATTAACACACCACTCACCAGACGTGCCTCCTTGTTCATTGAATGTTCTTGCGCCGTTTATTGCTTGTTTTTCTTCCTGCGATTTATCTTTAACAATGGAGGACACGTGCCTTTCTATTGTTCTGTGCTGCTTACCAAACTCAACTTTTAAAACAATTATGTTTTATTTTTTTTGCAGTGCGCCACGTTTTATCTTCAAGTATACTGGCTGCACCTTTCTAATATTTAACACGGCGCAGCTCGTCCACCTCTGCTTAAAAACACACATACATTCCGTGCAACTAATACTTATGATTGGTGCTGACTTGCTCTGAAACACTCCACCCATGTCGCTTTCTAAATCCTGCCCCCGCAGCTAATAACCATTGGTGGAGCTGACTCGCTCTTCAACACTCCACCCATGTCGCTTTCTAAATCCTGACGATGTAGTGAGATGGGGCGACCTCTCGTCCCAAACCAATTGCACAGCTATATTGCGCCTTCATGGCTAATTATTTAACTGTTACTCCATTATTTAGTCCATTTTCCACATTTACTCCAACTTTTTACTTTTATATTGTCGCTCAACTTGTTTTGTAATCCACATGCGGGATGCACTGCCATTTTTTCAAACTTCTCATGTAAAAACTGTGCCCATCCGGGCCCTTGCTTAAACACTACAGATGCAAAGGTTCGTTCCAAGCAGTGCTTATTTAAGACCCAATCCATTTCGGGCTATAAGCGCCCTTCGCCAGGGGATACTATAAAATAACAATAAAAACATGTCACCGTTACAGAACTGAATGTTGTTACTTCATTAATGAAATATAGTGTGCCACTTATATAAATCCTACAACCATTAAATCCATCGTCAATTTCATGCAAACAAAAATACATTATTAATGTAAGTAATGGCACCACGTGATGCACCCTTCACTCTACTCTGAAAATTCCCTGTATAACACTATATTTATTCTGTGCTTAACCTCGCACTGTTTACCCTTCCTTATAAATATGTAGGTCAACACACACCTTCGTGGGTCTCTTTTTGAACATAATAATAAAAAATAATGGGGAACCTGAGGGGACTCATGATTGTTGTTTCATACAAACAATGAGGGGAGAAATAGAATGAATGTGGTAGGGTGCGAGATGCACGCACTATGGAAGACGTTGTACGAACAATATGAGAGGCTTCGTGTGAAGAAGGAGGAGATGAGATGTATAAGGGGTTATGTAGAAGTATGTTTTATTAGGGTTGTGAGAAGCGGCACGTAGATGGACAGGGAGTTAAAATAAAAGAGATCCATGAAGGTGTGTGTTGACCTACATATTTATAAGGAAGGGTAAACAGTGCGAGGTTAAGCACAGAGTAAATATAGTGTTAGTAAAGTGAAAAGACTTCCCTTGGGTAAGAGACTGTATAGGGATGCCCAAAAGTTTAGTCTTGGACACAAGGCTTCACTAAGCAAAGAAATTTAACAATAAAACAATTATATAAAAATATTATATAAAAATATCGAAATTTATTCAAACATACAGTAAAAACATGTTAAAAATCATTGTCATAACATAAAAAAACCGCTCCTTCACATTGAATAAAAGGAAAACAATTTCACAATTTATACATATTAAAGATACCTATCATGAAAAAGTACAATTGAATTGACTACCTATATGTCTAAAAAAGAGATTTTTTGGAAAAGAGAGACATACAAACACTGAGACATAAACAATTTGTCTTTCATCAAATGCACATCAAAACCCTCTCTTTTTGGACCCACTCAAAGGCTTGGTTTTTTTCTATATTCTTGGAGTAGGTTGGGAAATTGGATTGTGCGGTGCTAGGCGTCGACGCGTTTCGATGGTTTAATTTATTTGTGTACCATCTTTATCAAGACTACTGAATATAGTTGTCTCTCCTGTGTGGGCACTGGATGGTTGCCTCTACCAACGGATCCTGTGGGTAAATATACTAGGGTCAGTATTCAACATTGAACCCAGAATTATAAACGGCATACTTTAGTTTTACAAACAGTCCCATAATTGGGTATCATTGTGACTAGTCTTATGTCATCAGACTAAATGTACATCGATTAGCACATAGTCCACACCTTTGACAGAAATTAACTATACATTTTACACGAAACTTTTGATTAAGGCACATCACATTTCAATTTGATAACATCTTTGTTCCACCAATACCACTTTAATCGTAGATAGGCTTTTATTGCTTCACCATGGGTCCAACACTTATGAGGGCGGCCATAGGAAAACTCCCTCCCCCCAAGTGGGAACCTTGGGTAAGGAATTCATTCTTGTTTATCTTGTTGGTGGTTAAATCCCCTCCCCGGCCTACACTCTGGGATATAGAACAAGTGTATGATAGATATGGAGATTTATAACCCAAGGGCTGAAGATACTATATTAGATTGTATTTAGAGATACCTTATTCCATGTTAGAATCTCTGGACACAAGATATTGGTTCCTTTTTATGGTGTCGCATTCTTTCACCAAGAGCTTTCTTAAAATCTAAAAAATATATATGGAGTTTCATTTGGACGGTTATAAATCATATAGTTTACCTCAACAGTCCCACATATGCATCTATAGCATCATTATTGTTTACCTGCAAGTTTGTGCGCTGATATTGATTGTTTTTCTGTGGCCCAACAGGATTAATAACTTCTAGCGTTCTATGGATGAATTCAAATGAAAAAATTCTTTTATTTAGATAATTATTTAGTTCTGTTTTTGTTGCTAATATTGCTTAAAAAATGTTTAGGCTACCTCACTCTTGGCTCCACAATGGCGTTGTATCTTTGGATCTACAAATCGCCTTTCAGGAAATAGCTTGTCCCAGAGTTGCGTAATTCGTCTTTAAAAGTTGTACTGCAAAAGATATTTAACTCTGTGAGTTATACGCTGCGTTTTGAATGCTAATTAATTGTGGGCTGCAATTTACAAGGCACCTACCTAAACGTCAAACAACGGATGTAATGGAGTCGGGAAACCGGGGTATGGCGCTTGGTCTGCTACACGGGGTTTTAGCCTGTAACAGAAATTGCATTTTGTATTGCCAACCTCACGACTTTTGACTGGCGTTTGTGATACGGAGGTTAATTGGGCTTACCTCGCATTCGGTCCTAGATATGGAGCGATGCACTGTATTCTTACGTCGGAGTGGAGGTTTCCTAGGGGGATAGAAGTAGCCGGGGAATTAGTTAGAGTCGGATAGTTTTAAGATTTACTGGTTAGTTAGCGGCATGGGCTCTTGTTTAGCTTACCTTGCACCGCGTATTTTCTGGTAACGGCACCCGACTCCCGTCCTCTCTCTTGCGTCTTTGTTTTCAGGAAGATAGTTATTGGGAGTTCCCTTTTGCAACCTATTTGTACTATCTTAAAGCTTCTCGTATTGGGAGATTTTAAGTTATAGCAGCTGTGTTCAATTTATTTACCCGCGAGAGCGATCCGCGTAACCATGGTAACGCGTCTCTGATCTTCTACTAACTTCCGCGTTTCACGCCTCATTAGGATTCATGCTACTCAAGCCTCGTTTTCGTTCTTGTTGGCCCGACGTTATTATTGTTTACCTTCATTATTTTTTCAAATACCTACCGTTTTATCCTTTAGACTTACTCATTGTTATAAATTTTAATTTTATAAAACACACCGAATTGATTTTATGAAAAACGGTGAGGGGACTCATGATTGTTGTTTCATACTAACAATGAGGGGAGAAATAGAATGAATGTGGTAGGGTGCGAGATGCACGTACTATGGAAGACGTTGTAAGAACGATATGAGAGGCTTCGTGTGAACAAGGAGGAGATGAGATGTATAAGGGGTTATGTAGAAGTATGTTTTATTAGGGTTGTGAGAAGCGGCACGCAGATGGATGGGGAGTTAAAATAAAAGAGATCCACGAAGGTGTGTGTTGACCTACATATTTATAAGGAAGGGTAAACAGTGCGAGGTTAAGCACAGAGTAAATATAGTGTTATACAGGGAATTTATCGAGTAAAGTGACGAGCGGCTAGGGTTAACTCGGAGTTCTCCATCCTGTCTTTTAGGCGTTTGTGATCTTCACACAGGAGGCCCATCTCTATGCTGAGTGAGTCAATTTTGGGTCCTATGGTAAATTTGATGTTCAGGATGGCTACCATAAGTTAGGCAGGTGTCCTGCTGTTTGGGCTGTGTCCGATGACCTCTCTGTTCGGTCGGACATACCCCCTGTTTGCGCCTGTGGTCTCTCCAATTTATTTCTTCCCATATTGTCTGAGGGTGGGGCAGTTTGTTTTGTGTCTGTGGAGACCAGTGGTCGTAATGGTGCATGCTTGGGCTAAGATACCGGTTGTCTTGGCGCAGTCGCCTTTTTAACATGTCCTCCCCTGTGGTGTCCGGCCGGATGAGCTGGCTGATTCTATCGCTTCCAGAATGTGGAGAGGGCACATCCTACACACTGTTCTGGCGGTGCAGAGTGTTGGGGATCTTTTGCCGCCCGGTTCAGGCCTCCTCGCAACCCTCCTTGGTGGTGACTCTTCGAGTATTCTGGGGTGTTGGGCATTCAGTGTCCCTGTGTGTCGTGAGGACTTGTGCTCTGGAGGGATGCTGGCATATTTGTTTCTTCTGGTCACCTTCACCAATCAATAAAAATTGGCAGGGTACATGCAGCCCAGCATGCGGTGCCTCAGGCCTGTGCTTGCCCATGCTGGCGCAGTTCATGAGCTATTTTCAGGTAGCTGCCTCCAGTATTGGTGCCCCAGTGTAGATATGGGGGTTGTGTTCTTGTTCTCTGGCGCTGGTTATGTTGGACTGGTGGTGTGTCTCCCACTGTGGGCCTCCAGCTTGATCCTCGGCTGCATTGCATTGCACGCATATAATGTGCAGGGGATAAGGGGGGAATTCGTTGCTTTCTCTTCGATGGCGCAGTTGTTTCTCGCTTGGGGTATTGTCCTAGTGCCCCCCCCCCCCTCGGTGAGGAGCGCTGTCTCACAGTGTGGAAGTGGTGGGGAGGGATTCTGCAGTGTTGCAGGCCGGGGCCTGGGCCTATTCCGATATTTTGGTGGACCTCATCCGAGGTCATGTCTGGTAGGCCAGTGACAATGTCGGCCCGCCCCCACGGTAGCTGTACACCTCCTTGCTAGGGTTTGTGGTGTTTTTGCTACAGTAGCGGCTGTGTTGTGGTCCTGTAATTTGGATCGTGGTCCCTCTGGTGAAGGCAGTCTCAGACACCTGAGTCCCGGGTCCTAGCTCGAGGCACCTTCCAGCCAGAACCCGCTGCCGGATTCAGATGCGGCAGCTCAGGCGGCCTCGAAACGCTTTGACCAGGATTTCAGGGTCCCCAACGATGGTCATAGCGCCATTGCTGGAGCGAATCGCTCGTGTGCATCTTGAAATGTCAGCATCTTGTGGTGGGTCGCGACGGAGCAGCTTAATGCACATCTGCTCCAGTCGCCATCTTGGCCACACCCCTCAGCATCCACGTTAAACGTAGTTACAAAAAGACTGTAGAGAAGTGTGGCTCAGGGGTTAGAGGCGGCAGACCCGGAAGCTGAGATCGGCCCTGGACCAGGATTCAATTCCCCGCCTCGGCGGGTCTTGGGCTCAAAAAATTCCACGGACTCGATAATTCTCGCTCCGGTGCCTTCTCAACTCACGGGTTCACACTCTGCGACTCTGGGCAATAGCTTGCTTAATCTCCACAACGGCCCCTCGCGGCGGGATGCCTGGCTTTCACCTTGTGGATACCCTGCCGGGGTTATCTCACAGGGGAATACCAGGACGGGTTGCCTAAGCAAGCGCCGGGAAACCCTTTGTGGGTAGCTGTGCGCTATATAAGCTCAAATACATTTACATTTACATTTACACTGTACTTCCCAGAGCCCATTGGAATGCATGAGTACAGAAAACTGCACCTGGTGCACTGTCATGGCACACTAGATCTCATAATTAGTCCTCTTCTCTGATAATGCACATTGAAAACAAGGTGCAGAGGCTTTTCTGTTTTCAGTTTCGATGAGTTCTAAATGATGGTGTATTTTTCAGTTGTTTAAAAAATGTTTAAAAATGGTTACTTTTTTTGCTCTGTAAAAATTCACAGAATGTTGAGTTTATTTCCTTCTTCTGTTTGTCCCTATTGCCATTTCTAATATCCATCTATCTTCTCCTAACTCTCTTTTTTGAATCTGCTCTTTCAGGTAATGTTTCAGTGTTTTGCTCACCTCCAAACGTGTCTCATTTCCCATCTATCGCTTCACGACAGTCTAGTCCCAGCATGTGCAGGCTGGAGGTATGTTTGCTTGTCATTATCTCATAAAGATTTGATTGCAGCAGGTGAAAGGTTAATGGCCTGCATTTAACACACATTTCCCTATTGCTTCATTCTTCAAACATACATTAAAGATTGTCTGAAATGGTGTTCAGTGCTGTGTTATTGGAAGCCAGTGTCCTACTACTCTGTTCTTTCTCTCAAAATACTTCTGGGCTATAATTGTATTATTACTGTCTGTTCCCGGTCTGTACGTGCTCTACCTGGTCATAGAAGAGAAGCTGCTGAGGGATTAGCACACAGGCTACTACAGGCTCTTCGGACACAATGCAGTAACAATCCACTATCCAGCCACCCCACCTATCACTCGTTGACTCTCGCACCTTTTTAAAGATGGAATACTTTGGTGCCAGTAAGCGGTGCTGCTGTAGGAAGGACCAGCTGAAATAGTATAGACATGTGGTGGCCTGCAGCATGCTTTAGATCATTTGCCGGTGCGTTTCACTCCATGAATTAATTTTAATCTACATTGTTGAGCTGTGCCTATGGGATTTTGTGGGTATTTGAAAAGCAGTGCTAAGCTTGTGGGCCTTTGCAAAAGCTGTGTAGAGACTGTGCACTTGTCGGGCATGTGTGAGTGTTGCAGAAGGCATTTTATCTTTGTGCACTGTTGTGGTGCATTCTCCATCTTGTGTAAACAATGAGCGCACCTCAGTATTGTTCCATTAAATGTGGCCACGCTGGTTTGTACAGGTGATGTTGCAAAGCGTGAGTAGGAGGAGAGACCTATGGAAAGTTATGGGAAATATGTGGTTCGAAAATCTTGTTCACAGGCTTTGGGCTGGAAAAGGAATGTTGACAGCAGGGCTATGCATGTGGGGAGCAGGTGAATACATATAAGAACCGGGCCTACCTTTATGGATGAAAGCGGTGAGGGCAGCTGAGGTGTAGGACTTCTGGACAGAGCCATTTGACTTAAGAGATGTTTTTAAGAGAGTATTTTGCGTGCTGGGCATGGTCCAGGAGTGAAAGTATGTTACCATCCGTGCACCATCCGTGCCCTGCTGGTGTGCTATCGCACAAAGCACTAAAGTTAGAGGCGGGACAAGTCAACAACTGACCAGCTCAGCTCAGTCTCCTAGTCCAGCCGGTGATCTCCCACTCCGGTGGATAATACTGGCGAACTAAAAAAGTTTAAAAAAACATTGGAGAAGAGTAAAACCACAAAGTAAATGAAATCAATAAACTGCTGCACTACAGCATAATGTGAGAGCCATTTATTTATTTAAAGATTTACATAGGTGAACATGACTCGAGAGGGTATCGGAGCGCTTTACAAATGATCAGGGTGTGAGAAAGAGGCAAGGCTGACAATAATTAACAATAGTAGCAATCACAAGAACAATACAGGAAGTAGCAATATCCACGCAAGGAGAACTCCTATTAGTGCAAAATAGAGCAACATAAATGATTAGGGTGAGAGAAACCAGTGGTGGCAGGCAAGTTCACCGATTGGAGGGGCGGGCAAATGAGTGGGGGCATAAAATAAATACAAAACATTACTACATAAAATACATTTTGGAAAAAAAAAACTGTCCTCTTCTTTTCCAACGTCACATCCAGGGCCTCAGCTAACCAATCCAGGCAATGCTTTCAGCATGAGAGAAGCTCCAGGATTGGAGGGAGCGGTGTCTATTGTGGCTCCCGAGGACAGTAAAGGAATGTGCCGGCTTTCAACCCATCTGTCTAAGACGGCTGAGTTGAGAGGTTTATAGTGCACTTTTCAGGCTGCCCGTCGGAAGACGGCTGGCCAAAGGGACATGCGCACTAAAAACTATCGCACAGGAAGCCCACCACTGCTGCCACTCAGCAGGCCCCGCCCCTTACTGAGTCAGAACCGGTTGACGAAAAATTAAATGGTTATTAATTATCTTCATTATCATTTTTCATCATGATAATGCATCATGGGAACAGGGCAGACCAAACTACCAAGCCAATTCTTATACTGGGAAGGAAACAAGCTACCGGGGACCGGTTTCTGGCATTTCAGCCGTCTTCGGCCCGGCTTGCTTGAATCCTGATGGTGCAATGAGCAAGGGACTCACATCTGAGTATACCCTTCCACACTTATGGTGGACAAAAATGATTTAGAAAAGGGGGGTAGTTTAGTCTGCCCTGTTCCCATGATGCACTGGGCCAGGGACAGACTGATTTGCATATAGCCAGGTTCTGAACTGGGATGGTGCAGTGAGATAAATAATGGTGATGGATCAAGCCCTGATCTTTGGACTGGGTAAGAGTGGTCTGCTCAATTCAGACACTCTGTTCATCACCACCCCCTTTTCTGAATCGTTATTGGCCACGATAGGTGTGGCAGGGTATACTCAGACATGAGTCCCTTTCTCACTGCACCATCAGGATTCAAGCAAGCCGGGCCGAAGATGGCTGAAATACCAGAAACCGGTTCCCGGTAGCTTGTCTCCTTTCTGGTGAAGAATTGGCTTGGTAGTTTAGTCTGCCCTGTTCCCATGATGCACTGGGCCAGGGACAGACTGATTTGCATATAGCCAAGTTCTGAACTGGGATGGTGCAGTGAGATAAATAACGGTGATGGATCAAGCCCTGATCTTTGGACTGGGTAAGAGTGGTCTGCTTAATTCAGACACTCTGTTCATCACCACCCCCTTTTCTGAATCGTTATTGGCCACTATAGGTGTGGCAGGGTATACTCAGACATGAGTCCCTTTCTCACTGCACCATCAGGATTCAAGCAAGCCGGGCCGAAGACGGCTGAAATGCCAGAAACCGGTCCCCGGTAGCTTGTCTCCTTTCTGGTGAAGAATTGGCTTGGTAGTTTAGTCTGCCCTGTTCCCATGATGCACTGGGCCAGGGACAGACTGATTTGCATATAGCCAGGTTCTGAACTGGGATGGTGCAGTGAGATAAATAACGGTGATGGATCAAGCCCTGATCTTTGGACTGGGTAAGAGTGGTCTGCTTAATTCAGACACTCTGTTCATCACCACCCCCTTTTCTGAATTGTTATTGGCCACTATAGGTGTGGCAGGGTATACTCAGACATGAGTCCCTTTCTCACTGCACCATCAGGATTCAAGCAAGCCGGGCCGAAGACGGCTGAAATGCCAGAAACCGGTCCCCGGTAGCTTGTCTCCTTTCTGGTGAAGAATTGGCTTGGTATTTTAGTCTGCCCTGTTCCCATGATGCACTGGGCCAGGGACAGACTGATTTGCATATAGCCAGGTTCTGAACTGGGATGGTGCAGTGAGATAAATAACGGTGATGGATCAAGCCCTGATCTTTGGACTGGGTAAGAGTGGTCTGCTTAATTCAGACACTCTGTTCATCACCACCCCCTTTTCTGAATCGCCAAATAATACCCTTCAAAATCCGGGACCGCCCATCATCCTGCGCCCCTAGGCCTCATCATCATGGCCAGAGCCACCCGCCGCCTACCATTTCCCCAAAGAAACCCCCCACCATGTACCGCAGTGCCCTAAACACCGACCCCGGGATCTCAACCAGCAGCGTCCTGAAGTAATGTAAAAGTCTAGGCAGCGCTACCATCTTCAGCAGCGCTACTCGACCCGCAACCAAGAGCGGCAGAGTGTCCCAGAACACCATACTCCCCTTGATCCCTCGCACTGCTCTATTCACATTGCCCTCCAATAGAGCCGCCTGTTCATGGTAGATGTTTGTTCCCAGGTACTGTAGGCAACTAGGCTCCCATCTCAGCCTCTCCAGCCCTGCGGGAGCTACACATAATCCTGACACCTCCCCAAACTTCCGCAACAGCTCCGTCGTCCCTGTGCCTACCTCATCGGGCTCGGCCAGAAACATCAATAGGTCATCCGCGTAAAGCAATATATAGTGTACTTCCCCACGGACCTCTATCCCAGCATAATACTTCCCAGACCAGGCTTGTCCCGCCAGTGGCTCAATTGCCAATGCAAAAAGAAGCAGAGATAGCAGGCAGCCTGTCGCGTCCCTCGTCCCATTGAACAGGGCACTGATACCGTCCCCCCTGTCCGCACCCGGGCTAAAGCTGAATCATACAAGATGCGGGTCCACCTGACAAAGTTTCGCCCAATCCCACTTTGCGCATTACCTGAAAAAGTAATGGCCATTCCAGGCTATCAAAATGCCTTCTCTATATCCACCGATAAAATTAGGGCCTTCACTGTCGGCTCCTGGCAGTCTTCCAGGATTCACAATAAGCGCCTGACATTGATAGCCGTGCTGCGTTTAGGGATAAACCTCGATTCATCCCGGTGCACTAACTGCGTCATGTTCGGGAGTAGGCGTGTCGCCAGGATCCTACTCAGGATTTTGTAGTCGGTCGCCCACATTGAAAGTGGGCGGTAGGCCTTCACATCCGCTGCTTCCCTACCCGGCTTCAGGAGGGGAATGATAATCACCTCCCTAGTGGTCCCAGGCAGCCTCCTCACCGTGAGTGCCTCCTTATAGACTACTTGCAGTCGCAGGGCCAGAGAGTCCAGGTATTTGGAATAAAATTCAATAGGCAGGGCATCCACCCCAGGTGTCGTGTTCCGGGCCATGTGCCTGATCGCGCATCTGATCTCGCCCACCGTGATCTCACCACCCCGCGAATCTCCCTGCTCAAACTCGGCATCGCAAGCCCTTCCAGATAATTCCCTCTGCATACACGGCCAGCTGAGTGCGGTATAAATTGGCATAATACTCTAGGAGCCACCCATTAATCGCTACCTGCGTGTGCATCAACTCACCTGAGGCCGCCCTTAAGCCTAAGATCGGTTCACCCCTTGGTAGTGGCTTGGCTAGCCACGCCAGAAGAGTGCCCAATTTGTCCCCCTCGCGTGTATCCGTGTCCTAATTTCCTGTAATCGAATGAGCGTAACCTCTTCATCTGCACCGCAACAGCTTCCTCGGCTTCTCGCACCTCAGTGCCTGCCCTGGGTCTCCCCGGTCTGTCCCTCTCCGTTCCCCTCAGTCTGCCCTCCGCTGATTCCAGGTCTGCCAGTAACGTTTTCCTGACCCCTGCCACCTTATTAATGCAAACGCCCCTGACCACAACCTTAAATGCTTCCCATTCTATTACCGCCGATATCGCCGTCCCCATTCTCCTCAAAATATCCGGTAATGCCCACCCCCAACCCTTTACTAAAGACTGGATCTTTCAGCGCCTCTGGGCGGAGGTGCCAGGTCTGTATAAGTGATCTCTCTCGGCTCCATCGTATCCGCACTAACAACGGATTATGGTCAGAGATTGTTCTCGCTAAGTACTCACTATCTGTCACCTTAACATGGACGCCAGGGGTGCACAATATGGCGTCCAGTCGCACATGCATGTCATGGATGCTAGAGTAATATGAGTAATTTAGAGAAACAGTGGTCCCTAGATAGGAAGCGCAGAAGAGACAATAACATATAGACCTTAATAGGTACTATAGATATTCAATGCCCAGCCGGACAAAGAATTTTTAATTTGCAATTGGTCAGTAATAGTTTACATAAGAAACAACAAAACACAATGTAAAAAAGGAACGCAATCCTGCATCCAATGTAGGAGAAAGCAAAACAAAACACATACAACACAAAGGGTTTCAGGCAACAAAAGAGCAATGGCTGCTTGGAATAATCATAGAGTCAAGCAAGCTAGCCAAAACAGAGACCACATTCTTCATATAAATTGCTAAACAATGGTACTATTTTTGAAAATGTCGACGACGTTTCGATCCCTGTCTCTTAACATACAAGGATCATCATCAGGACTAAAGAAATAATTGCCTGGTATTTTTACACAATGCTTTGTAAAAGCGTGGATGCCATCCATAGGGTGAAGGATGACAATCCTGCTGTGATGGATATACTGGGGTAGTCAATAAGGCATT
Source organism: Lissotriton vulgaris (assembly GCF_964263255.1). Lineage (NCBI taxonomy): Eukaryota > Metazoa > Chordata > Amphibia > Caudata > Salamandridae > Lissotriton > Lissotriton vulgaris. Next base: position 356,501 of record NW_028252259.1, on the reverse strand, counting down.
TAAAGTGGAGGAAAGCGCTGTAAGGGCTTCACTTCGGGATTCGAATCATGTATTGGGCCGTGGTATCAGCATAGTTGGAGCAATCGCGAGGAGTTCACGCGTCAGCTGCTACGATGGGCGTGGCACATTGACACTTCTCAGCCATTGAGCGATAAGGATTTTGACCATCATAGCAGCTGACGCGTGAACTCCTCGCGATCACTCCAACTATGCCGATAGTGCAGGATCAATAATGAAGGTCATGGAGCTGCAGCTGTATGATAGCCAGGTTGCGTAACTCACTTCAGAAGAGTTCAAGATCAATAATGAAGGCCCCGGAGCTGCAGCCATATGATTGCCAGGCCGAACACAAGGTGTCTGTTCAGCAGATACAAATTAATAATGAAAGTCTCTGACCCACATGCTGTGTGATAGCCAGGGTGAGCACGCAGCTTCTCTTCAGGAGAGTGAAGAATCATTTATAAATGTCAATGAGCCACATGTTGTGTGATAGTCAGGTTGAGCCCAATAGTTTTCTGCAGAACAGTAAAGGCTCATTAACAAAAGTCACAGAGCCTCACACGGTTTGATAGCCAGGCAAAATCACCATTTTACATTCTTGGACAACAATTTCTAGATGGCTAATGGAGCCAAATTTTGAAAATGATTGCTCCACAAAAGAAATGAAAAACAAAAAGATTGATTGCACAAAAATAATATATAGCTAGAACCAATCACGATGCTATAAAATGTACACAATAATTACTAGCTTTTTACATGTTAAAAAGAAATGCATGTTTTTTGATGTGTAATAGAATTTAAAAAATGATTTGGATTTTGGCATTTGACTCCTGATTGTAAAGAAATGAGATTGCTCCCCTAAACTCAAGATAATTTGTGCTGTCAGCAGGGAGTCTGATAGAGGAGGCAGTAGAAGGGGGTCCTGTCCCGACAGTGTGACTGCTGTCAGCAGGGAGTCTGGCACAATGAAGAGACAACGCTTGAAATGAATGTCTAGAGTCTTCCTCATCGGGAGTTGTGAGGGGCTCGATGTGACACTGTTAGTCAAATCTTCAAGGGGAGGTCACAGAGACTCAAAGCCAATGGATTTCAATGTCGAGCCTGTTTATTGCGACTTAATCATCCACACTGATCGTAATAAGTGATTGGATCAGGCCCTCTCCTACCAAATTGTGTTTAGTATGTATTAGTATTGTTTTTATTTGCGATTTTCTACTGTACCATTCAGCGCATTGATGTTAACTACGATCTCATTGCACTTGTTACTTTCTTATATGATTAGTTGATGTTTGTCCTTCCGTATATATCCTTGTATGTCTTTATATGTTTTACTGTATGTAATTTTGTCTGGAAACAACAAAGAAAAACTTGGTTTGAAATCATAAACCACTAGGACAGCCGCTGATGTCAAACTCTTGAAGGGGGAAGAGTCGCGTTTCCTAAACCGCTGCAGTTTGAGCTGACCCTAGGAAGCCACCCAAACTTCACGCAACTTGGCCTCCACTGGTTCTTTTGGTAGGGCACCGCCAGAACCTCCTTTAGGCTTACTTCAGGAAGTAGTGGGTTTGAAACTCTGTGACTTGGATTACAGTACGTCTTTGTGTAAGTAGCCCTAAAGTTGTAGGGTGCTTCATTGGGTTAGCATTAGAGTTGGAATAGGAATGTCCCCTGCATTTTATTCTGAGTTTTATTAAGCGTGCACTCGAACCGAAGGTATCGGGGATCATAGTGCTTTATCTGAGCCCCAGTTGCGTTACAGATGGACACATTCATTTTTGTTAGGCACAGGGATATTGAATGATTTGCCAAGAATCACAGGATGTCTCACATGACGGATCTGAGTGCCATGCATGAAGTATAGAGCTGGGAATTTTAAAGATTATTACGTCACCAACAGATAGTTGGAACGGTGCACTAATATACCGTCCCTCAGGAACTAAGACCAATTTCACGGACCAACTGATCGATCTAATTGCTATACATGTGCTCTCCTCAAATACATTTCTTTTGTTGGGGGATTTTAATTTTCATGGTGAAAATCATACGAACCCTGAGGTTAATAAACTCCTCTCTACTCTTGACATGATTGAACTCACCCAAAGAGTTACAGGCCCAACTCATCCAGCTGGCCACTCGCTAGACCTAATCTTTTCTAATATTGATCATCTAACCTGTAACCTCCCAGACTCTCTCACTTGGACCGATCATTCAATGATTAGGTTCTCTATCCAACAGCCATGCCCTAAGAGCTCAGACTTAAGTGCAGGGAAAAAACAAGTGGCGCAAGACCTTGGCGAAATCTTTCTGTAGAAGCCTTTAATGAGGATTTTCACCTGGAATCACCAAAGAAGGATAAGTAAGCTCCTACGACTTTGGAAGAATTTAATACCACCTTTGTGACAGTTTTGGATTCTCCCCAATGTCCACCATCAGCCCCCTGGTGCACTTCGGAGCTAAAGATTGAAAAATCCAAATGCAAGTGATTGGAGAGACTTTGGCGAGTTAGTAGAGACCCACAAAACAAACTACGGTTTGAACAATTCTTGTCTAGCTGTAATCTGAATTTAAAATCAGCCAGACTTCTATTTATTATTAACCAAATTGAACGTGCCAGTAACGTCCCAAAGGCCCTTTTTAATATAGTAAAAGACTGTGTATCTCTTCATGTCTGTAGACAATTGCCTATGGAAACCCAAGATTTTTGTAATTCGTTAGCAATCTATTTTCAAGAAAAGATAATTAATATTTATGCTAACTTTTCATCGATCACCTCTCAAGACCTTGAAGCCTCTACTCGAACCGAGGGCTTAGAAAAAATGGCAGCTAGCACCTTAGATTGTTTCGAGTTAACCATGCTTGAGGAAGTTTCCAATGCTCTCTTCTCAAAATCTGGCTCACCCCAAGATCTTTGTCCTCCAAAGACAATGGCCCTATTAGCCACTCGTTGCGTGCCAGCAATTCTAAATATCAATAATTATTCAATACAATCAGGTACCATTCCAATAACATGGAGGGAAGCATTCGTACGTCCAATATTGAAGAAACCGACTGCGGATACCCGAGAACTCAGCAACTACCACCCTATTTTTTTGCTACCCTTATTGGGCAAGCTGCTGGAAAGTATAATTAACAAGCAACTAAGTCTATGCCTGGAGTCCAACGAAATTCTGGATCAATCACAATCCGGGTTTCAACCGGGCTTCAGTACCGAGACTGCCATGCTCGCTGTAACTTCCTCGCTCACACATAAAATAGACATTGGAGGATACTGATCCTTCTAGATCTCTCCGTGGCTTTTGATACCATCTCACAGTTAGTGCTCGCGGAGAGACTAGCTTCCCGTGGCATTCAAGGGGCAGCCTTGAAGTGGTTGCAGAACTTTGTCAGACAGAACGCAAACTATCGTGCTAGGGCCATATCTGTTAGAAAACATTGTAGAACAGCTAGGTTTTGACATAATTTCATAGGCTGATGATACTCAGCTTATATTTACTATTGCCCAAAGATAGAAGCAGAGAAATTGCGGTTCTCCAGTGGAATGCCTGCAATCTCTAGCTGGATGACACAGAACTGCCTCCAGTTGAATCCTGGAAAAACCGAGGTCATGCTAACGGGGAAAGCCTTAGCTAGCTGGTCTGATGAATGGTGGCCCTCACAATTGGGACCAGCTCCTGTTCCTAAAAAATGTGTTAAAAATCTAGGCCTAAAATTAGATCAGTCATTAACCATGAAAGACCACATTGCTGTCACTACTAGCTCCTGCTACTATAGTATGCGTTTACTCCGCAAAATTCTTCCCTACTTGCCCACTAATCACCGCAGAACCTTAGTTCAAGCCATGGTCATCAGCCAATTAGACTATGGTAATGCTCTGTTGGCAGAAGTGGGAGAGACCCTGCTTTACTAAATTACAAGGGATTCAGAACACGGCGGCCAGAATGTTACTGAACCGCCCTGCTGGCTCCCCTTCTGCTCCCTTGCTGAGAGCGCTGCATTGGTTACTGAGCCGCCCTGCTGGCGCCCCTTCTGCTCCCTTGCTGAGAGAGCTGCATTGGTTACTGAGCCGCCCTGCTGGCTTCCCTTCTGCTCCCTTGCTGAGAGAGCTGCATTAGTTACTGAACCGCCCTGCTGGCACCCCTTCTGCTCCCTTTTTGAGAGAGCTGCATTGGTTACTGAGCCGCCCTGCTGGCGCCCCTTCTGCTCCCTTGCTGAGAGAGCTGCATTGGTTACTGAACCGCCCTGCTGGCACCCCTTCTGCTCCCTTGTTGAGAGAGCTGCATTGGTTACTGAGCCGCCCTGCTGGCTCCCCTTCTGCTCCCTTGCTGAGAGAGCTGCATTGGTTACTGAGCCGCCCTGCTGGCGCCCCTTCTGCTCCCTTGCTGAGAGAGCTGCATTGGTTACTGAACCGCCCTGCTGGCGCCCCTTCTGCTCCCTTGCTGAGAGAGCTGCATTGGTTACTGAGCCGCCCTGCTGGCTCCCCTTCTGCTCCCTTGCTGAGAGAGCTGCATTGGTTACTGAGCCGCCCTGCTGGGGCCCCTTCTGCTCCCTTGCTGAGAGAGCTGCATTGGTTACTGAACCGCCCTGCTGGCTCCCCTTCTGCTCCCTTGCTGAGAGAGTTGCATTGGTTACTGAGCCGCCCTGCTGGCGCCCCTTCTGCTCCCTTGCTGAGAGAGCTGCATTGGTTACTGAGCCGCCCTGCTGGCTCCCCTTCTGCTCCCTTGCTGAGAGAGCTGCATTGGTTACTGAGCCGCCCTGCTGGCTCCCCTTCTGCTCCCTTGCTGAGAGAGCTGCATTGGTTACTGAACCGTCCTGCTGGCTCCCCTTCTGCTCCCTTGCTGAGAGAGCTGCATTGGTTACTGACCCGCCCTGCTGGCTCCCCTTCTGCTCCCTTGCTGAGAGAGCTGCAATGGTTACTGAACCTCCCTGCTGGCTCCCCTTCTGCTCCCTTGCTGAGAGAGCTGCATTGGTTACTGACCCGCCCTGCTGGCTCCCCTTCTGCTCCCTTGCTGAGAGAGCTGCATTGGTTACTGACCCGCCCTGCTGGCACCCCTTCTGCTCCCTTGCTGAGAGAGCTGCATTGGTTACTGACCCGCCCTGCTGGCACCCCTTCTGCTCCCTTGCTGAGAGAGCTGCATTGGTTACTGAGCCGCCCTGCTGGCTCCCCTTCTGCTCCCTTGCCGAGAGAGCTGCATTGGTTACTGACCCGCCCTGCTGGCGCCCCTTCTGCTCCCTTGCTGAGAGAGCTGCATTGGTTACTGACCCGCCCTGCTGGCTCCCCTTCTGCTCCCTTGCTGAGAGAGCTGCATTGGTTACTGACCCGCCCTGCTGGCTCCCCTTCTGCTCCCTTGCTGAGAGAGCTGCATTGGTTACTGAACCGCCCTGCTGGCTCCCCTTCTGCTCCCTTGCTGAGAGAGCTGCATTGGTTACTGACCCGCCCTGCTGGCGCCCCTTCTGCTCCCTTGCTGAGAGAGCTGCATTGGTTACTGAGCCGCCCTGCTGGCTCCCCTTCTGCTCCCTTGCTGAGAGAGCTGCATTGGTTACTGAACCGCCCTGCTGGCTCCCCTTCTGCTCCCTTGCTGAGAGAGCTGCATTGGTTACTGAGCCGCCCTGCTGGCTCCCCTTCTGCTCCCTTGCCGAGAGAGCTGCATTGGTTACTGACCCGCCCTGCTGGCTCCCCTTCTGCTCCCTTGCCGAGAGGGCTGTATTGGTTACTGACCCGCCCTGCTGGCACCCCTTCTGCTCCCTTGCTGAGAGAGCTGCATTGGTTACTGACCCGCCCTGCTGGCTCCCCTTCTGCTCCCTTGCTGAGAGAGCTGCATTGGTTACTTACCCGCCCTGCTGGCTCCCCTTCTGCTCCCTTGCCGAGAGAGCTGCATTGGTTACTGAGCCGCCCTGCTGGCTCCCCTTCTGCTCCCTTGCTGAGAGCTGCATTGGTTACTGACCCGCCCTGCTGGCGCCCCTTCTGCTCCCTTGCTGAGAGAGCTGCATTGGTTACTGAGCCGCCCTGCTGGCTCCCCTTCTGCTCCCTTGCTGAGAGAGCTGCATTGGTTACTGACCCGCCCTGCTGGCTCCCCTTCTGCTCCCTTGCTGAGAGAGCTGCATTGGTTACTGACCCGCCCTGCTGGCTCCCCTTCTGCTCCCTTGCTGAGAGAGCTGCATTGGTTACTGACCCGCCCTGCTGGCGCCCCTTCTGCTCCCTTGCTGAGAGAGCTGCATTGGTTACTGAGCCGCCCTGCTGGCTCCCCTTCTGCTCCCTTGCTGAGAGAGCTGCATTGGTTACTGAACCGCCCTGCTGGCTCCCCTTCGGCTCCCTTGCTGAGAGAGCTGCATTGGTTACTGACCCGCCCTGCTGGCGCCCCTTCTGCTCCCTTGCTGAGAGAGCTGCATTGGTTACTGAGCCGCCCTGCTGGCGCCCCTTCTGCTCCCTTGCTGAGAGAGCTGCAATGGTTACTGAGCCGCCCTGCTGGCGCCCCTTCTGCTCCCTTGCTGAGAGAGCTGCATTGGTTACTGAGCCGCCCTGCTGGCTCCCCTTCTGCTCCCTTGCTGAGAGAGCTGCATTGGTTACTGAACCGCCCTGCTGGCTCCCCTTCTGCTCCCTTGCTGAGAGAGCTGCATTGGTTACTGAACCGCCCTGCTGGCTCCCGTTCTGCTCCCTTGCTGAGAGAGCTGCATTAGTTACTGACCCGCCCTGCTGGCTCCCCTTCTGCTCCCTTGCTGAGAGAGCTGCATTGGTTACTGAGCCGCCCTGCTGGCGCCCCTTCTGCTCCCTTGCTGAGAGAGCTGCATTGGTTACTGACCCGCCCTGCTGGCACCCCTTCTGCTCCCTTGTTGAGAGAGCTGCATTGGTTACTGAGCCGCCCTGCTGGCTCCCCTTCTGCTCCCTTGCTGAGAGAGCTGCATTGGTTACTGAGCCGCCCTGCTGGCGCCCCTTCTGCTCCCTTGCTGAGAGAGCTGCATTGGTTACTGAACCACCCTGCTGGCGCCCCTTCTGCTCCCTTGCTGAGAGAGCTGCATTGGTTACTGAGCCGCCCTGCTGGCTCCCCTTCTGCTCCCTTGCTGAGAGAGCTGCATTGGTTACTGACCCGCCCTGCTGGCGCCCCTTCTGCTCCCTTGCTGAGAGCGCTGCATTGGTTACTGACCCGCCCTGCTGGCGCCCCTTCTGCTCCCTTGCTGAGAGAGCTGCATTGGTTACTGAACGGCCCTGCTGGCTCCCCTTCTGCTCCCTTGCTGAGAGAGCTGCATTGGTTACTGAGCCGCCCTGCTGGCTCCCCTTCTGCTCCCTTGCTGAGAGAGCTGCATTGGTTACTGAGCCGCCCTGCTGGCTCCCCTTCTGCTCCCTTGCTGAGAGAGCTGCATTGGTTACTGACCCGCCCTGCTGGCTTCCCTTCTGCTCCCTTGCTGAGAGAGCTGCATTGGTTACTGAGCCGCCCTGCTGGCTCCCCTTCTGCTCCCTTGCTGAGAGCTGCATTGGTTACTGAGCCACCCTGCTGGCGCCCCTTCTGCTCCCTTGCTGAGAGAGCTGCATTGGTTACTGACCCGCCCTGCTGGCTCCCCTTCTGCTCCCTTGCTGAGAGAGCTGCATTGGTTACTGAACCGCCCTGCTGGCTCCCCTTCTGCTCCCTTGCTGAGAGAGCTGCATTGGTTACTGACCCGCCCTGCTGGCTCCCCTTCTGCTCCCTTGCTGAGAGAGCTGCATTGGTTTCTGAGCCGCCCTGCTGGCTCCCCTTCTGCTCCCTTGCTGAGAGAGCTGCATTGGTTACTGAACCGCCCTGCTGGCTCCCCTTCTGCTCCCTTGCTGAGAGAGCTGCATTGGTTACTGACCCGCCCTGCTGGCTCCCCTTCTGCTCCCTTGCTGAGAGCGCTGCATTGGTTACTGACCCGCCCTGCTGGCTCCCCTTCTGCTCCCTTGCTGAGAGAGCTGCATTGGTTACTGAGCCGCCCTGCTGGCTCCCCTTCTGCTCCCTTGCTGAGAGAGCTGCATTGGTTACTGAGCCGCCCTGCTGGCTCCCCTTCTGCTCCCTTGCTGAGAGAGCTGCATTGGTTACTGAGCCGCCCTGCTGGCGCCCCTTCTGCTCCCTTGCTGAGAGAGCTGCATTGGTTACTGACCCGCCCTGCTGGCGCCCCTTCTGCTCCCTTGCTGAGAGCGCTGCATTGGTTACTGAACCCCCTGCTGGCTTCCTTTCTGGTCCCTTGCTGAGAGGGCTGCATTGGTTACTGAGCCGCCCTGCTGGCTCCCCTTCTGCTCCCTTGCTGAGAGAGCTGCATTGGTTACTGACCCGCCCTGCTGGCTCCCCTTCTGCTCCCTTGCTGAGAGTGCTGCATTGGTTACTGAGCCGCCCTGCTGGCTCCCCTTCTGCTCCCTTGCTGAGAGAGCTGCATTGGTTACTGAGCCGCCCTGCTGGCTCCCCTTCTGCTCCCTTGCTGAGAGCGCTGCATTGGTTACTGAACCGCCCTGCTGGCTCCCCTTCTGCTCCCTTGCTGAGAGAGCTGCATCGGTTACTGAGCCGCCCTGCTGGCTCCCCTTCTGCTCCCTTGCTGAGAACGCTGCATTGGTTACCTGTAAGGAAGAGATCCTTTTTCAAAATCTGTTGTCTCACTTACTATGCGCTGAATGGCAGAGGCCCTTACTATCTACAAAAGAAACTCACCTTTCATACACCGAACAGAAATCTCAGATCCAGTACTCTAGGCCTTCTACAGGTTCCTCGTATACGTTTGAGTCAGACTGGTGGGAAAGCTTTTTTGTATTTGGCCCCAAGATACTGGAATAAACTACTGCTGTCCTGAAACAAAATTTCCACATACAGCACCTTTAGGAAACAACTAAAAGCATTCCTGTTCTAACTCTGTTCTGACTTTCAGTCCTCAGGCCAAATTTCTAGGCGAGCGCAGAGATGCTTCCGGGTCAGTCATGCGCTATAAAAATTAACTTAACATAACAAAATACATAACATGCCTGAATGTAGCTAAACCAGAACCCCTAAATGTGCGCTGCCAGCTTTGCTCAGTTTGACTTCTAATTATTATAGTAGCGCTCCAGCACTTGACAGCTCAGGAAGCCATAAAAATGTGTGTCTTTGCATTTCAGTACGGTGATGCGGACCACCACTTTGAAATGTGTTACTCTAACCCCTGATGCGTGGTACTTGGCAGGCCTGTTCCCCTCAACGCAGGCAACCTTGCAGTATGGTGCAAAGCTGCCTGCATTGGCGATAGGCAGCTAAATTCAGCACCAGCACAGGGAGAAATGCAAGGTTGCATCGTATTCTTGTAAATACGGTGTAGTCCTGCATTTCAGAAGTGGAGAGCGTGGCGTTAAGCCAAGGAGGCCAACGCCGTGCTCCACCACTTCCTTGTAAATATGCCCCTTAATGACAACAGCCTGACCCATTTTATCATGAGACAGAAAATCCTCTCATTTCAGAAGATGCACCGCCTTGATGTAGCATTGCTCCAGGAAACACACCTGTCACCTAGTGAACATAATACAATCAGAAGGGATTGGATGAGTACGGTACTACATGCCAGCAGGATCCTGACTACCCTTACACACCCACCTAGTCCTTTGGAACATGGGGAGAGTGGGTTGGACATCTGTTTTCACAAATCCCTGGGGGTTTCCACACTGCAAACATGGTGGGACCACCCTGGGCAGATATATTTTTGTCAAGGTTCAGATTCTCAATGAGTCTTTGTGTGTGGGCTCTATCAATGCCCTGGCGGCTGACCAAACTCCTGCTCTCCTTTGGGGCAGCCAGGGTATTCATGAGGGGGGTGCTGGAATATGGCACCTTGACAAGTCCAGAAACCAAATGACCAGGCAGCCCTGAGACCGGTTCATCCTCTCTGACATTATTGATGATCATGCCGTGATGGATCCATGGTGATTGACGCACCTGAGGGACGCGGACTATACTTTCACCTCCTGCGTCCATTGTAAACGTTTACGCCTTGATCCTCCCAAACAGTACCTCTGATCATGATCTTCTGCTACTCGACCATAAACTTTGATTGTTGAAAACCCCTCAGGCCCGTTGGCGTATGTATACAGCATGGTATAAAGCCTCTGAAAACAAACACAGACGGTTCCAATATCTGAGCCAGTACTTGGAGGAGAACGCTGGGTCCATCTCCTCTGCACAGGTGCTGTGAGCGGGCAGGAAGGCAGATGAACGATTTGGCTGCCTATAAGTGCCACTGTGAGGCATAACAGCGTTGGTTGACTGACCTTGAGTTTCACCTGGCTCAGACGTATAACGCATTGCTGACCCCTGCTTTTCTCAAGGAGCTGCTTGGAGCCAAGTATGATCTGAACTCCGATTACACAGTGGGGGACCAGAGGGATACGCTCTGTGGACGATATAGTAGGGGACGTTGAGTTGGCCCCCTTTGCTACTCTCATGCGTGATTATGGGCTGCCACAATCGCATCACTGACAGTATTGACAGCCTATGCATAGCCTGCGACACATGCTGGGTGCTCCCACTTATGATCTTAAGACTGCCCCAATGTTGAGTTATACTCTGATGTGGAAAGGATTCAAGGACACTAGGGGCCCGATTCTGATGCGGTTTGGAACGCTTCCCGACCAAATGGGTTTGGGAATGGGTTCCAACCAAATCGGATCGGGAGAGTCCAACCAACTAAGTATGATGTTTCGGGATGCTTCCAGATATGATTTGGTAGGACTCCCATTGACGGTAATGGGAGCCTATGTTCCTAACCTCATCTTAATCGGGCCCGAGGTGGGAATGCTTTCCTAATCGCATCGTAATAGGGCCCTCAATTGGTAAGACACGTTCCCCATCGGATTTGGACATAGCAAATGCTGTTAGGAGGCCTTCCTAACCACATCAGAATCAGGCCCTAAGGTGGGATTGTATGTTACAGCTGTGGGCAGCCTTTTTTATAGCATTGCTGCCTACAATCTATGCTGTTTGCTGGAGCAGAGGTTGGGCCTCACTCTCTCTGAGCAGGACTCCCATGACCTTTGGAAAGATTATGGCAGTATACCTCAGGAGGTCAGGTTGAAATCAGTTATTTCAAGTTCCTACACCACTGGCACTGGACACCGGAGTGGATCTATAAAGCACATATGGCAGACGATTCCAAGTGCTGGAGGTGCTGATGGTGTAGCGCACTCGCCTGTGACATTTTGCATTTCCTGTGGTCTGTACAGTACTTTGTGCTACTGGGCACCGTTTGGGATAACTTGGTGACCAACCAAGCGGTGGCACCACAATTCATGGCCCGTCAGACCTTGCTTCACAAAATGTCAATATTCCATGATTTAACTCCCCATGGTAAGAGTAAGCTGGCTATGGCCTTAGTAGTGGGAGTTGTTTTTTGGGGGGGCGACCATGGGTCCTGGCACCCTGTCTTTTCTCTCATGTTTCCATGTTCCTTCCCCTCCTGTTCCCCCTCGTTCTCCTTCCCTGATCTTCTGCGGGATCTTCTAGGACACATCACCTCTATCTGGAGATGTTATTTTATTTATCATTTTTCCTGTTATCAATGTCGTCTCAACAGTTCTAGTTAACACAGTATCTTGGACTCTGCTGAATCGATAAACTTCAATCCCTGTTATATGCTCATTGTGTATGAAAGGCAATAAAAAAATTAGATATTAAAAAAAGACACAGGGAGTGGTGTCACTTAACATTTGACTTTGACAATTCCAAAGGAAAAGACATTACTGAATTTATAGACATGATCAGAACAAATGTCAAGTGATAAAATTAACAATCAAATGTCACTAAAATTGACATTCAATTTAACATTCCACTGAACTATGTGCAATACTCATGGTGAAATATAAGAAAAGTTTTGCCACTAAAATGTGGGACAGAGGGTCTGCTCTGTGCCGAATAGTCACGTGTGAAGTTCTAGTTAATCCCCATAATTTGGAAGAATGAGCCAGGTTTGAGTGACACTTCCGACCGACCTCCAAATGTGTGAGTGTCACTCGTGATGAGTGAGGTTTGAGGGATCTGATGTATGCACGTCGGAACTAATGTTGCTGTCGAGGCATTCAAGACTGCTTGCATGACAATGCTACAAAGAGTTGACGCACTCACTATTCAATGGTGTATTGGTGACGAGTGTACTATGGTGTATTGGTGACGAGTGTACTATGATATAGGGGCCTATGTGAAGGAGTAGAATATTTTCGAGTAATTAAATGCCCCTCCCTTTCCTCAGACCAGAAATACCCACTCATTTTTATGATACAATGCAAACTGTGTGAGAAATTACTCGTTCAAACTTGATATCTCTATCTTAGGAATTAGTTGTTTCAAGGATAAATTGCTTTATTTTTGTCAGTGAATCTTTGTTGAGAGAGGATGGTGGTTACTGTAAACAAAACAACAAAGCCTGGAAGAGACCGCTATCGTAATATTTTAGGAGACAGTTGTGCTCTTAAACCAGAAACTCAAAACCTAATTAGAACCTACAATTCAGTCTTATTCGAGGATATAAAACTGTACCAAATATAAGGAATAAGCCACAGACATAGGAAAATTAGAAATAAGCTGTTCCTTCAGTTGTCGCTTTGACACATGACCTATGCCTCATTGTCACTGATCTGGTGTCTTAAACTTCATGGTATTTACCTCTGTTTACTTTGCTTTCTAGGACGTTGTGGGTTTGAACAACTGCAAATAATATATTTAAAAGAATAAATAAGCTGTCCAGTTTAATTGCAAAACTGACTGAAATACTCATATATTCATTGAAATACAGATATATTCATTGAAATTCAGATATGTTCTTTGAAATACAGATATGTTCATTGAAATACAGATATATTCTTTGAAATACAGACTGCCACTTCCAGTTGTCACCTTTCTGTAACCACTCTCAAGTCCTTTACATCAGTGGTTGGAAGATGCTCATCTGAAGAGAAGCTATAAATACTTTTTTACAGCAGCAACCAAGTGTGAGGCCCTGTACTTGAACTGTCTGACCCTTTAAAACATTCACATCTGTGACATCTGAAATCCCAGTTCTTTACAGGTATAAATGCTTGTTTGTGTGAAATGTATTCACTCCTGGAGCCTGGAGGCGGCGGTTCTGTCTGCCGCCATCAGATGGCGCTCCTCGCCTGCTGAAGAAATCCAATGAGCTGTGCATTGTATGAAATGAAGGGTTTCCTCTTCCGTGTCAGCAGTGGCAGAGACAGCACCAGCAGCGGTGGTGACATCACTTCCGGTTTCTCCTGGTGTTCTCAGCCTGCTGCAGAGGAGGAAGGAGCCCTGTCTGGTGGGCAGTTACCCCCATCTTCAGACCCTCACAGACCCCAGATCTGACCCCCCTCATACCCCAGATCTGCCCCTCAGGAGGAGGAGAGAGCCTGGACAGGTTTCTGCTCAGGTAGGAGAGCTGCCAACTCACTTGGCTGCAATTTATTGATCCCCCCCCCTTGCCTGGCATTCATGGTGAGACCTGTCCAGGGGATGCAGGGGAGGTGAGGCCTGTCCAGGTGGTGCAGAGGAGATGAGGCCTGTCCAGGTGGTGCAGAGGAGGTGAGGCTTGTCCAGGGGTGCAGAGGAGGAGAGGCCTGTCCAGGTGGAAGAGAAGGAGAGGCCTGTCCAGGGGCAGAGGAGGAGAGGCCTGTCCAGGGGCAGAGGAGGTGAGGCCTGTCCAGGAGCAGAGGAGGTGAGGCTTGCCCAGGGGCAGAGGAGGTGAGGCTTGCCCTGGCGCAGAGGAGGTGAGGCCTGTCCAGGGGCAGAGGAGGTGAGGCCAGTCCAGGAGCAGAGGAGGTGAGGCTTGCCCAGGGGCAGAGGAGGTGAGGCCTGTCCAGGGGCAGAGGAGGAGAGGCATATCCGAGGGGCAGAGGAGGAGAGGCCTGTTCAGCGGTGCAGAGGAGGAGAGGCTTGTCCAGGGGCAGAGGAGGAGAGGCCTGTCCAGGAGGCAGAGGAGGTGAGGCCTGTCCAGGGGCAGAGGAGGAGTGGCATGTTCAGGGGTGCAGGGAAGGTGAGGCCTGTCCAGGGGCAGAGGGGGAGAGGCCTGTCCAGGGGTGCAGAGGAGGTGAGGCCTCTCCAGGGGCAGAGGAGGAGAGGCCTGTTCAGCGGTGCAGAGGGGGTGAGGAATGTCCAGGGGGCACAGGAGATGAGGCCTGTCCAGGAGTGCAGAGGAGGAGAGGCCTGTCCAGGGGGGCAGAGGAGGTGAGGCATGTCCAGGGGACAGAGGAGGTGAGGCCTGTCCAGGGGGGCAGAGGAGGTGAGGCCTCTCCAAGGGCAGAGGAGAGGAGGCCTGTCCAGGGGGGGCAGAGGAGGTGAGGCCTATCCATGGGGCAGAAGAGAGGAGGCCTGTCCAGGGGCAGAGGAGGTGAGGCTTGTCCAGGGGGTACAGAGGAGGTGAGGCCTGTCCAGGGGGCAGAGGAGGTGAAGCATGTCCAGGGGTGCAGAGGAGGTGAGTGTGAGAAGTTGGCCTGGCATATGCTCTCCACTAGTTATAGTGGGCACCTTGCACCAGTCCAAACAACCCTTATTGATGATAGATTAAAGAAAACCTTTATTGAAAGCTATCCTAGTGGTAGCTGTGGAAAGCAGCCTTCAGGCTAAGTCTTGAAGGAATATAAAGCAGCTTGTTTTACCAGTCTATAATCTCTTGGGTGGAGGAGGTGAGACCTGTCCAGGGGTGCAGAGGAGGTGAGGCCTTCCCAGGGGTGCAGTGGAGGTGAGGCCTGTCCAGGGGGCAGAGGAGGAGAGGCCTGTCCAGGGGTGCAGAGGAGGTAAGGCCTGTCCATGGGTGCAGAGGAGGTGATGCTTTTCTGGTGGGGGGGTTGCAGAAGAGGCCTGTTCTGTGGTGTGGTGCCGTGCAGAGGAGGTGAGGCCTGTCAGGGAAGGGGGTGCTGCAGGCGAGGCCTGTCCAAGGTAGTGCAGAGGAGGTGAGGCCTGTCCAGAGCTGGGGGGTGCAGAATAAGTGAGGGCTGTCCAGGGGGGTGCACAGGAAGTGAGGCCTGTCTAGTGGGGTGCAGAGGATGTTAGGAATGTCCATGGGGTGCAAAGGAGGTGAGGTCTGTCCAGGGGTGCAGAGGAGGTGGGGCCTGTCCATGGAGCTGCATTGTAGGTGAGGCCTGTCCAGGGGGTGTGCAGTGGAGGGGAGGCCTGTCCAGGGGGGTGCAGTGGAGGGGAGGTCTGTCCAGGGGTGCAGAGGAGGTGAGGCCTGTTCAGGGGTGCAGAGGAGGTGAGGCCTGTCCAGGGGTGCAGAGGAGGTGAGACCGGTCCAGGGGTGCAGAGGAGGTAAGGCCTGTTCTGTCCAGGGGGGTGCAGCCTAGGTGAGACCTGTCCGGGTGGTACAGAGAAGGTGAGACCTGTGGAGAGGGGGTGAGGGGCAAAGGAGGTGAGACCTGTGGAGAGGGAGGAGGGGCAGAGGAGGTGAGACCTGTCCTGCCGGGGGGGTTAGAAGAGGTGAAGCCTGTCCAGGGGGAGGCACAAAGAAGGTGAGGCCTGTCCAGCAGGTGCAGAGGAGGGAGGACTGTCCATGGGATGTAGAGGGGGTGAGGCCTGTTTGGAGGTAGGTGCAGAGGAGGCGAGACCTGTCGGGGGATGCAGAGGAAGCAAGGCCTGTCCAGGGGGCTCAGAGGAGATGAGTGAGGCCTGTCCAGGGGGGTGTAGAGGAGGTGAGGCCTGTCTAGGGGTGCAGAGGGGAAGAGGCCTGTTCAAGAGGGTGTAGAGGAGGTGAGGCCTGTCCTGTGTTTGGGTGGTTCAAAGGAGGTGGGGCCTCTCCAGGAGGGATGGAGTGGAGATGAGGCCTGTTCGTCCAGGCGGGGTGGTCGACAGCTGAGTTTAAGTTTGTTAATTGTTCTCCCAAGAGATTTGTGGAATGAGTGTAAGTTGCTTGTAAACTGGCCAATTGAAGAGCCACAGAGTGAAGCTCCTCAAAATATTTTATTATATTACAAGAGATGAATGCAGATTTACAGACAATATTGCAAAGGCAAAGACCGGGTAAAAGAGGGCGCATCTTTTAGCGTTGCATCCAGAGGTTAGTTCACATATCCAGCAAAATGTGAGGGGCTGCAGACCAACATTCCGGAAGAGATGTTGTTTTACGCAAAGTTCTGTAGTGACAATTGTATTACTAAGCAGAAAAATATCAAAGAAAAAATAATGAGCGCTCAGACAAAAATGTTCCAAAGGGGTGACGTAAGTGCTTCTCATGGATTGTATTCTCGTTTTGATTCCGGGTTTGTTGCTGGTGTGAATTTGGATATGCACGGCGTTGGTGTGCAGAGTAATGATGTTCAGTATGAGCAAGGAGGAAATGTTGTTCCTCTGGGTCAGGGCCGGACTGGGAACCCAAACCAGGCCTGACAATTTTGACGGACCAGCCCCTGCCTCTTTTGTTGCTGGGGGTGATATAGCAGCACCACAGCAAAACCAGCCCCCAGTAACAAATACGTTTTCCAGCACTGAAGAATCAGCCCCCACTCTTCCAGCCCCCCGGGGAAACACCCGAAGCCCGTTACGGCCAGTCCGGCCCTGCTCAGGGTATAGGTTTTACTAACAGTGGCAATTTAAATACCTCAAACACTAATATTGTGCAGAATAAGACACAGTCCTTGCGATGTTTGCAGGAACCTGGGAAACTGGAACATGAATCAGATGGCCAGAATGGGATGTCGCAGTCAATGGTCCCAGCCCAACTGGCCTCTGTGCCGAGCTTGCAGAATCAAAGGCAGATATATTGGAACATGCCTTCAGTCCCGATGGTCCCACAGCCCAGTGCAGAATAGAACGCCAAATTCTCAACAA
Organism: Lissotriton vulgaris; assembly: GCF_964263255.1. Classification (NCBI taxonomy): domain Eukaryota; kingdom Metazoa; phylum Chordata; class Amphibia; order Caudata; family Salamandridae; genus Lissotriton; species Lissotriton vulgaris. The sequence continues at coordinate 339,738 of NW_028252259.1, read as the reverse complement.
TTTCAGTATGTCAACAAAATCCTTCAGTGATTAATAAGGATTTTCCACAACTTCCTCCTACACTAGGAGTTTCTACGGGAATGAATCAGACACAATGACGGTGCCTGAGACGGGAGAAGGATTGCATGCTTGGTGCAGTCCTAGAGGTCACCCAGAGTGGCTCTTTTGTAGAAGAAGTAAATGGGAATCCGGCATCTCTTTTAATCAATAAATGTGCCTCCCGTTCCACAGTCAGACTTACGGGAGCTCACAACCCACCCCTCTTGGGAAAGGAGTCCAAGTTGTAGGCATTTCTAATAAACAACTAATAAGCTGTCAGCAAATGTTCCCGTACAAATTGGGTCAATGATGAATGGCCAGAAATGTATATTGTAATTAAGATCCATTTATTATGTTAGGGAATTACCTTGTAAAATGACTTGTGGCTTTTTGGGGAAGAGTCACCATTAATTATTCATTGTGTAGGTGTGGTTTATTAAATTACATTTTGTTGTGCCATGTTTTCATGAACATTCATTGATTGCTGTAATTTTTACCTCATCGTGAACCATGTCAATAATGTGTTCTTTCTGTCTAAAAACTTAAGAACTTTTCCTTGATTCCTAACTGAGCAGATTCTATGTCAGTTTGCTATTATAAAAAAAATGTTTTCTTATATCTTTGCACACATTTGTTGTTGTGGTCTGTCTATTGACTTTACAGCTAGAGTTATTTCTGATTCTGGCTTTTGATATACTTTAGAGGTTACCTTTATGTGAGTCTCCTGCAAATATTATGATAATTATTTCTTTGACTGAGTAACCATGTTTATGCCTTCAGTAATTATTTGAAACTTTTAATATAGCTTTGAAGCTTGCTGTAGCTCCAAAGGCAAGGGCCTTTACCAAGGGAGCGGTCCTTTAATGGGCAGTTTTGCCTGCGACGGCTGACTATAAGGCCGTTACACTGTTTGCCCCATGAGGGTAGAATGTGTTAATCCATAAAACAACGGTGTCCCAGAGACAGAGGGGGTTGAAACACCTCCGGTACTGTGAAACCTTTGATTCAAAGCTGTTGCTGTGAAACTTGAACAGTTAACAGTCGCATGCGGGACCACGGCGGTTAATTGTGGAACATTCACAGCAATAGCTGTTAAAGGAGGCTAAAGTCAGACTCTGGTTCTCCCTGGGCTTGGTTGTTTTGTAAATCTAGGACGGTTATTTGTAAAATGTGGTAAAGTGTGATTGTCGTCTGATGCAAAATTATTTCTTTACTTCCTTTCAAGTTATTCTGGGATGACAGGCAGTGCAGCGTGGCTGCCACCCTTGGGGGGAACGAAAAAAATAATTGTCAGGTAAAGACTCCTATGACTCTATATTTCCTTTTCCCCTGGCTTTTTCCACGGCTCGCCAATTGTATGGAGGGAAGTGAGTGTTTCACTCTTGCTGCTCTACTCCACTTCCTGTCCCAGATCGATGGGCAGCGCTCTAGTTATTCCTGACTGGCCCAGCTATTTAATCTGAATGCCGGGCCGGACTCGCAGTGAACGCACGCAGCAGGCACGCCTGTCTGTGTCCGTCTGTGCCAAGTTTACGCCTTGTGCCAGGGACGCTGTCCTTTTTATTGTAGACCCTGGTAAGCCCCGTGTTTACCCGAGAGGACAGCTCTTGGAGCTTCAAGGACAGAAGGATAGAAGGATGTGCACTGCAGGTCGATGAACTGTGAGCATTGGACTAGTAGGGAAGTGTGGCTCAATGGTTAGAGCAGCAGACCCTGATGTAGAGGTCTGGCCCGGGATCAGGGTTCAATTCCCGCCTCGGAGGGTCTTGGGCTCAATTTCCTCGGACCTGATAATTCTCGCCTCGGTGCCTATTCTAATAATGGGTCCCACTCTGCAACTCTGGGCAATAGCTTGCATAATCTCCACAACAGCCCCAACAGCGCTGGGATGCCTGGCTTCACCTTGGGGGTGCTCAGGAGTGGACATTTCACGGGGGAAAAGCCAGGAAGGGTTCCATAGTGGTATGCGTTACAGCGCCAGGACACCCATGGGTATTAGTGCGCTTTACAAGTACAAATTACATTACATTTACATTTACACTTTACATATGAGTGTGTTAACTGTAAGACAGTCATTCTATTGGGGGTAGCTAAAAAACCCAAGGGGAAACGTGTCAGCCGTACCCTTACCCATGAAACAGTCCTTTTCAGGGTATCTCCTGATCTCTGATTAAACATAGAGCAGAATTTATTGATTTTGTCTCCTTCCGTAGGCTTGATTGGGTATTTATTACTGAAACCTGGTCTAGAGATTGCTCAGAGCCTGACCTGGTGGAGGCCATCCCCTCAGGGTATGCGCTGTCCAGACTTGACCTGGTGGAGGCCATCCCCTCAGGGTATGCTCTGTCCAGACTTGATAGGGGGGGTTGGGAGTATTTTATAAAGACACCTTCTCGTGCTTCACTGAGGCCCTCACTACTCCCTCAGATCCCTATCAGGCCCTATATTTCTCCTTAAAGATCCTACCCACTGATAGTTTTGTGGGAGTGGTCAGTTACCGGCCTCCCGGACCCAGAGGAATGTTTAATCCGGACTTCAGCAATCGGATTGAGCCTTATTTGGCTAGATCCAATGTCACTCTTTTGGGTGATTTTAACTTCCATTTGGAGAAAACTCTGTGCTCTGAAACACAGGTTTTCCTGAAAGCTATGGACTCCTGTGGCCTTCCTCAGCTGGTGAGGAGCCCCTCTCATACAACGGGACACATTCTGGACAGGATCTTCTCTAACGATCCGAGGATGGAGGTGAATGATCCCATCCCACTCTCTTGGTCTGATCATAATCCCATTCCATTTTTTCTGCAAATTGCAGAATCCCACCCAGATCCCAATTTTAAGAAAAGGGTGGAGATGAAGAGAAACCTTAGCCGCATAAATAAGGAGGGTCTTCTAATTAAGCTCAGCAGTTATTGCTGTCTCCCCCACCTAGTTGTTAACTCAATCTATGATGATTTTTCCAACTGGCTCTTGGCGGCTCTGGACTCTCTTGCAACTCTTAAGGAGCATTATGTGGCCATAAAACGCCCTTCAGCGCCCTGGTTCACCGAAAGGTTGAGAAACCTTAGGCAGGTATGCCGACAGCAGGAAAGAATATGGCGCCGTGAGCTTATCCCAGCCGAAAGGGACCTGCATAAACTCAGATTGAAGGAATATAGGCTAGCTATTAATGAGGAAAAGATTATCTACTATTCCAAGATGACGAAATCCATTAAATCCCAGAGGGAACTCTTCACTGTGATTAATTCCCTCCTAGCCCCCTCGGCCTCTGCCAACACCGAGGTCTCCCAGGAGCTACGTGATAAAAGGGCATGCTTTTATACTGACAAAATCAAGGACATATATACCTCCCTGGAGATATCCAATGTCGTAGGGACAAAGGCCGATCGTCCTTTGGATTCTCTGGTAGCTCCTCCAAAGGATTGCCGCTTGTGCGCCTTTCCCCCTATACTTCAAGAAGACACGGAGCGGAAGGTAATGGGAATTAGATATGGCTCCCCTATGGAGCCCTGTCCCCTGAAGATCCTGAATCTAGGAATGGAGGCTATTGTTCCTCCTTTGACCGTAGTTCTTAATGCCATTATTACTTCTGGCCAGTATCCGACTGCCTGGAAAATGGCTGTGGTTAAACCTCTCTTAAAGAAGCCCTCTCTGGATCCGGCGGAACTAAAGAACTACAGTTCAATTTCCTGTTGCCCGTCCCAGCTAAAATCTTGGGGAAACACCTGAACCTCCATCTTAGCACCTATCTGGAGGATCATCAGTTGCTCGATGGCTCGCAACATGGGGTCAGAAGTGAGCACACTACCGAGACGGTGTTAACCGTTGTTTTTAACAACATTCGACAACAGCTCGACGCAGGTCACACCACCTTACTGACCCTTCTGTACCTAACGGCAGCCTTCGAGACCATCTCTCCCCTTAGATTGGCTGGGAGGCTCCGGGAAATAGGGATCGAGTGCTACGCCCTTAATTTGCTTACTTCTTTCATTACGGAACAGGCTCAAAGAGTTACGATGGGTCAATTCCTTTCTGCTCCTAAACGGCCTTTCTGCAGAGTTCCCCAGGGATCCTCATTGAATCCCACCCTTTTAACCTTTATGTAGCCCCGCTTGCCAGGGTTGTAAGATCTTTTGGCCTAGAAGTGTTATCCCATGCTGAAGACACTCAAATCATGATTAGCATCACGGAGAGTGTTGAAGCATCAGTAGCAAATGTTAAAAACTGCATGGAGGTGGTAGCTGCATGGATGGTAGAGAACTATCTAAGACTCAATGGGGATAAAACTGAGATTTGAATTTTTGGAGACCATCAGGAGATTTGGTCCAGGGCCTGGAAGCCAGATACGCTTGGATCTGGCCCTCACCCTGGCCTCAGTGCCGAAAATCAAGGCATCACAGTTGATACCTCCCTCTCCTTGGGCCCCCAAATAAATAGAAGTCTCCACCTGCTTCAGAATGATAAGAACTCTCAGAAAGATATGTCAATTTCTCTCCCCCTCCACGCGGAAACAGGCAGTGGTGGCCCTTGTGTTGTCCAGATTGGATTACTGCAATGTCCTTTATGTAGGGATCAATAAGGGTCTCCTACACCGACTCCAACTTGTGCAGAATGCTGCTGCCAGGCTGGTGATGGGCCTTCCTAAATTCCACTCTGTTGCGGCTACCATCAAGAGCCTTCCTTGGCTTCCTTTGGGTCGGAGAACTGAGTTTAAAGTAATTCGGTGACTGTGCCTAGATTCAGAAAATCTAGATGGGGGAAGGTCCTTTTCGCTTGCTGTGGACAATTTTTTGAACTCCCTTCCTCTTTCAATTTCGATTCTGGAAACTCATTCCGTAAGGCCTTGAAGGCCTGGCTCTTTACCAATACGACTCTGTAAGCCCTCTATCTATGGACACCCCTAATCATGACACTGATTGTAAAGGAGTGCGGGGGTAACCGCAGATAGAACATGAGATGGTACGGGAAAGTTCTGATAAAACGCGTAAAGCGGATTATAATGATGCTTTTAAATAGCCAACGAACACTAGTCACAGTAAGCGGGGTATGGGGTTTAATTCTTCGATTGCTTAAACTGGAACAGAGATTAGATGGAGGGCTCAGGGGAAAACTGGGGGTCTTGATGTACTTTAAAGTTTCCCCAAAGGATGCGATTGCCAATCCACTAACATGTAAGTTATATTAACGGTTTAGTTTTCCACATCAAAAAGGGAGCTACGTGATGTATTAAATTGAGGCGGGTATTGTGACCGAGCTGTGGAGTTTGAAAAATGAGCAATGAAATGTTGCACACTGGTTGACTGTTGTAGTAGATAGCACTGATAAATGAGGCTTTAGACTAGGCTTGATGCTTATGCACAGAAACTTAGAAGTTGGATTTTATTGATAGTTGTGTATATATTTTCCCCCAGATAAACCCCTGACGAAGGGTAATCCCGAAATGCATTGAGTGTTCTTGAATAAATTCTGACCTGTGGAAACACGCTTCTCCTGTGTTGTTGTGAAAAGACGTTGACAAAGAAATGAAATGAGTAAAATAAATCGAAGAAAACAAAGGATAAAAAGATTGATACAAATGGAGTAAATATGGATTAACGGAAGTATAACATGAGTTTGATTTATTGGACTTATTTGAAGGCACGGCTGTGAAGCTTGACGGGGTCATAATTGGCTCCTCTTCAGTTTGGCTTCACAATTGCAGCGCAATTGGGCGGAGCGCGGAGCAAGCTTGCACGCCGAACAAAGGTTGAAAATGAATGAATATGGAGAAAGCTAGAAGCGAACAACAAAAAAGGTGTGCATCTCACCAAAACTGTCTTTGCAATGAATGTTCATTGACCCTCATTTTTGGAGCTGGGTAACTATTTTGAAGGGCCTCAGCAAACATTGACAATTTTTTCGCCTGAAAAGTCTGTGTGATGAGAAGATCGACTTGAATTCTGTTTTTGGCTTTCACCAGACTAAAGGGGGGCAGCCCCGTCAATTGAAAGTGAAAGAAAACACTCACAGTCAGCACTGCCGACTGCGCCTCATTGCTACCTAGGCTTGGGCGTGCACAGCATCATCTGATGTGGCTAAAACTCCCCCTAATATGTCTCAACCTCACTAGGCCCTCAGTAACCAGGTAACGGTCAGCCAATGCCCATCAGGTAAACAAGGATTGGCATGCTCACCATCTCTGAGTGGATGAATTTCAGTCAGCTAAAGCTTAACCACAGCAAGACAGAGTTGGTCTTAACAGGAGGGTCCTCAAACCCTTGGAGTTCCAGCTTTTGGCCCAAAGCTCTTGGCCCTCCAACTTGCCCGGTCAAGTCCGTGAGGAGCCTTGGTGTCATCATTTCTAGTGACCTCTCGATGAGTCCTCAAATCAACACCGTTACCTCGGCCTGCTTTTACCACCTATGCAGAATTTGTAAAATCCGAAGGTTCTTATCTATAGAGGCTCTTATACTTGTTATTATGGCCCTTGTCACCTCTCGCATTGACTATGCCAACTGCTTGAATGTGGGGATTCCTGCTTACCACCTCCATTGGCTCCAGCTGGTACAAAATCAGGCAGCCAGATTGGTTTTCCAACAGCCAAAGCACCAACATGTCATGCCCCTGTTGAAGAGATTGCATTGGCTTCCGGTCGCTTCGCGCTGTATTTTCAAAATGGGCTGTACTGTCTTTAAGTCTCCCTTTGCCCTTGCCCCTGCTTTCACTTCCCTCAGTCTTAAACGTCACATCCCCTCGAGGCATCTTAGGTCTTCTGCCCACAACCTCTTAATCACCCCTAGGTTCAAACGTAAAAAACATGGTGGTTCTTGTTTCTCCTTTCTTGCTCCTTTTACCTGGAATTCCCTCCCTCTTTCAATCCGACTCTCTCCTGGCTATATCACTTGCTGTAAATCTCTTAAAACTTATCTTTTTCAGTTAGTTTATGATTAATCCCTCTGTCCACACCCTACTGCTCTGCTATCTCCGCTTGTCTTTTAAGCGCCATGAAACCAATTGGTGTCCGTGCGCGGTAACACATTTTTTTAACATAACATAACATAACATAGCCAGTAGGTCTCGCCTTTGGGACCTTTTAAGTGTCTGACCCCTCTATCTACACTGATGTAATTGGAAACTTCTCCCCACCACCAATCCTGACGCGCGCTTTCAGGTCCGTATGGAGATAGGCCAAAAAATGAACAAGGGCCTCATCCAGTCCATATTCTAAAAGGATGAACCATAGACGGAACCTATTGACAGAATCGAAAGCTGAGGACTGGTCCATAAAAGCGAAGTAAAGTAGCGAGTGCTGTGAAATAGTGTACTTCCCTATGATCAAATTAAGATTAAGACTATGCTCGTTTGTGCAAACTTTACCCCTGAAACCTAGTTGGCATTGTTCTAAAATCTGATTGTCCTCTGTCCAGGTTAAAAGTTTTGAGTATAAAATGCTGCCTAAAATTTTAAGGGTGTTATCTATGAGGGAGATCGGTCTACAGCAACAAGGTTGTGTGCGATCGTCCTTTTTAGGTCGAGGGACCTATAAGCTGCGCAAAGCGCAGCTTCCGGTCCGGAGATTTAATGTTACTTAGTAGGGCTTTAGAACCCTCCTCCCTGCCCTGTCTCTCCTCCATTGGCTGGCTTCCAAAACGGAGGCCAGCCATTGGAGGAGAGAGCTGTCCCTCCAAAGAAGCTCCGTCTTTTTCGGATTTGGGGGCGTAAGTTTTGCTGTTCTTTAGACAGTGACATTGTCTGTCACTCAAAACAGCAAAACACGCCCCCGAATCCGAAAAATTTCGGAAGGGTGAGGCCGCCATTTTGTTTCCTTCGCAGTGAAGGTGAGCCGTTCCTCGCTGTCCTCTTGCCTTCTTCCCCCTGCCTTCTGCCCCGCTGTCCCTGTATGTTTCCCGCCCCCTCCCACTGTCCGTGTCTTTTTCCCGCCCCCTCCCGCTGATGAGGTCGCCAGGGCTGAGAGCCCGGGCTGCTGGGAAGCGAGACGGGCTGTGGGGAGCCGTGAACTGTCCGTGTATGTTTCCCGCCCAGGTTCAGCGCTAGGTGCCTGCTCCCAATGTCTCTTACTATGCCCGGCGCGACTTTCTGCAGCAATGTAAGGTTGAGGAGGTAAATTTCCCAGTGACATTGAGTCATCAAGTAACCGTCATAAAATCTATCTTAGAAGGTAGCGCATAGGGTTTTACAAGGCAAGTGCACAAGAAAAGTCAGCTTGGCTCAAATTAAATGAAAGAGTGCCAGGACTACAAGTCACAGAATGCATTTGGTAGACCAATGAAAGACTCTGTCTGGAAACATACTGGATCCCAGTGACATAAAGCCACCTGGTAACACAACTAAATAAGCATATTTTATGTCCAAAATAAATGTTTAACAACTACATGCCAGGCATATATTGCAGAAATATTGCTCATCTGAAAACACAGGCTCGCGCTCTGTCGCCTCTTCCTGCTTTGCTCGGCGCTTTCCAATTTATACTAATGAGCAATTCTTTTAACAGCTGCCAGTTTTTCCAATTCTGCGGTAATCTCGTCTTTTTTTCATATTTTTTTTTATTGTCAGCGATGTGTGGATGAGCGGGTGGGTGGTCAGCCAGCTTTAGAGCGCAGTCTGCAGCTAACAGATGGAAGGGGAATTTGTTCCAAATCCCTCATGCGCTATCTGTTTGTATTTATGCAAGTCATCTTTGCACCTGTGCTGGGAGAGAAAAAAAAAGGCATCCCAGCTTCCCCCTCCCAAATCCCCCTCCCCCACCAACCCCCAACCCCCCCCCCCCCCCCCCCCCCCCCACACAGAGGAACAAAGGTGGCAGTGGTTACAAAACGGAGATCGCGCGGAAGGGGCGCGAGCCTTCGCGCTGAATGAATGCTGATCTGGGTCTGCGCGCGAGAGACAGTGCTCGGTGGTGGAATGTTAGATCAGGTCTCTAACAACAGAGTATCCAGGCACGCCCAAAAATCATTTCATTAATTTATTTTACATCATAGTGTGTGGTGTGTCACAAATCCCGTTCCCTGGTTCACGAGGGCTCAACACGTAGCAAAATGCACAAGCTTGCTGCTGCCGAAATGATGTTTCTTTTATTTTGTTATGTTTCTGTAGGCTTTCGTGAACGTTCACTGAGTGGTCACTGTGAGTGCCTTCTACAAAAAAGCTAAAAGCAGGAAATGGTTACCATATTGCTACATGTTAGTGGGACCCATATTACCCTGTCCTGGTTGTCCTTTAAAAAAAAAATCATCATGCTCACGTCGGAACGTGAAAATATGCACTGAAAACATCTTCCAAACCAGACTGCCAAAGCCTTGACCTCACATAAATTTCTCCCTAGAAGTTCAACTAATCATGCGCTTGGTCTACAGATAGTCTAGGGTTGGAGTTACAACAGAGCTCCTGCGTTGCCCATGGGAAAGTACCTAAAGCAATCTAGAGTTTTTCCCTGCACTCTGTAACATTACTCCAAGTTCCAGAATGCAAAGGAAAAACCTAGACTGAATGGGATCCTCACGCATGGACCATGAAAGTTTAAAAGCTCTGGTTAGAATAGTAAATTTACTGATGTGTGGAGGTGAGAGGGGGCGGTGGTGGCCTAGGAAATGGCCAAGTGGCTGAGTTAACATGTAAACACCACCAGATCCACTTCTCTGGCACCCCTTTACCAAGGCCCCAGGTACTACCTAGTGAGAGGTTTGCATTTCACATCCGCTTAAAGCAAAGAGTCTCTGAAATTTTTAACACCAGTTGTAGATCACGTACTGCTGTGCAAAATGTAAGGCTTTACAAAGAATTGCTACAGACTCCAGTCTATGACCACATCTTCAAGACCAGGCCGGGGGGTTCCTAACACCAATAGCTTACAGCTTCACCACAAAAAACAAACAAGCGAGAAATGGATGTAAAAAACCTCGAAAACGTCCTTTTTAGTGCGAGGGACCGTAGGGCTCTGGATCCTCATCAAACTGAACTCAGATTTTAAAGCGCTACAGTATGCTTAACTCAGTAATCCCTACATGGCCACGCTCCTGGGTAGTTGATTTGTTTATGTATGTCCAAAGAAGGTCTAGAAGGGCTGGGTCAATGCCACTGACTACATATATTAATCACTTTAAATTAATTGTGGTAATTTTTTCATTATAAGGATTTCCATATATACGGCTGAAAAATAGCACAAGGCGAGGATAATGAAATTCAACAGTACTGCAAAAGCATGGCTTACATTACAAACAAAGTCTTGCAGTTGCCCATTGTAAATGACAATGCCATTTATTTAACGATTAAGCTATTGGCAATGTAAATGACAATGCCATTTATTTATGATTTAAAGAAAAAAAATGTCATGAGCAATGCCAATAGCTCTACCTTTAATGATGCTGAGACCATTGCATTGTAAATGCTTGTTAAAAATGGGAACGATTGTGCTAGTAGACCATGTCTTAGGCAGTGGGGCATTGGTTAGAATATTAAAAACGGTGGGGCCCAAAAATCTGTTTTTTATTTATTAAGATCGATGGACAACCCATCAGGGCCAGGAGTTTTATTGCCCGCACTCTGACGTATAGCCTCCTCAACCTCGTTTATTGATAATGAGACTCCAGGTGGCACCCTTTTCATAAAAGGGTCGGATTCAAAGGCAGGCTCTTGGTAAATAGTGGAAAAGTGACTTTTCCAGGTAGCGCTCATTATGTTGCAGCTGATGGGAGAGAACGGTTGTCCCATTGATCATAACTCTTTAATAGTAGTCCCAAATATATTCCCATTACTTAAGCTGGCAACATTAATGAGCGCATACCAGTGCTCACCTAATAACTGTTCCTTCCTATTAGCAATAGCCTGCTTATATGTCAACCGTAAGGACTTGACCAAATCATTACACCTAGGGCTTTGAGATAGGGCCTTGCGGAGCTTCCTGTTGACAATTGAGCACTCCTGATTGAACCATCTAGATCGTGCAGTACTGTACAAATGGGTTTAGACAGCAAGGATTTAATGGCTCCACTGAGTTTGGTAAAGGCGCTGATAGCCTCTGGGTGTGCAACAGGGCCTCTAAACAGATGTTAATAAGATTCATGTTTCCACTAGCCAGTTTAGAGTACAACCTTGCAACATTCCAGCTGAAGATGAGGAGGTCTGAATTTGCTGAGGCCTTAGTTTGCATAGGGGGATACGTGGGTTGTGGGAATAGTACACTCAGTTACTGGCAGAGCATGAGGTAACCTAATATCAGGATCAGCATTTTCCGCAAAAGTTGATAGTCAGTCTTGGATCTCTAATCCAGATAAGGCCTGGAACCTAATAGAGGTAGTAATTCAAGAGGAATTGTTGCTGAAAGGAGCATGACTTGGTTTGTAGGAATAACCAAGGGGAAGTGCGCTTATGTTAGTGCTATTAGGTGTTATGAATTCGCAACCCCTTAGTAGGTGTCTCACCAAAGAAAGTCTGCGAAAGTTAATTATAATACTTTACACTGGAACAGACTCCCACCTAGCTTGCGGCCGGAGACCTCAGAATTGGTGTTTCGTAAACAACTAAAAACATACCTCTTCCCTTCAGGGTAGAGGGGGGTGGGCTCCTCTGTGGGGATAGAGATAGAGATACTTGGTACTCTTAACTATTGCTAGCCGTATCATAGAGCGGGGACACACTGGCCTTAGTGTAACCAGGAGCTTTAAAAATTTCTTCTTCTTATTATTATTATTACCCTTCGATATTTTTTGTCGATACACTGACTCACCCAACCCTGCGTGCCATAATAATATCCTTTATTTCGGATATATGGAATCTTCTATGCCTTGATAGCCAGTCCGCACATTTATTGCGTAGCTGATCCCATGGCTCATGCTGATCCCTCTTTAAAGTAGGTACCCCTGCCAGTACCAACACAAAAGGGCAAGCAGCGGGCGGCAGACTCAGGACATCCTGATTAGCCATTCATACTTGGGGCGGCAGGAACATTAATGAACGAGGTACTAGACAACCTGTTCTGATTCGAGCCCCTGGGCCTGTTTAACCTATTAGACCCATCCCTTGGTATTTGAAATGGTTATTGGTATAGGGGTGTTGGGGGACCCTTTCCTATCTATGGGCAATTGAGGTAGCCCCTGGATTGATCGTATATCGGGTGAAGGGTGATTGCGGGAGCAGTAACTCTGGCGGTTTGCAACACAATTTCGGCATCCAATATACTCATACCAACACCTACACTATCGATGGCCCTGCTCCCATCAACCTCTTTGATTTCAGCCACCTTTTCCCCCCACTGTCCCCTTAAAACATTTGGCTACTAAAATAGCCACCCGCCTTCTTATCCAGGGTGGATGAAAAGAACAGCTGGGGAAAGAGTTGTGACCTCATTCTATGCCAGTCTTTGGAGAGGAGCTGTGTCTTTTGGAGGAGGCACACATCTCCCTCCATGTTATCCAGGTAGGAAAGGATGGATCTCCTTTTATTGGGATTGTTGAGGCCTCTCGCATTGAGAGTGAGAATGTTCAGTGTGGGCTGGGAAATAGTGTGTCATAGTGAGTGCACCAGCTTTTGCCTGTATTTGGGTCCCTGTGATCCCTCTTACCCATGAGCTCCCAACGTCTGCCCGGCCTCCATTGCCCTGTGATCCTCTCTTCAACTCCTTTAACCTGCATACCAGTTCTCCACCCTCACGTCCCTAACCCACACTTAGAAACCCATTAACCTCAAATTGTCCAGGGCCAGCCATTCATACGTGCGCGTCCTTGGAATTCGGAATAGTTGGCAATGTGTGTGGCCTGTTCCCTGTGTCTCTACACTCCCCGTGTCTCTACGCTCCCCACAGACTTCTTCGCCGCCCAACAAGCCTTGCAAATGTCACTTATCTGTCCCTCAGTCGTTCACGTGTCATCATGGGGGAATGTCTCCTTCGACAATGTCTTCAGCACTGCCAGTCTTTCTTGTGCCATGGTCTTGGGGTCCGGTCTCGTTGCTCACTCTGTTGTACGCCTCCCGTAGACCTTATGCCATCTTTCTCGAAGAGTTTTATTTTGTGGGCCCTCTATCACCTCCTGGATTGGATTCTCGATGCCCAGCACCTGGCAAGTGTCCTGCCTGGATATGAGCTGGAGGAGTTTGCCCTGCCATATGAAAATCAGCCGGAACGGGTGACCCAAAGAATACAGTATTCCTTGATTTCGAAGACGCGTGGTTGCCACTCGGAACACCCAACACTTTTGAAGGGGTATTAGAGCCAGGTCCTGGTACAAAGCTATAGAGTGGTCCTGATATCTTAGTGGTTGCTTGTCCCTGGCAGTACGTAGTGTACACTCTTTTAGTCGAAAGTCTGGAATGTAAGCCAAAATATCCGGTGGGGTTGCCCAGTATGCTCCTGAAGAGACCCTGCAGGTATTGTGTGATGTCTGGCCCTTCTTCTTTAGGTGGAACTTCCTTAACGCGGATGTTGATTCGCCAAGACCGATTCTCCAGGTCTTCTGTGTGTGCCTGGAGATCGCTATGTTGAGGCTTGAGCCCGAATATCTCTTGCTGTAGATGCTCCACCTCCTCTTCCCAGGTTTGCTCCTGATCCTCGAACGAGGCCACACGATCCCCAACGGCGGGACGTTTATGCTGTTTGGGAACGTGTGGCCTCCATCAGTTATCTCCTTCATCTCCCCCGCTATTTCCCTTTTCAGCGTCTGCAAGCGTCTGCAAGTCGCCTCGTAATGCACCGAATAGCGACTCTAAAAAGGCGTGGGTAACTGGGGCTTCAGAGGTGTCTACCTCTTGGCTGATTTGTGTCGTTGGGGAGAGCCTCCCTTCTCCACTGCCAGTCATCGGGAGCTTGGTCAGCATCTTTTTTAGATTCTGATCCTTCTTGCTTCTCGCTGAGGACATGGCTGCTATATCTCTTACCACATCACCAGACCAGCCTGCCTTGTTGTGGGAGACCCAGCCCCAGTGGCTGGCAGTCACCGGGTTGTCCTCCCGCTGAGCTCCACTACGCTGTTGCTTGATGGTGAGGGCGGGAGGTGTCACTCCCTTTCAGTCTCATCCGGGCCTTGCTGGCTTCGACCGTCTGCTATTGCCCTGCTGAGCATCTGCTGCTTGTTCTCAATAGTCTAAGCAGTTTGCGCCCAAACTTGTAGTGAATCCCCCTGTAGCCCAGCAGCCCTATCTGATCCTGGAGCACTAGATGTCTTTTTGGACCACTGCGGCTAATTCCTGCACCATGTGCTTGCAGGCCGTGTCCTCGGTTTCCTCTGACTTGGCAGTCAGCTCCAGAGAGACTACTCTATGCCTGGGCCCCTCATCCTTTGGCACCTTGTGATTCTTACAGCTTTATAGTTCATATCTAATTCCCCTTAATGGATTTTGTCATTTTAGTGTCATTTTGTGCAATACATTTTACTTTATTTTTCTATTTCGGTTTGGGTTTTTTATTGTTTTGCATTTTGACTTTTACTTGTTTGGTTTCTGCATAAATGTTTTACATATTACCTTAAGTTAAGCCTGCCTGTTCGGTGCTTAGGTACCAGGGGGTTGATCCTAGGTTAATTGAATGGCTTTGAAAGTTCACTCTGACAACGGTTGGGATTGTTCCTCGTCTACCGCAAATAATAATTCAGTTTCTTACAGAAACTATCTGAAATTATCTGCAAAACAGGCAGTTGATAACCTACCAGGGCTGAAACACCCTGTGGACAAATTGGAATATGGGACGAGTATTGTATGGCAATAGAACCTCTAAAAAAATTCAGCTTGCAAATGAACCAAGAATCACGCTTGAATGTCACAACTTTTAAAAACAAGATAGCCAGGAAAGTGTGAGGAATATATTGCAGCTATTTGCATTTTGACAGCCCCAAGCAAATTTGAGAACAGAGTGGATGTATGTAGCAGAGACGAGTCTGTTCACCCAATGTGAGTGGTGATATCCGCTTTGCTGATCTGCCTGAAGTTATGATGCCGCTGACAGTATCGTGCCTGCTAAAAGCGATGGCGTGACTGGTGGAACTATAAAGCCAAATAAGAGAAAGTTATCTTCTGACACCGCAGTCTTCGTGACTGAGACCAGTAACACTGAAGACTCTGAGACTCACAGCAGTAATTTCTCCTTTCAGAGCGTTATTGCTGCAGATGGAGTGAAGCGAAGAAGTGAGCACATTACTAAGGTACCAACAAAGTTTAATATTTTTCAATCATATTAATGTTAATGTTAATGTTAATATTCATTTATTAAGCGGTCGTACGCCCAAGGGCTTCATGGCGCTATAGGAGGGAACACAGCACAGCAGTTAAAAATAGAGATAAAGCAGCTCAGCAATAAGCCTGGGAGAATACCCAGGTTTTGAGAGAGTGTCTAAAGCTCAGAATGTTACCGCTCAATTTCAATTGAAGAGGAAGGGAATTCCAGAAGGTGGCTGCTTCTCTTTTGCAGCTTTTGGAAATGCATTTTCTAGTTTTGTTGCTTTTTGTTTCGTTTTTTCTTGTAGGCTGTTACCTTTGGTTTAAAGGGAAAGATGTTGTAGTGTGTGACCTTCATGCTGCAGTTTGCATTTCATTACCATCATTTGCTTACCCTGGAGAATCTCCAGGGTGTAGGAGTTTTGCTATTCCAGAGTTCTTTCTTCAGCTTCTGGGCAGTTGTCACTCTGTGGCGATCTGTGGCCCTGTTTCTCTGCTCTTCTTGTAGTAGCTCCTATCAGAGCTTCATCCTCCCGACTAACGATAATAAGATGCCAGGCATCACCCAGCATACAACACAGCCTATGTTGGGCTAAGTTCATCTGCTTGGCGCAGTTAGAGCGAGGATAAAGTTCTCCGGACCCATCAGCTGTGAATGTAACCTATGGAATTAAGATGAAATGTAGAGCTTACCTCCTTCCTGAGTGGCTCCAGTCTGCTGTGTGCAGACCCGATAGCTGGCAGCACCCTGGAGTATGTATGTATAAATCAGATTATGATGGAAGTAACCTGCAATATAGTGGCAGGCAGCACCCTGCCGTAGAGTAGGATTTCTCATAGTATTTTATTTCCTGACACATTAATGGAGATTGTCTTTTAACAGGCAGAAGAACAACACTGACCCTACATTTTTCTGGGTTTGTCTTTAAAATTACGTACACATTAGGAATGGCATTTCGTTCTGCTGGAATAATAACACAAGTTATCTTGCACTCTATGTTGTTGCATGGATTTTAGGCTGCAATGCATTCCATGTTTCATTCAAACATGCTTTCTACAGGGCACATACATGATTTGTTGCTGTCGAGAAATAATGCTCCTGTGTACTGTGGCAGACTCAGAAATATTGAAAAACTTCATGATTTCTCTTTCAGCACTTCAAAGTAAAACATTTCAATTTATGACTCAATAGTTTGGCAGAAACATAACTTAGTATCATTAAAATAGTTGTGATGGGGAACATTCATGTGGGGTTAGGACTGGCTCGACCAGAGTGCTTGCTGACTCGGAGGAGTATGGAGGTGGCCACCTTGCCTGGTCCGGTGTGGAACCAAGCCAGCGATGCTTTGCTGCAGCCTCATTTGCCCTGATAGCTGGTCAACAGTTTGAGGAGGAGGAGGTGAAGAGCTGGCTAAGTGTGCCATGAGGCTGGCAGTTCAGTACATCCCTGAGAAGTGAGCTTTGAGTCATGTAGTGTTCCTCTTATACCACGTGCAATTCATCCTCTCCAAAGCTTCAAGAATTCCTGGGTGTGAAGGGTGGCTGAGTCTGATTGGGTGCTTGATACTTTTCCAGAAACTCATGTTCTTGATTGTTCATGTTTGTCAGTAGTTAAATAAACACGTCCAGGGGTTTTATCTCTTCAGTTGACTCAAGCTGCAATAAAGGTTTCTTTGTCATTGCAAAAAAATATGAACGACTGACGAGCCTCTGTCTGTCAAAGAATGGAAGGGCTGGTGAACTGTCATTCATCTCACTGCTAAGCAGAGCAGTGTCATGCTTCACCCTCACTCAGGCCTCTGATTTTAACCAACATCGCTTAGAACACTGGGACTTTAGAGCCCATCCTTTTAATGAGAAAAACAAAACTATAAGGCCCATAAGCAATAGTGGTGGAAGGTGTCACGCATGACATGGGACAACATCCGATTCAGGACATCCAGTTTCATTTTTAAGTATTTGACACAATATTGAAATTATAACCTTTGTTTTTTATGGTCATGAGTTACCAGAATACTAAAAATGTGTCTTTTATTTTCAGGGTCAATTAAGTAATGGTCACCAGCTTGGAAGCTCTGTTAATTCTTCAGTATTTGCTCAGTGGCATTCCTAAATTCTACCTAGGCCTTCAGCGCCTTCTAGTATTCCTCATTCTTGGTGAGGCCTTTCATAGAGACTTTAAAATTTCCTGCAAGCAGCTTTGAGATAAGATGCAGTGTAAGTGTTAATCCTATCTTCTTCGAAATTAATGTCAACAGATGCAGTGGATGCTGCTTTGCTCATGGTGAAAAACAGTTGGTAGTTCTCAAAAAGCAAAAAGAAGTTCCAAGGAAAATTCTACCAAAAAGTATGTGGTTGCGTTATGGTCTGCACTCACAAGCAGTGTACACCAATCACTGTATATGAGCCACAAATGCAAGTCCAAATACTCACTCCTGACCACCAATGTTGGAAATGGGAGTCTCTAGTTGGCAGAGGTAGGTACCTTTGACCAAATAGGGACCCTTCCTTCTAGTCAGGGTACAGGGCTACACTTCTAACATAACCCCTGCTCACCCCCTTGGTAGCTTGGCACGAGCAGACAAGCTTATCTCAGAGGCAGTGTGAAATTCAGGGGGAGCTGGTGGTGAAGTCTTTGTGTCCTTGAGACTTCAGAACAGGAGGCAAGCTCAGCTTCAAGCCCTTTAAGATCGTCCTCAAGATAGTAAAAGTACACATAAAGTTCTTTTTCTCTTTTCCTTGGCAATAAAGTAACCACTGCAGGCCAACCCCAACAGCACTCCTCCTTCAGCTTCCTTTGTTCTTCTCCTTGGCAAAGGTGTGTCCCGATTCCCAGAAGTGATATAAAGTTCTGGGGTCTGGCCCCAATATTTATACTGCAAAATCCTTTGTCCTCTGAATGCAGAGGTTGCCTGTGTTCAGCCAAAACCAGTTCTGGGTGCACTATGCCAGTGCACAACTTCTTCCTTTGTCAGTGTGGGCCAGGATCATCAGACGCACCACAGGAGGTGGAACCAGCATTGTGGAAGGCAGGCACAGCCCTTTTCCGGCCCGGGTGCTACTCCTCCAACCACTCCCAATGCATATAGGTCTATTCAGCCCAGTTATGACTCACCCTCCCTCCTGGAGTCACCCCAGCCTCTGTCACTCACAAACCAGACATGGAATACACAGCCTAGCAGAGGCAGGCTGGATGGTTAGGTGAGAAAATACCTACTTTTTAAAAGTGGTATTTTCAAACAAAGAATGTTAAAACCAACTTTACGAAAAGGTGTATTTTATCATTCTGAGTTCAGGCATACAACAATTTCTACCTAGTTCCCTGGGTCAGTTGGGATTATAAGATGTTGTTATCGAAATGCCCATTCTGGCCTATGGGAGGAGGTAGCATTGCAATAGTGAAAAACAAAATTGGCTGTAATTCACTATCAGGACATGCCACACACATCAGGGCTTGTCCTACCTTTTACATACAATGCACCATGCCCATGGGGTACCTTGGGCCTCCCTTAGGGGTGACTGATATGTAGAAAAGGGGAAGGTTAAGGACTGGCAAGTGAGTGCACTTGCCAAGTCGACTTGGCAGCCCCAGGCTGCTCACAGGCTCTGCAATGGCAGGCCTGAGTCACATTTTACAAGCTGCTTCTGTGGGTGGCACAACCAGTGCTGCAAGCCCACCGGCAGCGGCTACACCAGCAAAAACATAGGCGGCAACAGCAAAAAATAGAAGGGAGACCCACACCAATGTTATGTTAAATGTTAAAAAATTTGTACCGCGCACGTACACCGAGACGGTTTCTTGGCGCTCACCAATGGTGATAGGTCTAACAGAGCACATGTGTATGAGTGTGAATGAACTGCACCTGTACTATATTCATGCCACTCCTAAATGCACCAAGAGGATAAGAGGGGATCAGACCGGAAGAACAAATCTGATACTAGGGAGGAGAGGGATGGACAGGAGGGAGCGCAGCACCTGCTAACTTAAGAGGCTAGAGATATTGACTTGTTTTTGATTAATGTAGTATGTAGTATTGGGTGCAACTGAGAGAGTAAAGTACATTTTGTTGGCAAGATCAGCAGTGTGCCGGTCATTCATTGTATTAAGACTCTTGGTTTATTGCTCAGCGCTGAGTTCAAGCAGCCGACATTACCAAGCTGAGAATTCTGTAACTGCTCGCCCTCGTTACCTTGAGAGTCAAGCACAAAAAGGATTTACTCAGTCCAGTTTACACAGTCATTCTGGGATAGGTCTCGGGACATCAAAGGAAAATGACCTCAACCCAGTAGCCCCTGCCAACACCGTGCCTCTGGAACTGGATTGAACATAGAGGCTGGAAAGAAAACCCCTTGCTAGGGTTTGTAAAGCTAAGGCCTTTGATCCTTGGCAAGGGACATAGCAGTGTCTTGTCATTTACTTATTCCTATGCAGTAGGTCACATACAGACAGCCTTCTATCTTTTTCTTTTCTCTCCTCTTCTATTTGTCAATGATCAATACTCTGGGCCTGATTTTAGGTCCAACGGGCCGCCTGTCTTGTGTCGAGATTTTCACTGGCCCTGTCAGTTCAGAGGAGCCACAGTGGTTTCTCTGAAGGCATGGAAAGATTGGTGAGCGGCTGCAATGTTTCAGGTGGCCACTCACCAACGTTGGTATTTTTAATAAACACGCTCCCAAAGTGGGTATTTGTTTCTAAAAACAAATAACTACTCACCCTTGACGTTTTCTCCCAGGGAGTGGGGTTAATTTTAAAGTTTTTCTGTTCATGACCGCCACGTTTTCCCTGGTAGTCCACAAGAAGAGAAAAATACAGACAGCCCGATCTAAAGAGGATGGGCCGCCCTATGTATTTACACCGATGGCACCCAAGTAAGGCTGCACGTAAAACAATCCACCGGACTTGCACTAGGTCAGGCAGACCATCCGTTTGTTGGACAGGGTACTCCACCACGCTTGTGAAGGAGTACCCTGCTCATCAAACTCTAAATCAAGACCTTCATCTTGTCTGTGCTATGCATGTATCTCTAGGTCCGCTTCATTATGTCCATCAGTCTTTGTATTATCTACCCGTTATTGAGGCCTGTGTGTTTAGTACAGGTTTAATCTTGATGTGTGTGTGTGTGTATGAGAATGTAGGTGTATTGATACACTGCGTTTTAATATACACTTGTTTATGCCCTTATTATTATAAAGTGGTACGTGCGACCAGATGTCTCCTGTTCGTGACTTCTGAGGAACCCACAGGTTCCTAACAGTACTATAAAGGCTTTGTGTCCCGCAGGTAAACCTAACAGTGCTACAAAGGCTTAGGGCCCTACAGGTAAACCTTTCCTAACCCAGTGCTACAAATGCTATGTGCTCACTGCAGCAGGACTGGGCGCTCTAGGGGCGCAATTAAGTTGCTTGGCATTTATCTACCCTTAGCTAAGCCACGTTATAAAGGCAGTAGATCAGGATGATTCTCTTCGATCAGAAGTAGCTCTCACTATCGAAAAGGTGAAGACCCCGGTTTAACACAAACACAGACATGCGGTTAGGCTCTACCAGGACATGTAGTAAACTATTAATGTATGTATCTGTAGGATTAGATTGCATTGCAAGTTAATTCTTATTGCACTATTTTCCGCACACAACATACAACATAGATTACTCACGTGCGCCCCCTGATGAAGGGAGAACCCCCAAAATGAATTGGGGCAGACTGAATTTGAATTTACTTGCGGAACAGTGGATTTTGAAAGTGATTCTATGAGAATAAATATGCTTAAACTGGAATACAGGTGGATTTGCTTCCAAGTGAAGGAGACATTGATGCATTTTTACGGGTACAAGCTGTGGAGCAGGAGACACAGACCAGATCTAGTCTGGCGCTATATAAACAACTGTAGCCAAATCCATCTCCCTTCTGGCACGCGATGAGTGGATTACATAAATACTACTGAGTGTCAGGGGTTGGGCTGCACCTCTCTTAAGTACCGGCCATTCTCTTTCAGCATTTTGTTTCTAGGTGACAGAAGGCCCCTTTGTTTCCAGGACCAGCCAGACACAGGTAAGGGAGGTGGGTGAGGGGAGGAGGGAGTAGCCAGATAAACTGGCTTTTGTTAACTTTTGCATCAGTGCTGGGGCAGTGTTTTACGAAATGCCTCCTTACTGCTTCGATGGCCCAGGGGAGGGGCCCCCTTTCCCTGGGCCTCTAAGCACTAGAGCAAGCTGCAAGGTCCAGGTGTGGGGGCCCCCTTGAAGGCCTTGTAGCCAGTGCTCCCTCTTTCCTTTCCTTTGTTTGTTCCCCAGTGAAATTAATCCAAAATATAAAAACGCTTTTGCTGGAAATGTCGTCTTTTGTCTGACATTTTTCACTTCCAAAGTGCAGCCTTGGGATGGAGAGAAATACAATGTTCAAATTGTAAAAAAGAACTAAAACAAGACAGAGTGGGTCGAAAAGGGGCCAGGTTGATTTTATTCACACCCAAAACACATTAGAGCCACTTTACAGATTTTGCCAGTGAAGCGCTACTTTTGTTTTCTTGTCTTTCTCTGAACAGCAATGTTTTCCTTGGCTGGGGAAGTGCACCATTCCTGGATGTACTGCAATACCTGCTTGATGGGTGAATTAAAAAACAAAATGCATACCACAGCTCTGTATTCATGAATGCAGTCTTGTTAAACCATATTGCTTACGTTTTGTAAGGATATAAACAATGGACATTGAAACTGGTCCCTTCCGGCCATGTAGTCATGGCCTTAACTTTTCATGCAAAAGCACTCATTGATTTCTGAATAATAAGTGCAAAAGCGTTAAGGTAACCGGTGACGTCCATTGTCTCTCTTTTGTTTTTCATAAATAACAATTTAAAAAATATTGTTTTTCATAAATAAGAATGACAGTGTCCGCGTGGGGACACAATGAGTGAGATGCAACAACCGCCTCCAGCCGCGGAGCGCGAGGCACCTCGCGCCACTGCACGCGCGGAGATGGATTAAAGTGCAGAGCTCCTCGGGTCGGGAACTCTATGGAAGGGGGAGTGTCTTTCCTCTGCGCAGGCGCAGTGAGGCTGGGCGTCCTCTGTCCAGGGCAGTTTACAATCTACTCCGTGCAAGGTCCTAACTCGGCGATTGGTAGTATTGTGTTTGCCCCTCAAGTGCGCAGCTGTGATGCGCGGTCCTGCGCAGCCGTAGACGCCATTTGTTCGCGCGCCCGATGGTGACTCATGCAGCGCCGTGAGCGCGCGCATCACTCCGGGGGGAAATAACACACCGGGCACCACTCCTCACAGGCAGCCGGACTCAGGCCCCTGGTGTGCCCCCTCTCCCCGAGGCTCCAGGGGAGGTGAGGTGTCCTCAAAGCGCCCAACCATGTGTGGTTTTTTTCGGTTCTTTTTAATTCTTGTGCTTCTTTGTGTCCCTGCGAGGACCCCGTCCCACCTGTGCTGGCACTGAGCTGTCACCCTTTACTGCGCTCCGTGCTGTCGGGGCGTCTGTCCTCCACGCATGCACAGTTCTTCATCCAACAGGCCCTCTCTATTCGCGCTCCGCGGCGGGAGGCAGTGTCTGTCCTCAGCTCATGCGCAGTTGTTAATCTAGGGCCCTCTTTAACCCGCGCTCGTAGTTCTGTCCTGGGGCTTTCCCGTTTATGATGGCAGACACTGTTGACGGTTCCGGTTGTGTCCTTTCTCGGTGTTGACGGCCCGGTTGTTTCCCCTCTCGGTTGGACTCTGTAGGCCGCGCTTCCCTGCGAGGCTGCGGGATACTCAGTGACACACTCTTACAGTTTCATGCGCTTCACTACACCCAGCGCTTTAAGACTGCGCACTTGAGTCACACCGTGTATCCTGCGCATGCGCAGTTGCAGATCATCAGCGTGGGTCTTGTGTCGCGCGCGGTTTATTGTCCCAGCGGCGCCTCCAGAGCCCCCTCTGCCGGGCTCCACTGCCCCTCCCTCAAGGCCCCCTCCACCGGGCTCCACTGTCCCCTTCAGGGCCCCTCCTCTCTCACAGGCCGAACGCACGAGGGGAGTTAAGGTAAGACATGGCCTCGAGGCAGAGGTCAAGAGCATTAACGTATGAGATCTGCAAGGGGGCAAGGCCTGTGGGGGTGGGGTCTATGAATGAGGGGGCAGGGTCTGTGGGCGCGGTGTCTGTTAATTGGGGGCGGTGTCTGTGTCAGTGGGGGCGGAGTTAGTGAATGTTGGTGGGGCGGGGCCTGTGGGGGCGACGTATGTGTGTGGGGGCGGGGTATGTGAATGGGCGGCGTCTGTGGGGCGAAGTCTGGCTCAGTGGGGGCAGGGCCTGTGGGTGTGAGGGCAGGGTCAAAAGTGTTGCTATAAAACAAAAACCTGCACAGCCTGTGGGCGTTGCATTATATAGGGAGCGGGCGCTATATGTTTCTGAGTTTGATTTCCTGCGTGCACCAACGCCTGTGCCTGTGCGGCCAGAGTTTGGAACTTGCTTCCTCCATACCTCCCCACCGCCACCTCTTTCCGCATCTTCCGAAAGGACCTTAAAACTTTCCTCTTTCAAAGGCACGGCGACCAATAACTCTGACTGTTTTGTGTTCCTCACTGGAGACTAGTTTGCCCTTACGCTTCAACTGTGGAATGTGTTTTTCTGGAACCCGATTCGCTCAAACTTTACTTTACAGTGTGTAATTTTTAGCGGATTTATACTCTGTAAATATGTTGCCATAATATCTAATCCTATATACTTTGCTCTATTGTAAAGCGTTCTGACACCTCTGGGTAAAGTATGCGCTATAAAAAAAATGCCTAAATAAATCCAATGCCCTGCGACCAGGCTGTTGGAGACTCGTCGTGGCATCGGTAGTTTCAAGGTCTCCGTCCATTCAAGAGGATGAACTGTTCCAGCCACCCTCATATGACAATCAGTCAAAGCTTTTCATAGACTCAGACTCTGGCAGGCTCACCATCCACAAACGGAAGATCGCTCCTGAACACCCCTTGGAGCCATACAAAATCCCTCTCAAAAAGAAAAGGGGTTCTGCCACCTCACCTGTTCTTTTTGAAACTGTAGAGGACTATGCCCAAGACTATACCTATTCTCCAACACACATCAATGAGGATGTGGGGGAGGGATACAATAAGGATTAATTTTCTTATCCCGCTGACACAGATCAGGAGGAACCTCAAACCTGGATTGACCCTGATGAGCCTCAGTCCGCAACTGACACTCAGTCCTACGCTGTTAAAACATAGCCTACTGAAGATACGGCAGCGTTCAACGCATTGATTGAAAGGGCAGCCATTAACCATGACGTGGCAATGCACGCTGACCCAGTGGAGGAAGATTTTCTGTTCGATACCTTTTCCACTTCAGAAAGATCAGTAAAAACATTACCTATGCTAAAGGGTGTCCTTAAACATGCTACTGACATTTTTAAAGAGACCACAAGGGCAAGGGTTGTGAACCCCAGGATTGAGAAAAAATACCGGCCTGCGCCTGTGTACCCTACGTATATCAGAGGCCAACTCCCATTGGACTCCTTGGTAGTGGCTAATGCTCGCAAGAGAGCAAACTCTCAAACCAGTGGTGATGCTCCTCCTCCGGACAAAGAATCCAAAATCTTGGAAGCTTCTGGCAAACGTGTAGCGGCTCAAGCGGCTAATATTTGGAGGATCTCAAATACACAGGCCCTATTAGCCAGATATGATAGGGCTCACTACGACAAGTTAGAGCAGCTACTTCAGCACCTGCCTGATGTTTACAAAGAGGGAGCAGAAATGCTAATACAGGAGGGGAAGTTAATTTCCAATGCAGCGATCAAGTGTGTACTTGATGCGGCAGACACAGCGGCTAGGGCCATCAACACTAGTGTGATGCTAAGACGCCATGCCTGGCTCCGCATCTCTGGCTTTAAACCAGAGATACAAACAACTCTGCTCAATCAGCCAGTTAACCCTGACTTTCTTTTTGGTCCTGATGTGGACACGACCCTTGAAAAGATTAAAAAAGACACTGAGACAGCAAAATCCATGGGGGCTCTGCAGTCACAACAGTTCAGGGGCGGTTCCTTTCGTCGCTCCGGTAACAGGGGAGCTTCTAGAGGTCAGGCATCACAACAAGCACAATACAACAAAGGGAGCACGCAGGCAACCTACGTCAAAAACTACAGGGGTGGATATCTTGGGAACAGCACCAAGGGCAGAGGACGTGGAAATAATAATGCCAGATCCTCCGCCACCAATAAACAGTGACGCCTTGTCACTGCCCCCAGACCATATAAAACTGGTCGGGGGAAGACTTTAGCAGTTCCTGCCAGTCTGGGAAAGCATTACCACAGACAGGTGGGTGAGACAACTTATACAATACGGCTATTGTCTAGAACTGACCTCCACTCCACCCAACATACCCCCAAGGCACCGTCCTATGTCCGCAGAGCAAATGCACTTATTGCAGCAAGAGGTACTCTGCATGCTGCAAAAAGGGGCCATAGAACTTGTGCCTTTAGAACAGCAAGGAACGGGGTGTACTCACTGTACTTCTTAATCCCAAAGAAGGACGGGTCTCTCAGGCCCATTGTAGACCTCAGACCCCTGAACCAGTACATCTTGTCAGAACATTTTCACATGCTACCTTTACAGCAGGTTCTACCATTGCTCAGCCAGGGGGACTTCCTGGCAACCCTAGACCTAAAAGACTCTTATTTCCACATTCCCATTCATACAGGACACAGGAAATATCTCAGGTTCACCATAAACAACCAGCATTACCAGTTCAAGGTCCTGCCTTTCGGAGTCACTACTGCCCCCAGAGTGTTCACCAAGTGCTTAGCGACAGTGGCTGCGCACCTTCGGAGACAACACATTCATGTCTATCCTTATCTGGACGACTGGCTGGTCCAAGCAAGGTCAGCCCAGCAGTGTGCCAGCCACATGTCCCGCACAATTCACCTCCTTCACAGTCTAGGTTTTTCACTAAATTACCCAAAATCACACCTTCAACCCACACATGTGCAACAGTACCTCGGTGCGACGATAAACACTCTGACAGCTACAGTGCAACCGAACTCTGCCAGAGTCAACAGCATGCAATTGCTGATTCAGAAGTTCAGGCCCCAGCACTCACTCCCAGCACAAGTAATTATGCAGCTGATAGGTATGATGGCCTCCTTCATCTTCATAGTCCCGCACGCGAGGCTACACATGCGTCCCCTCCAAGAGTGCTTAGCACGTCAGTGGAACCAGGCTCATGGACATCTAAAAGACCTAGTGTTGGTGACCGGTCGTGCATACAACTCTCTGCAGTGGTGGAACACACAAAACCTTTGTAGGGGACGACCGTTCCAAGAGCCTGTCCCACAAATAGTGCTGACAACTGACGCATCTCTTCAGGGCTGGGGAGCGCATGTCCTCCATTATACCGTGCAGGGACTATGGACAACGCAGCAGCAAAAGATGCATATCAACCTGCTGGAGCTGATGGCAATCTTCATGGCGATGAAGGCATTCAAGCTGCATTTGTGCAACAAAGTCGTGCTGATCCGGACGGACAACATGACTGCCATGTATTACATCCAAAAGCAGGGAGGCACTCACTCTCCACAATTGTCTCATCTAGCCCAGAGCATGTGGAAGTGGGCCATTCAAAGAAACATGTTCCTCATGGCGGCACATCTCCCAGGCAAGAACAACCAGATGGCGGACCTGCTCAGCAGGCACAGCCATCAGATGCACGAGTGGGAGATACACCCCTCGGTGCTCCAACCATATTTCCAGCAGTGGGGTCATCCAGAGATAGACCTGTTCGCCACAAAGGAAAACGCAAAAGGCCAATCCTTCGCCGCCAGGTTCCCACACCCGCAGTCTCAGGGCAATGCGATATGGATGAACTGGTCAGGCAGATTTTCGTACGCTTTTCCCCCAGCTCCACTCATACCGCTAGTGGCACGCAAACTGCGACAGCACTCAATGACCCTCATCCTAGTTGCCCCAACGTGGGCAAGGCAGGCGTGGTACACCACGTTTCTAGAACTTTCAGTGGTGCCGCACCAGCGACTGCACCTCACTCCCAGTCTCCTCACTCAGAACCATGGAGACATTCAGCACCCAGATCCGCAACAGTTGAGCCTTGCGATATGGCTCCTGAGGTCATAGAGTTTGGCTACCTCAACTTACCCCCTGACTGTATGAACATCATCAAGGAGGCAAGACGACCCACTACCAGGGCATGCTACCCGGCCAAATGGAAGCGATTTGTCATTTACTGTTCCAATAATGACATAAATCCGCTAGATGCGTCCACGCAAAACATTATCTGTTATTTGCTGCACCTATACAGATGCAATCTGGCATATAGTTCCATCAGGATACATTTAGCTGCAATAGCAGCTTATCTTCAAAACAGACAGCACCTTTCTCTTTTCAGGGTGCCGGCCATTAAAGCTTTTATAGAGGGACTCAAAAGAGTGATTCCTCCCAGACACCCTCCTTCACCTGTCTGGAATCTGAATGTGGTTCTCACCAGATTAATGGGACCACCCTTTGAACCTCTTCACTCTTGTGAGATACAGTTTCTCACATGGAAAGTAGCCTTTCTAGTAGCAATCACGTCGCTAAGAAGAGTTAGTGAGCTTCAAGCACTAACTATTCAAGAGACTTTCATGCAGGTTCATGCTAATAGGGTGGTGCTGCGTACCAACCCTACATTCATGCCTAAGGTGGTATCGCAGTTCCACATTAACCAAACCATAGAGTTACCCGTTTACTTCCCGAATCCCGATTCAGTGGCAGAACGAGCACTGCACACTTTAGATGTTAAAAGAGCTCTCCTGTACTACGTTGACAGGACGAAGGATTTCAGGAAAACTAAGCAACTGTTTGTTGCCTTCTCCCCACAACACAAAGGCAACCCTATTTCCAAATCAGGTATAGCCAGATGGATTGTTAAGTGCATACAAATATGTTATCAAAAGGCTAAACGCACATTAACAGTTCCCCCACGAGCGCATTCCACACGCAAGCTAGGGGCATCCATGGCTTTCCTAGGTAACATTCCCCTAGAGGATATATGTAGAGCAGCCACATGGACCACCATACATACATTTACCAAACACTACTGTGTAGATGTACACTCCAAACAGCAAGCTGCTGTAGGAGAGGCTGTTCTCAAAACTCTTTTTCAGACTGCTGCAGCTGGCAAGGGCAACCACCGCTAAGGAGGTAACTGCTATTTATTCTATGCACAGATATGAATTCAGCAGCCCACATGCCTCGAACGGAATATGCTACTTACCAGTATGCATCTGTTCTTGGCATGTAGGGCTGCTGACATTCATATCGCCCGCCCTCCTCCCCGGTGCCTGTCGCAGCTGCAGCACTCAAAATCATTCTCAGGCATGGTCATCACTTACTGTACTACACTCCATCTCTGCCACAATGGCGAAAAACAATCTGAGGATGGAGAGGATGCCCATGCGCACTGTAGTCCAGGGGAGTAGCCACCTATCTCGTGATACTTCGAAGACTCTTCTAGGACAACAATGTGCAATCATCTGGACCCAACACTAGGCGGCGATCTATGCACAGATATGAATGTCAGCAGCCCTACATGCCAAGAACAGATGCATACTGGTAAGTAGCATATTCCATAGAATTTATGTGCTGCAATGATAATAGAGCAAAAGACACACAATTGATGGACGGAATGCAGAACAAATCAAAACATTCACCCCCAGTCAAGAGATCTGGGTAAATCCATCATTATTTTGCTCACCATGCCACCCCAGTTCAGACATGTCCATATGCAAATCAGTCTTGACCCTGTGCCTTATGGGAACAGTCCAGCCCGAACTGCAATGATAATAGAAGCAGATAAAAGTAATTAGCAAAATAAGCACATTGAACAGAATAAATAGTTCCACTATCTTTTAAAACAGTGTACATATGCAAGCATAGAAGAACTGTATGTAGCATTTTCCTACTATGCTTTCCCGTGTGTGTCTCTGTTGGTCTCTGTGTGTCTGTCTCCCATTCCCTGTAGGGAGAGTATGTAGCTCCCCGTTTTAGAAGACTCGGTCAAGAAGGAGCACACTGCATTGAATAATTTCTTGGTTTGCACTTTTTATTAGTATTACAGGAAATCACAATGATTGATTGTCTCTGTTATATTCTTCTTTCCCACAGGGTCTTCCTCTTCAGTCCCTTAGGTGAGCATCGGCCGCCGTCGTCCCTCAGACAAAAGGAAAAGACTCGGGTAAGTGTTTTTGCTTTATGGTTTAGTCAACGGAGAATGAGAGGGATAAATAATAGCTATGCATAAATGTCAAGGGAGGGGGTAGAGGTTGGAGCAATGATTTCTGATTTTGGCTTTCTTTTCCGTCTCACTTATTTCCTTTTCCCTGGGTCCCTTTCACCCCTCAGCCTCCCCTCACGTCCCTCTCTGACTCAGCCCCTTTCCAAAAGCCGCGTAGATGCCCACGCACCTGGAAGAGCCACATCCCTCCGGGGCCGTGGCGTGGTGTCTCCGCGTCCTTCAGTGAGGTCTGGTCTTCTGTTTCGGCTTTCCCTCCTCCGCCAGGTTCGGGTGTTCTGCTCGCCGACAAGCTGTGACCTCCCCTGGGCTCCGGTTCTCTCTCTCGGAAGGCTGTTAGTCCTTCTCTGTCTTTCCGGTCTTCCCCCGCTGGTTTCTCCGCCTCGCGTTCCCTTGTTACGTGTAGCTGGACCAACTACTGACCAACCTGACGCGCTCTCCACCCCGCCTTCTTCAAGCATGTATCCTCTGATGTCCGTCCTCAGCTCCGGTTTAAAGGGGCCGCCTGCCGATTCCCCTCTCTCCACTTCTTGATGACAGCAAAGCGGGCAACTGGTAAAAGGGGACTGTGAATATAGGAGGGGAGAAATATATGAAGGGATGGCATGGCACTCCTTATCCTCTATCCCATCGTCTACCACAGGGGCTACCAGACACCCCCCACCCCCAGACGTTTCCCGTTCGGAGAAATGAGGGATGCGTGAAAGAAAGTCAGCAACTTGGTATGCAGAGTATAAATGATGACAATGCTAAAACTAGTGCCCCTCCTGGAATAAAAGAAGACACACCTAAAAATAGCTTATCCTAAAAACCCACCTTCCAAAAACAAGATACCAAACAAAAGAAAAATCTTAGGAGCTTCAGGTGATGTCCCTAGTGTCTGATTTACTGGTGTTTGTTTAGGTTTACAGGAGTCCAGATGTTACATAGCAAACCTTGTCTATGCATGCCGTGTATTTTTCATTCATTATTGTAGTATTTATGTAATCCACTCATCGCGTGCCAGAAGGGAGATGTATTTGGCTACAGTTGTTTATATAGTGCCAGACTAGATCTGGTCTGTGTCTCCTGCTCCTCAGCTTGTACCCGTAAAAGTGCATCAATGTCTCCTTCCCTTGGAAGCAAATCCACCTGTATTCCAGTTAAGGCATATTTATTCTCATAGAATCACTTTCAAAATCCACTGTTCCGCAAGTAAATTCAAATTCAGTCTACCCCAATTCATTTTAGGGATTCTCCCTTCATCACGGGATGCATGTGAGGAATCTATGTTGTATGTTGTTTGCGGAAAATAGTGACATAAGAATAAACTTGCAATGCAATCTAATCCTACAGACACATAAATTAATAGTTTACTACATGTCCTGGTAGAGCCTAACCGCATGTCTGCGTTTGTGTTATACCAGGGTCTTCACCTTTTCGATAGTGAGAGCTACTTCTGATCGAGGAGAATCATCCTGATCTACTGCCTTTATCACGTGGCTTAGTAAGGGTAGATGAATGCCAAGCAACTTAATTGCTGCCCTGGAGCGCCCAGTCCTGCTGCAGTGAGCACATAGCATTTGTGGCACTGGGTTAGGAAAGGCACTGTTAGTTTTACCTGCGGGACCCCACGCATTTATAGTACTGGTAGGAACGGTGTATCTGTGGGGTCCCCAGGGACGCGGTATCTTCATTTTATTCTTATTAACAAATCCCATCTGAGAGGTGAGTGTCTCACTGAGGGTTGTGTTCTCTTTGTCATGCAATACATGGGATGGGATTGTTCTCTCTGAGTGAGTGTGAAGACAGAAGACTTCTGTTATCTGGTGAGTTGCCCTCCTGTTAATTGGCTCCTGTCCAGATCCTGGCCCTGCTTTAAAACTTCAAGATTAATGTTCAGTAGTGGCAGTCACAGTATAAGGACTGTGAGCAAGACATCCTGTAGAGTTTTCGCTGTCCTAGGAAAAATGTCTCAATGTAGGAAAGGGCCTGTTTTGGACATGGTTAGCCTTCACTTTTTACCTGGAAAATGATATCGTTTTTACTGGAAGGGCACAGGGTCCCTGCCAACCAGGTCCCCTGAGCCCGATCTCCTTCCCTAAAGTGTACCTGTTGTTTCTACGATTGTCACCCCATTAGCTCACATATAAGTCCCTTGTAAAAGATACCTCTGGTACCAAGGGCCTTGTTGTTAAAGAGGGTCTCTGAAGACTGCAGCACAAATTATCCACCCTAAGGGACCCCCTCACCAAGCACATACATTCATACATACTGCCACTGCAGCTGTGTGTCTTGGTGCAGACACAACTGAAGAGTCGACATGGCACACATCCCTGTATGCGATGCCCATAGGGACTGTCTGAGATATAGGTAAGACGCCCCTCTAGCAGGCCTTATAGTGCACGCTGCTTTAGGGATATCTCCTGTGAGTGCATATCTGCATGAGCAGATATGCCCCTTCAATATCCTTGTCGATTCCGGGATATTGCATGTGACCAGGGAAGCTCTATAGTAAGTACATTGGCTGGACACTTGTCATTACGAGTTCCACACCTCCATGAAGGTTTCACTGAAATATAGGATATTTTGTACGAAACATCTCAGCATAATAAACTTGCGCTGATTGCAGTGTCCGATTTATTAAAAATTGCACACAGGGTGCCCCTTAGAGGGGTCCCCTAAGATCTACCAATCCTTAGTGTGATCATCGACTGGCCTGAGCCAGCCTGCTACCACCAGACAGTGTTCTGACCACATGGGTAGAGTGCTGTGCACTCTGAGGTCGAGAACAATGCCTTTCCTGGGTAGAGGTGTTCACACCTCCCCCTGGTCAGGAAGAGCTATCTGTGGCAGGGATTTTCAAAGGCCTTGCCGCCT
The DNA here is from genome assembly GCF_964263255.1 of Lissotriton vulgaris. Lineage (NCBI taxonomy): Eukaryota > Metazoa > Chordata > Amphibia > Caudata > Salamandridae > Lissotriton > Lissotriton vulgaris. The sequence continues at coordinate 307,445 of NW_028252259.1, read as the reverse complement.
CTTGTAATGCGATCCCAGCCTCTCCTGTTAGAGGGAGCAAGCGATATTCCTGTCCTCACCCCCTTTTTGGCGTGAGGACAGGTGGGAAACCTTAGATAGAATAGGAGGTGTGCCCCCCGTCCCCTCTGCCAACTCCAACCCTCAGGTGCTGGAGGCGAGGTGAAGTACACTTTGTAGTGCCCACCATCTTGAAGATGGTGGGACTTATCCGATCAAGGCTAGGATTACGTCCCCTTTCCACAGGAGGTGGGCATGATAAGAGGGTGTAGACTAGCCCTGGGCGAAGAACTACGCTCCGTTCGCGGAGTTTGCGGAGTTTCGGCAACTCCGCGCTCCGCGGAGAACGCGAAGTTGTCGAATACTCCGCAAACTGCTGCGTAGCGTAGTTCTCGCGTGCTCAATAGCATTTTCGCGTGCGCGAGGATGCTTGTCGGTAAGATTGAGTTGCCGAACACGCAGAAACTGCAATCTGGCACAGAATAACTCGCGAACACGTTAGTAGTGACCGGAAATAAGGGGACGCGAGCGGGCGGGACAAACCTCATGGGTAACTTCGCGCGCTACACATCCCGAGCATGCAGGCAATCAATCAATCAATCAATCAGGATATTTGTATAGCGCGCTACTCACCCAGAGGGTCTCAAGGCGCTTGGGGGAGGGGTGTCCGCTACTGCTCGAACAGCCATGTCTTGAGTTGCTTCCTGAAGCAGAGGTGGTCTTGGGTCAGGCGGAGGTGGTTGGGGAGGGAGTTCCAAGTCTTGGCTGCCAGGTAGGAGAAGGATCTTCCTCCCATGGTGGATCTTCGGATGCGTGGCATGGCGGCGAGGGCGTGGCTGGTCGATCGTAGCTGGCGGGTGGGAGTGTAGAAGGTCAGGCGGTTGTTGAGGTACCTGGGGCTTAGGTCGTGGAGGGCCTTGTGTGCGTGGGTGAGGAGTTGGAACGTAATTCTCTTGCTGACGGGGAGCAAGTGAAGGTCTCCCAGGTGTCCGGAGATGTGGCTGTGTCGGGGGATGTCCAAGATGAGTCGTGCAGAGGCTTTCTGGATGTGTTAGAGTCTTTTCTGGAGTTTGGCTGTGGTTCCGGTATAGAGGGTGTTTCCGTAGTCCAGTCGGCTGGTGACGAGTGCCTGTGTGACCGTCTTCCTGGTTTTGGTGGAGAGCCATCGGAAGATCTTTCGGAGCATGCGTAGCATGTTGAAGCATGATGATGAGACGGCGTTGACTTGTCTGGTCATCGAGAGGGAGGAGTCCAGGATGAAGCCCAGGTTGCATGCGTGGTCCGTTGGTTTGGGTGCGCTGCCCAGGGCAGGAGGCCACCAGTAGTCGTCCCAGGCGGAGGGTGATGATCCAAGGATGAGGACTTCCGTCTTGTCTGAGTTCAGTTTCAGGCGGCTGTTCCTCATCCACTCGACTACGTCTTTCATCCACTCCAGTGCCTTCTCTTGGATTCCGATGTTGCTGAGGCACTGCACTAGGGTGCGGCGGCAGACCGCATCGAATGCTGCGGAGAGGTCCATGAGGATGAGGGCCGCTGTTTCCCAGTTGTCGAGCAGGGCTCGGATGTCGTCAGTGGCTGCGATGAGGGCGGTCTCGTTGCTGTGGTTGGCGCGGAAGCCGGACTGCGAGTGGTCGAGGCTGGTTGGGTGAGCGCAATTGGTGATCCACTGTGTGAGGTTGTTGGCTGCTTGGTTGGGGTCCGTTGAGCTGGCGGGAGGGTTCTGGCTCAGTGAAGTGGTGAGCTGGTCGGTGGTGATCTTGTTCCAGTTCCTGCGGGGAACCTGTTGCGGGTGGTGGTGAGTCGTGGTCTTTCTGAAGCTGAAGTGGACGCAGCTGTGGTCTGTCCAGTGGAGTCCGGTGGAGTGGCTGAAGGAGATGTACTTGCTGGAGGAGAAGACTGGGTCAAGCGTGTGTCCGGCGTAGTGGGTGGGGGTGTTCACAGTTGCATGAGTCCGAGGTTGGCGAGGTTGTCCAGCAGGGTGGTGGCGGTGTTGTCGTTGTTGTTCTCCAGGTGGAAGTTGAGGTCCCCTAGGAGGATGTAGTCAGCGGAGGCGAGGGTGTGCGGGCTGATGAAGTCTGCGATGTCTTCGCTGAATTGTGTGCGAGATCCTGGGGTTCTGTAGATGAGGGTGCCTCTGAGTGTGGTCTTGGGGTCGGTGTGTATCTGGAAGTGAAGATGTTCGGCGGCTGTGAGGGTGTCGTCTGAGTTGGTCGTGATGCGGAGGGTGTTCTTGTGGACGATGGCGATGCCTCCTCCTGTCTGGTTGACGCGGTCTCTCCGGGTGATCTTGTATCCGTCCGGGATGGCGACGGCGATGTCGGGCGCTGAGGAGGCGTTCATCCATGTTTCTGTGAGGAAGGCGACGTCTGGAGATGTGGTGTCGAGCAGGTTCCAGACTTCCACGGCGCTCCCGAAGACGAAAAATGGCTCGCGAACGGGTCAAGCAAGCTACTACGCATGTTCGCGGAGTTATGCGTAGTTCGCGGAGTGCAAGTGCATCTTCGCGTAGCTCCGCGGAGTGCGGCTACGCGAACTACGCCCAGGCTTAGTGTAGACACCCCTGGAAAGTGGCCCACTGGCCACTACCTTTCACTCCCTTGTAACACCCTTAAATCAAGATTTTAGGTGGCATCCCCAGACCCTGAATTTCAGTTCCTGGTCACCTAAGAAGAGTTGGGCACTGCAGCCTTCTCTGCTGGTGAGGCACTGTAGTGAACTATGGACATGGTCCCAGCCCTACTGGCCTGTCTGCATCCCTGGATGAACCTGAATCAAAAGTCAACTCGTCTTGCAGCCCAGCGACCTCCAGAACCTTGGGAGGACTGCCTCAGACCTGGACACACGCACACACTCAGAGCTGGACACACACACACACACACACACACACACACTCCGAGCTGGACACACACACACACACACACACACACACACACACATACACACACACACTCCGAGCTGGGCGCACACTCAGAGCTGGGCACACACTCAGAGCTGGGCACACAGCACACTCAGAGCTGGACACACACACACACACTCAGAGCTGTACACACACACACACACACACTCAGAGCTGGACACACACACACTCGGAGCTGGACACACACACACAGAGCTAGGCACACTCAGAGCTAGACACACTCAGAGCTAGACACACACACACACTCAGAGCTGGGCACACACGCACACTCAGAGCTGGGCACACACGCACACTCAGAGCTGGGCACACACGCACACTCAGAGCTGGACACACACACAATCAGAGCTGGACACACACACACTCAGAGCTGGACACGCGCACACTCAGAGCTGGACACGCGCACACTCAGAGCTGGACACGTGCACACTCAGAGCTGAACACGTGCACACTCAGAGCTGGACACGCGCACACTCAGAGCTGGACACGTGCACACTCAGAGCTGAACACGTGCACACTCAGAGCTGGACACGTGCACACTCAGAGCTGAACACGTGCACACTCAGAGCTGGACACGTGCACACTCAGAGCTGGACACGCGCACACTCCGAGCTGGACACGCGCACACTCCGAGCTGGACACGCGCACACTCCGAGCTGGACACGCGCACACTCCGAGCTGGACACGCGCACACTCAGAGCTGGACACGTGCACACTCAGAGCTGGACACGTGCACACTCTGAGCTGGACACAGAAGCAGAACTAACGAAGACTCATAACTGCGTTACAAACACAACTGCTTGTCTCTAATGCTTGCAAGTTACAGGTACATGAGACACTGCAGGCGCGCAACTGTAGTGCAAGCAGATGTATGTATGTGACAGATAACGTCAAGATGCACTGATAGTGACTGCGGACACCTGCCTTTTAAATGCACACAAAACTTGACTCGATTCCATAAATATGTAATACAGATAATTTTATTACAAAGACACACAAGTAAGCTGTAACAAACACACAGGTCAGCTGTCGCAGACACACAGATCAGCTTTCGCAGACACACAGACAAGCTGTCGCAGACACACAGACAAGCTGTCGCAGACACACAGACAAGCTGTCGCAGACACACAGACAAGCTGTCGCAGACACACAGACAAGCTGTCGCATAGACAAGCTGTCCCAGACACACAGACAAGCTGTCGCAGACACACAGACAAGCTGTCCCAGAGACATAGACAAGCTGTCGCAGACACACAGACAAGCTGTCGCAGACACACAGACAAGCTGTCGCAGACACACAGACAAGCTGTCACAGACGCACAGACAAGCTGTCACAGACACACAGACACGCTGTCGCAGACACACAGACAAGCTGTCACAGACGCACAGACAAGCTGTCACAGACACACAGACACGCTGTCACAGACACACAGACAAGCTGTCACAGACGCACAGACAAGCTCACAGACACACAGACAAGCTGTCGCAGACGCACAGACAAGCTGTCACAGACGTACAGAGACATGCTGTCGCAGACACACAGACAAGCTGTCACAGACGCACAGACAAGCTATCAGAGACACACAGACACGCTGTCACAGACACATTCTCATATAGTAGTCGAGTTTTCAGAAACTGCTGCCGTCAGACACCTTGAATGGTGCACCAGTTTGTCCCACTCACAAGCACATCAGAAACAATCGTTCTAAGACACACCAGTGCAAATGGTGCGCAGAGACGCGGCCCCGCAGCCCAGCCCTCTCCTCGCTTCTAGGCGCTAGACATTCCTACATAGAGAACTCACGGGAGGTGCCTGGGGGCGCCGGCCCCACCCTGGACGCTGGAGCAAGTGAGGCTTCGGTGAGGGGAGGGGGGCCGCCTCCCACCGAGACCCGCCCCCTATTACTGTCCCCATATCTCCAGGGCCCTGCAGTCCAGATGTGACTCTTCCCCAGGCCCCTCCCACTCCCGGCACTAGTTGTATTGGGGGGGCAGTTGAGCGAGGGCACCTGCTGCAGCGCCACAGAGCACTCTATCCAGACAGAGAGCCCCCAAGGAAGGGGCAGGGGCTGTGGGCAGAGGGGGCGGGGTCATGGGCAGAGAGTTCGTGGACAGAGGGGGCGGGACCATGGGCAGAGGGGGCAGATTAAGGCTTTAATGACAAATATTGGAGTCGGAGTTGGCACTGCGGACCAAGTGATCGGATGGGCTCAATTCAGTGGCAACAGGGGGCGGGGGAGGTGTGTGGTGGGGGGGAACACTGCCAGCCGGGGAAGTCACAGCTGAAGTAGTTACTAAGTGGGGGGAGCAGCTGCAGTTCACAGATCTAGGGCCATCAAGTAAGGTTTGGCAACTAGGGGATCCAGCTAGAGGGATTTCACTGCCCACTTGCAGGATAGAATGAGGAGGGGGGAGGGGGCCCGGTAAGTGAGAGATTTGGAGGTATTTGCGAGGAGGAAACTGGAGGGAGACGTCACTGGCACCGAGAAGGGGGTGCAAGTCAGCACCGGCCAAGTTTGGGGAGGGCGTAGTAATCTGGGGGGTCGTTATCAGATCTGACGCCCCTGGAAAGAGAGAAAGGGGAGTTGGGTCCCTGGCGCCGGAGAGGATTGAGGTAGTTTCTTCAAAACAGGCAGAAAAGGTCTGTGCCAGCCAGCCACAGCACACAGTGCCAACCAAGGGGTGAGACCAGCTCTGGGGAGGACATTGCGCCCAGCAGAGGGCTGCCAACCACAGAGGCAGTGCCCACAGTGCCAACCGAGGGGTGAGACCAGCTCTGGGGAGGACAGTGCGCCCAGCAGAGGGCTGCCAACCACAGGGGAAGCCCTCTGCCCTTTCTGGATTTGAGTCCGTACAGGTGAGAGCTGCAGCAGCGTGTCACGCAAGCGCCAGTGTCTGAAGGGGCGCGGTGAGCAAGGGAGGTGAAAATTGGCCAGGACAGGGGAATGATCCAAGAGAGAGGCCGTCAAAATATCAATGTTGGGCATATGGGTCAGGAGGGAGGAGGAGCCTATAAGATAGTCCAGGCATGCATAGGTTGTGTGTGCCCCTGAGTAAAAGGTGTAGCTACGAGTGCGGGGTGGGAATGTCACCAAGGTCAGATAATCCCAGCTCCTGAAGCAATGCTTGCCCTGAAGGCAGGAAGACCCCGGCTTGGGTCGTCCTCTGGCAGGAGCGATCTAGGTCATTGTCAAAAACAACATTAAGGTCTCCCCAATCGGCAAATGCCTATCTGCGGCAGCAGCCGCCTCCCTTATAGCCTTGAGAAGTAACGTCATCTGCCCCTCGTTAGGTGCATAAATAGATCCTATGACAAAGGTTGTGTCCCCCAACAAAAACTGGTATGTCAGTAAGCGACCCCTGTGATCTGCTTGCTTCTGTAGCACCCTCCCCTAGAAGGATCGGGAGACTAGGATGGCCACCCCTGCTGATTTTGTGGTGTTGGAGGAGAACAACTGGATGGGGAATGCCCTAGCCTTCAATCTGTGATGATCTTTGGAGAGGAGGTGGGTCTCTTGGAGTAAGCATATGTCCGCCTTAGAATGCTCAAGGTAATGTAGTATAGCCCTGCGATTGATTGGGTTGTTCAGGCCACGCACGTTAAGGGTAAGGACTTTAAGAGAATTGTGCGCCATAAGAGATCTGGGATCGAGGAAAAACGCAATGCATGGCGCTGGTCATGTTGTGCAGCCACTAACCTATTAAGGTGGAAGGGAACGTAAAGTGGCCAGCGATATAGAACAGGACAGTTCGTTAAGGGCACCCAGGGGAGGTGGACGAGGAAACCCAAACCCAACATAAAAAAACCCCATACAGTTCCAGTAGCACTAATGTCTCAGCCAACAACAAAAAGTTCAAAAATGCAGAAAAAGCCCAGTCTCTAGGGTATAGTCCACCAACCCAGAGGAGCCGGGCAGTCGTTGAGTGAGGGCTCATAACGTGACCAAGGGGAGAGGACCAGGTCCCCCCGCCATCCGCCAGAAATCAGAGTATCGCAGCAAGGGTACATAATGGCAAGTGTCTTACTCTGTGCCGGGTTTCGTTCTGTCCAGGGCATCGGCTGCGGAGGCGAGGGCCTCCTGTTGCCCCCTCACAACATCTGCCTTATTCGGCTTTCGGACTCGCCGCCTCCTACTCTGGTTCTGCCATCCTGAGGGTGTGATCTCGGGCCCAGGGTTGCCGTTGTGCCGATCATCGTCCTCCTCATCCGGCACCATCCGGCCCAGCAGCTGACAGGACTCTGTGAGAGAGCGCATCTGGTGAAGCTTGCCATCAAAGCGGAAGATGAGACGGAATGGGTGCCCCCAGGAGTAGGTGATGTTGTGTTGTCTAAGGTGGTCCGTCACCGGGCGGAATTGCCTGCGGCTTTAGGGTGACTAGGGCTAGGTCCTGGTACAGCACAGGAGAGTGACCTTGATAGGAGAGAGGGTGGAGGGTTATCGCCTTTGTCAGAATGGCTTCCTTGGTTTTGAAGTCCTGCAGGCATACTAAAATGTCCGCATGGGGGCTGTTGGGCGCCCTCGGGGCTCCGACTCTGTGTGCTCTATCCAAGACAATTTCTACATCCTGAGCAACAGTGAAGATATGGCGGAAGAGGCCCTGTGTGAAGACAAAGAGATATTTGGTATCCTCCGTCATCTTTACCTCTGGCATCCGGATGTTGTGTCGGCGCGATCTGTTCTCGAGGTCCTCCACGTGCGTTTGGAGATCCAGCTATTGATCTTGGAGCCTCAGTATCTCCTGTTGGAGCATTATCACCTCCATCGTGGTGGAGTCGTGCTTGGTATCCAGCGTTGCGACTCGCTCCCCCACCTCATCTACGTCTCTGCGTATTTCCCACATCTCAGCCTTCAGATCCGTCTTCACTGTCAGTATGTCAGCCCTGAGAATGTTGAAGAGCAATTCTAGGAATGCCTTAGTGATAGGCTCCGCTCCGGCCCAGCTCCACAGGTCCAGGTGTCGCAAGGGGTGTTGTGCTCCCAATCTCCGGCTCCACGGGTTCCACGAACCCTCGACTAGGAATGTGGCCCCCGCCGTGCAGCAGATGGCCGAGGCGGGCAGAGGCCGCGGTGTTGAGAGCTGGCCTCGGCGGTCTCCGTCACGGGCTGCCCCTGTTGTTAGGCTTCTGCCACGTTGGTGATGCAGCCGCTGGACTCGCATCTCTTCGGCCCGTATTTGGCACCCGCTGCCAGTCATCAGTCCACCGACGGTAGGTAGGGACAGACGGAGCTCCGCCACCGATTTTGGCGCTTCCCAGCTGTCATAGGAGCGACACATCCTGCCTCACCGCCATCTTGGCCACGCCCTCGCCCAAATATTTAAAGCCATGTAGTGCCACAAGAACTGTGCACCTAGAGTGCAGCCGCAGGGTCCCTGATTCCAGCAGGAATATTAAGGACTTCTTCCAATTGATCTTCTATCCTGAATAATCTCTAAATATGTGAAAAATGTGTAGGATTCGTTGACTCGAGAAGGCTGATTACGTGTCCTACAGCAAAACGTCAACGTAGAGGGAGATTCTCTCATCCCACTCCTGATCAACTGGAATACCCCATATGAGAGGTCCTGGCGAACCCATGCACGTGTGAAGAGCATAGGAGACCAGGAGCATCCATGTCAGACGGTAAAGACTCAGGAGACTGTATTATTGACGCGCATGCATGCTAGAGGGGCCACATACAAGAGCTTAACAGCAGCGCCACTGGTTCAGCAAAGGAATCCCCTGTTGCATGTGGTACCCCATTAAGGTGTCGGAGATTTAAGCGCCTTCCCTGGTGTGACATAAAGCCCGGTTGATCAGGATGAACCACTGTTGTAATTACTATCCGCAGGCAGATCGCCAGGGCCTACGCAAGGACCTTAGTCTCAAAATTAAGCAGGGAGATAGGTCTATAAGACCCAAACTCAGTTGCTGGTTCGTCCTTTTTTGGGATGACCACCACCTCAGACATTCTTTGGTCCTCTGGGAGACACCCTTATTTTCAGGCAGTCTGAAACCTACTCTGGAGGTACTCTCTGATTTTATCCTTCATGCTTTTATATAATTCTAAGGGGGGCTCATTAGGCCCTGTTGCTTGTCCTGTTTGCAGGGTTCTTATTGTCTTATTTATTTAGTCTACTGTCAGGTCTTGGTCTATGGTGTCTCGGTCCTCATTCGTTAGCATTGGCAGGGTCAGGTCTTTCAGGAAGTCTCTCCCAGTATTTCCGTCCCCTTGATGTCAGTGTCCTCAAGGATCACTGGCTTGAATTCATCCTATAGCACGCAAGCTGATTCAGCAGGCCGCTCGAAGTCTGCTCGATCTCTCATATGAGCTTTGAACGTCTTGTCTTTTGAATATCATGGATCAATACTTGGGGGTAGCATGAAGTCCACAACCAGACCATCGAGTTGCACCTCCACCAGCGAATGGTCTGTGATTCACACTGCTATGTGCGTAGCGGCTCTAAAATCATCTTTATGGACAGTCTGGGTGAAAAGATAGTGCAGGCATGCCAGACTAACATGTGCTGCAGACAGGTGCGTCCGGTTCTGATCCCCTCTTCCCCTCTAGGGGCATTTAGGAGTATCATGAATATAGTTTAGGTGCCGTTCTGTCACTCCAGTCACCCCAATGCGTATATGCTCTGTCGTAAGCGTCTTACCCTTTCACAGGATGAGTCAGTCTTGTCTGGGTCTCTTTCCTGTTTCCCTACACTTGAATGGCACGCCCGAAGACACAGGAGAGAGCAGTGACCCACCAGCAGGCTTTTGTGGAGCGCTTTTGTCCTGGTGGTAGTGCTGCATTCAGTAGGGCACCCACTCTGTCTTTTCTTTGCAGTTGCCTGAAGATCAGCAGTCCCAAGGTAGAAGTCACACCTGGCCTGTCGGTAAGTGCAGCCCCTCTGGAGGCCCGACCATCAGCAATTGAGCCTACACTGTCCGGCTGGACCACAGGCGTAAGCTCAGACAGGGTGGTCGACACTGGAGTAGTTGTAGTATGGACCTCTGACACAGAGTAGTCAGAAATTTCAGCAGCTAAAAGCCCAACACAGGCTCTCCAGGAAGTCAGTAGATTCAGACTCTGTGTGTAAGGAATTTGACAAGTGCAACCTTGAACGGGCCTGTTGGCAGCACACTATCGTCCTACTGGGCCTCAACAATCACGTTGTCGTAAAGTTTTATTTTCTGCCTTGAACTGTTGGGAAGAGTATTGGCGGGGGAGGAGGGGGTCCCTCAGACTAGCTGGTCCTGCTGGATGGCTTGCCGGCCCGCCTTACAAGGTTGTGTTGGACCTTGCTTCTTCCAGGACAGCCTGGTCCTCCTGCTGGATAGTCAAACTCCCTTCCCTTTCTCACCAGACAGGCAGGCTTCTAGGCAGAGTTCTAGGCTCTGCAGGACAGGTACACAGTTTCTCCATTAAGTAATTCAGCCTGCAGGGTATGTCCCTTCAACTTAGATAAACTGTCAGGCTCTCACCATCCCTGGTGGTACAGCAGGCACCTGAGTACTTTGTAGAGCACATTATTCCTTGGTAACAGAGGACTTTGAACTAGAGTATAAAAGAGGGTTAGATGGTCCCACTTGTATACACAACTGGAAGGCAGGAGATGCGGTTTACTCTGTCGCACACTCACATTGCATTTATGCTACGCAAACCAACACCCTAAACATGCACTTGATGTTAGCGCAAAGTCTGGGCACAGGAATAGAAATGGAGCATAACATGGGTGTGTCAGTAGAAAGCCCCTCCACTGACCATGATGCAAAGATCTTATCAGGCTATTGATCCTTACAACAGGGTGCATTGCCACCACTGCTCTATCTGGTAAACCCATGACAGTCCTCTGCCTTAAATAAGGGCACACTTGGTGTGACCCTCCTGGTCACAGGACCGGTCCAAGACCTCTCATAGTCCCTTGTTAGAAGTTGCACAGTACTGGGGTGGCAGAAAAATCTCATGTAATTTTTTTGTGGTAGATTTACCCCAGTAACGTACAGTTAATAGTTTGGCGCTATGGACTGGGGAGTTGCCACGAGGAACAGATTCTCCTGCCTGTCATACCACATGCCATTCACTATTTCATAGTGTTTTTCTTCTTTTATTAACCACTTGTTTTAAGCAGGTGGTATATATATATATATATATATATATATATGCATGTGGTTGGTTGGGGGGATATGGGTGAAGCAGGGAAGGGAAGAGGAAAGCATTTTCTAATAGAGGGAATAATTGTGGGTTTCCCCCAGTTAGTAAAAAAAAAAGAGGATAAGTCTTGGCTGCTTCTGCTGCACCCAGAGTCTTGTGCGTCTTTTCAGTCTAATTTTTCTGTCTGGAAAAAAATGGTGTCCTGTTTTTCTGCACCAGATTACATCCAGGTGCAGAAAAACCTAACAACTGGTTTTTTTTTTTTTTTTTGTAAAACCTTTTTATTGATTTTTGTTAATGGAAATAATGTTCACAGTACATAGTAATGCGACGAAGGTGATACAATAGTACAGACATGCCCGTTAGATGTATACAATATTCCACGGGCGCGTGGAGTAGGGGCATGGGCCGCTTAGAACTGATGTAGCTTGAGCCCAAGGAGAATTTGGTGGAAAGAAACAGGGGGACTACGTGTGGGGTGAGGGAACTTGGTAAAGAGAGCAGTGTCCCTGCGAAAGGAGGGAGAGAGAAAAGCGAAAGCCCCGGAGGGGAATGAACTAACTGGGGAGGAGTGGGGGCGAGAGGGATGTGGACTGAGCCAAGGGAGCTGGGCAGGTGAATTGCACTGAGCGCATCTACGGAGTAAAAAAATTGTGGGGGGGGAAGAGTGGGGTAGAACAGAGCGGAGGCCGGTGGGGTGGATTCGGAAATGGGGGGGGGCATGTCGATTATTCCCTATGAGGGCATCAATGCCGTCCGGGGCGCGGGGCGTGTTGGGAGGGGCTTGGGGTATCATGCTGGTGATCTGACAGAGATTCGTGGGATAGGGTGGCCCATTCTAGGGAGATAGGACGATTGCGCTGACCTGTAGCTTCCTCCTCCCGAAGGGCATCCTCTTCCTCTGCAGCCCTCACTGCGCCCGCCCACGTCTCTAGTGAGGGTCCAGCTGGCGCGTGCCATTGCATGGCTATGTTCCTTTTGGCAAGGATAGCGCAGCATATCTGAACTGCACCTTGTGTGTTTTTGGCCTGCGGAATGTCCCCAGGGGGACTGCCTCCCAGGAATGCAGGTCGGTGAGGCCTGTGAGGGTGCTAATGGAGTCAAGTATGGCTGACCAGTAGGGCTGAAGGGTTGGGCAGTCCTAGAACATGTCATGGAAGTGTGCGTCCGGGGAGTGACATCTGGGGCATAAGAACTGAGTGTCAGGATAGAAACGCTGGAGGCGTGCCGGGGTCTGGTAAGCCCTATGTAAAATGTAGTATTGTATGTTTTTGAACTGCGCGTTTCTATACACCTTCTTTGGGAATTCCAGCGCTCTGCCCCACTCCCGGTCATGTAATTGTCTCCCAATCTCTTCATCCCACACCGTCCTAAGAGTGAGTAGCGGCTTGTGTGTAAGTTCCCGGATGGACTTGTAGAACCAAGTGACTAGGTGTCTTCCGCTCCCCATGTAGGGGATAGTGTGTATAACGGGGTGTGTCATGGGCTCACTGACCGGTAGATCACCATGTGGGCGATAGCCGTCGATGAGTTGGGGATGTGTCAGGAACTGCCCTGGGGGAGGCCACGGTCCTCCATAAGTTGTGCGAACGGGCGAAGCTGGCCCTCCTCAAATAGTGCCTCCGTGACCTCCGAGTCCGTCCATGCTCCTACCATGGCGCTCGTAAAGTAGGAGACGCTGCGTGGCCACCCCGCTAGTGGCAGCCGTGGGGAGTAGCAAGTGGTCCTCGTTGCCATGCGGAGAATTTGCAACATACATTGGCGGCTCTCGGACACCTGCAAGGGGTAGGTCCAGCAGGGTTTGATGCCAGGGAGCAGCAGCCAACAGAGTTCCGGGATGGGGCTGTGCGTTGTATGAGTCTCCCCGGAATGTCTTCCCGCCGTCCAATACGAGAGCCACTGAAGTTGCGCTGCTAGGAAGTACGATTCGAAGTCGGGGGCACCCAGGCCCCCCTGTGTGGTGGATAGTCTAAGTTTGGCGAGGGCTATTCTATGCCGACCATTTCCCCATATAAGGGTGCGGAGCAGCGAGTCCAGTTCGTGGAAAAAAACTTCTGGGAGGCACCACCGGGAGGTTGGTGAAATAATGCAGTAAGCGAGGGACAATGATAATTTTTGCAAGGGCTACTCGCCCGATGGGGGCTAGTGGGAGGTGTTTCCAGAAGCCCACCGAGGCACGGATGCCAGCGAGAACCTTGCCATGATTGCCCTCAAAGATGTCGGCGGGTGAACGATACAGGCGAATCCCCAGATAAAGGGGGGAAAAAAACCTAACAACTGATAATCAGGTTGAATAAAATAAACACATGAAAGTACACCTTAATTTCATTGCCCTTGATTCATACTCGGGACCATAGTTGAGGGATAGGTCTAGGCATAGTCCTTGAAACACACAATAGATTTGCGTGCGGCAGAGGCCAGAACTCAAAAGTCAGGATACAAGATACAAGTAGGTGGTAACTCAGGGCAGGGGAAAACACCTGTTGTCCGTGGAGGGGAAATTCCCATCTCAAAAATCTACATTAAAAATTAATTAATAGTATTCTTTTTTAAATATCTGTTTGGTGCCAGTTCATATGACTTTAATTTCTGCTTTGGGATTCTCTGTTACAAGTCCATAGTGTACATGTATCCTTTGTGAGCTTAATAAAATGTTGGAAATTCTTCAAATCCTCACTCCTACATCCAAGTACTCTCAGGCTACCATTCTACACTCTGCTCTGCCTGAAGAACAGCTCAACATTTTCAAAATTCTGCAATTCTGCATTGATATGGCTTGTAAATTATTTATGGGGAAATTTACATGTACTATGTATTAACTATTTAATTTTAATACTATAGGTGATTGAAATTACGGACGAAGAAAGCAAGATTTAGCACCAGGCAACTGAATGTTAATGCCATAAGAAGGATTATTTTGAAAAACTGAAGGACATCCAGCATTCTAAGTTTAAACAATTTCCAAAATCTAGGTGTGGCGAGGAAGTGGGAGCTGAGAAAAGTACTATACCTGTAAGTGAAGTCTCAAATTTAGCATTTCATTAACACAGAGCAAAGTCATATCTGTCCACACAGCATCAGAAATAATCCCAGAAAGACCAATCAAAACATCCTCCTCTGAAATATTATCAGAAAGACAAATTGCGTCAGCATGACAGAATAACGTTCATCTAAAGCACACATGATCTAAAGCATCATGTAATTCCAGAGAGGAAGCACACACTGCATAAAAGAAAGATATAACAAAAGGTTTCTTCTGCAAACCATCAAAGAAAAGACTCTGAAAGAAAACTCCGAAGCTGACACGTTAACAACCAAAAGATTGGAAAATCGCCTTTGTTCAGCAACCGTTTTTAACCAGTTACACAAGTTTGAGACTATCTGCCTCGGGATATAACACCTCGACCCACTCTGGCGAAAACCTTAAAAATCCACCACTTTATTGTTTTAATGACCATCTCAGATTGTTTCCTTTTTAATGTGTACTGTTCTGTAATTCTATGTAAATCGCCTCAACATTCTGTTGTGCAGGAGTGATATGTAAAAACTGATTGAATGAGCACCGTTGCGCTATAGCTAATGTAAATAAATCCTCGTCTTCAGAACTACACCTTACACCAAACATAGAAAGGGTAAAATTAACTGATGTTCTGCGACTGGTGAGCCACAATAGTACTGTGCATGTTCTAATGTTCTCAGTTACAGCCATTACTTCAGTGCAAAAAGGTACTTCTCAGTTTAATCATTAAATATCAGACTAACACCTTATCACTGCATTGCTAAGAACCTATACAAATAGATTTGAGAAAAACTTCAGTCATAAAATAAGTTGCTGCCGGAGAGGCTATAACCAAAAGACTATTATCGGCTAGAAACATTTCGACCGGTGTTATAGGGCTGCATCCAGACATATTTTGCTCAATTCAAGTGTTAAGAAGATTACACACAAATTCTTCTACAGATAAATACTGAACATTATCTAAACAAGCCCGACTCTAAAATCGGGTTCACTCGTACCGTGGCATATAAGCAAGAGAATACTAAATGTAACTCTAGGAATACACCTTATAAAAACACGTGCTGTGAGAATAAATTCAGTTTTCAAACCTGCCTCAATCAAAGCAAAATAACCCAAGTTGGGGAAATAAGTTACCTGTGCCAAAAAAGATTCAGCTATCAATCTCATCTCACTGAATTTGAGAGAATGCACACTGGGAAAAACATCTCTCAGTGCTCTGAATGCCAAAAAAGTTTCAGCAGTAAATATTATCTCACTGAGCATATAAGAATCCACACTGGAGAAAAACCTTATCAGTGCTCAGAATGCCAAAAAAGTTTCAGCAGTAAATATTATCTCACTGAGCATATAAGAATCCACACTGGAGAAAAACCTTATCAGTGCTCAGAATGCCAAAAAAGTTTCAGCAGTAAATATTATCTCACTAAGCATATAAGAATCCACACTGGAGAAAAACCTTATCAGTGCTCTGAATGCCAAAAAAGTTTCAGCAGTAAATATTATCTCACTGAGCATATAAGAATCCACACTGGAGAAAAACCTTATCAGTGCTCAGAATGCCAAAAAAGTTTCAGCAGTAAATATGATCTCACTAAGCATATAAGAATCCACACTGGAGAAAAACCTTATCAGTGCTCTGAATGCCAAAAATGTTTCAGCTTTAAATCTAGACTCACTGCACATGTGAGAATCCACACTGGGGAACGCATCAGTGCTCTGAATGCCCAAAACATTTCACATTTAAATCACTTCTAACTGCACATTTGAGATTCCACACTGGGGAAAAACCTTATCAGTGCTCTGAATGCCAAAAAAGTTTCAGCAGTAAATCTTATCTCACTGAACATATGAGAATCCACACTGGGGAAAAACCTTATCAGTGCTCAGTGTGCCCAAAAAGTTTCAGCAGTAAATCTTATCTCACTGAGCATATGAGAATCCACACTGGGGAAAAACCTTATCAGTGCTCTGAATGCCAGAAAAGGTTTAGTATCAAACGTAATCTATATCGACATGCATTAACCCACTCTGAGGAAAACCCTTATCAGTGCTCTGAATGCCCAAAACATTTCAAACTTAAATCACTTCTAGCTGCACATTTGAGATTCCACACTGGGGAAAAACCTTATCAGTGCTCTGAATGCCAGAAAAGGTTTAGTATCAAACGTAATCTATATCGACATGCATTAACCCACTCTGTGGAAAAACCTTACCAGTGTTCTGAATGCCCAAAACATTTCAAACTTAAATCACTTCTAACTGCACATTTGAGAATCGACACTGGGGGAAAACACTCTCCGTGCAAAGTATGCCATAAAAGTTTCAGGCGTAAATCTTATCTCACTGAGCATATGAGAATCCACACTGGGGAAAAACCTTATCAGTGCTCTGAATGCCAGAAAAGGTTTAGTATCAAACGGTGTCTATATCGACATGCATTAACCCACTCTGTGGAAAACCCTTATCAGTGCTCTGAATGCCCAAAACATTTCAAACTTAAATCACTTCTAGCTGCACATTTGAGATTCCACACTGGGGAAAAACCTTATCAGTGCTCTGAATGCCAGAAATGTTTCATTGACAGAAACAGGCTCACACTGCATATAAGAACCCACACTGGAGAAAAACCTTATCAGTGCTCTGAATGCCACAAGTGTTTCAGCAGTAAATCTGGCCTCACTGCACATGTGAGAATCCACACTGGGGGAGAAACACCAGTGCTCTTTATTTTTTGACCATTTCCGTCTGTATTTATCCATATTTATTTTTTGGCCATTTTTTCTGTATTTATCCACATTTATTTTTGCCACACGCAAAAAACGCCACTACAGCTAGTATTTTTCCGCATTTATTTAAATTGACAATGCACACCAGTGTTGGGTTGTTATTGGGCAACACAATACATTCATCTGAAAACGTTGCCATTGTAGTACAAGCACATGTGCATTTCAAGAGACTTTGCAGACATTGAGGCTCTTTCTGGTTTGTAACGTACCGGTTGCTACCTCATCTTGTATCTTGGTTACTGGTGTTACTTGCACAATTCTCACTTTTTCCTCATGTAACGTAACATTTGCTCTTATAATGTTACTGTTCCTATTGTGAAGCGCTCTGACACCCTCGGGTAAAGTCTGCGCTATATAAAAACGCATAAATAAATAAATGCCTTGACAGGGGCCTAAACGCAACGAGAGAACTGCATCTCCTAAAATGGGAATTGCAGCCTGCAGTTCTGTTTCTCGAGAGGCCTAAGCCGAAGGTAGTACTTCCTCTCCCTGAGCCCACGCTGCCAGTCAACCGCCTGCATTGAATGGCTTACCAGTGGTAAATCGCCTAGATGCAGCTCAGTGCAGCCTGAACATGAATCATTCCCAGACAGCAGAGGACAAGGGGTTCTGAAAATGCTTCCCTTTATTCAAGTACAGAGAAACCGACTGCTTCATCAATCAGGATTGTGTCTTTTTCAAGTCACGGCAAAGAACTACTAGTTGGAATTATGTGATTACATGGCTGCTTCACTTTCTGCATAGTTATGAATTTTGCCACATTATCCAAATAATCCATCATCGATACATGATCTGTTGATTCTAACAACATGTTTGTTTAAAGCACATTTCCCAGGCAATAGATGCAGATGAAGCATACGGTCACAAAGGGGGATCAGCTCCAGCTTCTGGTGATTAATGGAGCAATGAGGCATTAATTGAAGAAACTTGAAAAAAAGAAAGCCCAAGTGTGTCATTTGCTCGATATCGCTTCTGTGTAGGCTTGGTTTCTAAGCGCTGTTAATATATCTCACAAATCCTACCCATATCACGTTGATAGTTAAGTTGTGCCGTTTTAGGTTGTTTACAAAGGAACGTTTACTTTGTTTTTGCATCACAGTAACTAAGATGACTCTGTAAGGGGATGCGAACAGCTGGTGCTACGTGGGTGGGGGCAGGAGTGCCGGAGCCCGAGGCTGCAGAGGGCAGAGAGAGGCAGGAGCAGCTTTTAAGGGAATCGATCTGGATTCTGACAACATTTTTTTTTAAAGCACATTTCCCAGGCAATGGATGCAGATGAAGCATAAGGTTTACAAAGGAACGTTTACTTTTTTGCATCACAGTAACTAAGATGACTCTGTAAGGGGATGCGAACAGCTGGTGCTGCGTGGGTGGGGGCGGGAGGGGCGGAGCCCGAGGCTGCAGAGGGCAGAGAGAGGCAGGAGCGGCTTTTAAGAGCACATACACGTACCTCCAAAGTGCAAATAGAAGGAGCTGGAGCTGGCGCAGGCTAACGGCGGAGGAGCTGGTGGTATTAGCACAGCCGCACGGTGATGCTTGTAAACAACCGGGATTGGCTCAGGGTCACTTGAAGACCCTGAGCCAATAGGTCAACAGTACGTCACTGAAAGGAATCCACGTCACTGGAAGGAATCCCCAGAATCTAAGCAGGGCACGGCAACTCTGAACAAAGGCTGCAGCGCGGCAAAATTTACTTTTTTACTCGTATTTTTCCGCTTCTACATACAAATACAGACAAAGGAAAAAAATATTTCCGTCTGTATTTATATGTGTAAATACGGAAAACCGGGAGCCCTATACATAATATACAACAGCAGGAAAACATAACAAACCAGTTACTTGCCTTCGGTAACGCTCTTTCTGGTGGATACTCCTTTACCTTGAGATTCCTTACCTTGTGAATATTGCCCACACACCAGAGTGGATCCTCAAACTTTAAAGCAGTCCTGCTGCATGCAGTAGGAGACATCATGCAGCTCAGTGTCGCCGTCATTCTGCTCCAGAAGTGACAAGCGTAGACGTATAAAAGCACTTCCCATGTGCACTGTGAACAACTACAGAGGTCTGAGTTCATTATCTCACAGGTCTGTATCACATATGCAGGCCCTGGGCAGATATTAATTCACCATTTTTATGAAGATTAGAATTCAGATGAGGCCTTTTCATTTCCAAAAATTCTAATTGTGTTCTCAGCATCAAGTGTATATATAAAACGTTGAGTGATGACTGCGCTGTGCTTAAGATGAAAGTGATTTGATGATAAAACAGTCCGATCCACATTTTGCACACAGAAACAGGGGTGCAAATGCTTTTGCACAATACAAGTTATGCAAAGGCGATTCATAGAAGATATAATTTATATGAAATAGTCCCTGTATAGTCAATGTTTCAACCGTTCCATTTAATTACCATGGTCTCATCAGGATGGTAGATCGCCTCTTCTCCAATATGCTTCTCAACCATATTCAATACAACGAGTAAGGATTCTTCTGTATCTCTGGGCAGCGTACCAGGGAGGAAGTCTAATTCAACTAAGCAGTTCCAGCGCCCGTTCGTCAGACCAAACAACTGCAGCCAGTGAATCCTCGGCTCGCTGTCAAACAAGTTCAAGTGTGACTCTTCCTGATGAGACCATCGTCATTGACTGTCTTGTCTATGAGAAGTTGCACCAGCCATCCTGTGATGGTGGGCAGGAAGACATTCACCGCTAAGTGAAATGCTCGCAACTCCAACAGCTTGTTGTGGAGTTGGGTCTCTGCCGGTGACAAGGGTTCCCTAGTCTCTGTCTCCCATATGGCCTTCCCATCCCAGAAGTGATACATCCGTCGCCACTGTTAAGTCTGGGTGGAATAGAGAGAGGGGTCTGCCACTGGCATAATCTAATTCACTGGAGAAAATGTTGGATTCTGCCTACAATAGGGTGAGTCAGTGTCTGGAGGGACACAAAGAGGTTTTGCAGCTGCACCAGTTGTAGCAGCAGGTCCCTCAGTGGCATGATGTCCCAGACTTTGCCTTTATGTGCCATGGCTTTGAAAGAACTGGGAAACCTGTTGGGTTTGCAGCAGGGTCTGGCGTTGGCAGTATTGAAAAACCCTACTGTAGCCAAAAGGGTACGAGATTTGTGATGAAATTGCGTGGCGGAGGCAGACAGACCCAAGGAATCTGCCTGGGGCTTAGTCCACTTTCTTGCTTAAAAGGCGAGAGCCATTGAATAGCTTGTTCATTAACCATGCTCGGGTATCTTTAGAGAACCATATAGACCCAATCATGGCAATGCACTGTAGTTCTACACTCATGCCAATCGCCTGACCCAAACAATAGGCTTTGTCCAAGTCACAACAGAGTACAAACTTTGCTGCAACACATCTATCCTGATTAGCTTGTGTTCGCCGGCAGAGTTTGGGCCACTGTTTCCCACAGGGAATGATTATATTTGGGAGCATTGTCATTGAGACCCTCCAGGATTTAGCGATGTGCAAAAAAAATCGCCAGTTTTGTAACAAGTCTACATTTTTAATAAAAATTCCAGTGACTGCTACCTCGTCCTTGCATTGATCCAGCGCTCGCCAATGGGCCAATAAAAGGAGGAGTCTCAGCAGCAGGCAAGTGATGTGTTCTTTGTTTATTTACTCCTCATTGGCCTGTCTGCTGTTTTGCATTCACCTGGAGGGCTTCGGACTCCACCACCAGAGAGTAGGACCTTTCTGGCTACAGCTTGGACTCTTCTGCAGCCAGAGGAGAGAACAGACTGTACGTCGTAGAACGGGGCAAAAAGAATATCAGGTATGTTATACTGGCATGCTGAAGCAGTATGCATCAGTCGCCCCCACTCCTACAGCTTGCTCATTCTTCCTTATCTTCGCCAAGGACTGTGGGTGCCCTAGGCAAGGAAATCGAAGGGGGCATGGGCAAACCATCATGATGGTCCCTGAAGGGGGCAGTATATTAATGCAGGGGTCCAGTTCCCATGGGGGATGTGGTGGGACCGGGGACAAGGCAAGATTTAAATGCAGTGGAACACCGGGCCCAGTGGACCAATATTTTTCTAAAGAGGCCCACCAAACGCGCCACTGCCCCGTCCACTGCTTGAAAAAAAACCTGGTTGAGCCCTCTGGCCTTTCTTTGGTGGCTCCCACTCACCCCTTCTCATCCACCTTTATCTCACTAGTGTTTTGGTGCTGGAGGTCCAGTGTTTTCAGGATACAATTGTGAGTGTAGAGGCTAGTGTTTGGCAATAGGGACAATGGTAGGGTAGAGGTCAGTTTGGGTGGGGGCGGCAGGATAGAAGGCAGTGTTCTGTCAGAAGCAGACAGTGTAGTCATGTAGTGATTTGAGGGTAGATTGCAGTTTGGGGGAGTAGCTTTAGGGCATGCAGAAAGGGCCAGTGTTTTGTGGGAACGGATGATGGCAGTATTTTAGGGAAAGAGGCTATGGTTTTCTAGGCTATTGTGGTGGGTTGGTGGCAGCGCTGTGGGGTAGGGTGACATGGAAAAGGGCTAGGCTATTCTAACTTCTTTTTGTTCTTGTGTGGAGTCTTGGAGGGTAGATTCTGCTGGTTCTAGAGCTCTTGGGCTGTCTGGTAACTACAATATACTCTTGCTGCTTCAAGGCTCAGGTCGGTCTGGGGTTCAGTACACTTCTGGGAAGCTCAGAACCTTGTGAGTTGGATCCATATATTTGAACTCCCACTTGCAAAGGGTGGAAGTAACATGTGTGCCCATCTCCCTTTCACAATTTGCATCATGCCTGTCCTATCTATCCTAGACAATCGTTGCAAGTGTGAAAACGAGCCCCCTTTTACAGGACTGGTCCAACGGAAACTCTTCGTTTTGTAGCACATTTCTGGTTTTTTTTTGCATTTTTCAAATTATTTGATTTTGAGGATATTAAGTGTTTACAACAGGGGTATTCAACCTTTTCTGAAGTGAGAGCTACTTCTGATCAGTGAAAGTCTTGAGCTACTCAAGGCTAATCATCTCGCACATTGTTACCAGTCAGTTTGTCAAGTAGGGCCTTTTAGATTGAAGTCGAATGATCTGTCTGCGCCTTTCACGTCATGATACTCCTATGATCTCAAGAAATGTAAAAGAAAATGTAGGCAATTTTGGAGGAAGAGTTACAGCCTATTGTTCAACACAGTTAAATCGCTTTCATCCTTTGGTTATAAAAATGTTGCAACTCCCAGCCAAAAAGCTGTGATGAACTATCATAATTCTTTTTTCCACAGTAAATAAAATATTCCTGGATGGATTTTAAGATACACCAGGTAATCTCCTGTGATGGTGGGCAGGAAGACATTCACCGCTAAGTGAAATGCTCGCAACTCCAACAGCTTGTTGTGGAGTTGGGTCTCTGCCGGTGACGAGGGTTCCCTAGTCTCTGTCTCCCATATGGCCTTCCCATCCCAGAAGTGATACATCCGTCGCCACTGTTAAGTCTGGGTGGAATAGAGAGAGGGGTCTGCCACTGGCATAATCTAATTCACTGGAGAAAATGTTGGATTCTGCCTAAAATAGGGTGGGTCAGTGTCTGGAAGGACACAAAGAGGTTTTGCAGCTGCACCAGTTGTAGCAGCAGGTCCCTCAGTGGCATGATGTCCCAGACTTTGCCTTTATGTGCCATGGCTTTGAAAGAACTGGGAGACCTGTTGGGTTTGCAGCAGGGTCTGGCGCTGGCAGTATTGAAAAACCCTACTGTAACCAAAAGGGGACGAGATTTGTGATGAAATTGCGTGGCGGAGGCAGACAGACCCAAGGAATCTGCCTGGGGCTTAGTCCACTTTCTTGCTTAAAAGGCGAGTGCCATCGAATAGC
Source organism: Lissotriton vulgaris (assembly GCF_964263255.1). Classification (NCBI taxonomy): domain Eukaryota; kingdom Metazoa; phylum Chordata; class Amphibia; order Caudata; family Salamandridae; genus Lissotriton; species Lissotriton vulgaris. Next base: position 284,790 of record NW_028252259.1, on the reverse strand, counting down.
TTGTTCATTAACCATGCTCGGGTATCTTTAGAGAACCATATAGACCCAATCATGGCAATGCACTGTAATTCTACACTCATGCCAATCGCCTGACCCAAGCAATAGGCTATGTCCAAGTCACAACAGAGTACAAACTTTGCTGCAACACATCTATCCTGATTAGCTTGTGTTCGATGGCAGAGTTTGGGCCACTGTTTCCCACAGGGCATGATTATATTTGGGAGCATTGTCATTAAGACCCTCCAGGATTTAGCGATGTGCAAAAAAAAATCGCCAGTTTTGTAACAAGTCTACATTTTTAATAAAAATGCCAGTGAATGCTACCTCGTCCTTGCATTGATCCAGCGCTTGCCAATGGGCCAATAAAAGGAGGAATCTTAGCAGCAGGCAAGTGATGTGTTCTTTGTTTATTTACTCCTCACCGGCCTGCCTGCTGTTTTGCATTCACCTGGAGGGCTTCGGACTCCACCACCAGAGAGTAGGACCTTTCTGGCTACAGCTTGGACTCTTCTGCAGCCAGAGGAGAGAACAGACTGTACGTCGTAGAACGGGGCAAAAAGAATATCAGGTATGTTATACTGGCATGCTGAAGCAGTATGCATCTGTCGCCCCCACTCCTACAGCTTGCTCGTTCTTCCTTATCTTCGCCAAGGACTGTGGGTGCCCTAGGCAAGGAAATCGAAGGGGGCATGGGCAAACCATCATGATGGTCCCTGAAGGGGGCAGTATATTAATGCAGGGGTCCAGCTCCCATGGGGGATGTGGTGGGACCGGGGACAATGCAAGATTTAAATGCAGTGAAACGCCGGGCCCAGTGGCCCAATATTTTTCTAAAGAGGCCCACCAAACGCGCCACTGCCCCGTCCACTGCTTGAAAAAAAACCTGGTTGAGCCCTCTGGCCTTTCTTTGGTGGCTCCCACTCACCCCTTCTCATCCACCTTTATCTCACTAGTGTTTTGGTGCTGGAGGTCCAGTGTTTTCAGGATACAATTGTGAGTGTAGAGGCTAGTGTTTGGCAATATGGACAATGGTAGGGTAGGGGTCACTTTGGGTGGGGGTGGCAGGATAGAGGGTAGTGATATGGCAGAAGCAGACAGTGTAGCCATGTAGTGTTTTGAGGGTAGGTTGCAGTGTGGGGGAGTAGCTTTAAGACAAGCAGAAAGGGCCAGTGTTTTGTGGGAATGGATGATGGCAGTGTTTTGGGGAAAGGGGCTAAGGTGGTGGGTGGGGTTGGTGGCAGCGCTGTGGGGTAGGGTAACATGGAAAAGGGCTAGGCTATTCTAACTCCTTTTTGTTCTTGTGTGGAGTCTTGGAGGGTAGATTCTGCTTGTTCTAGAGCTCTTGGGCTGTCTGGTAACTACAATATACTCTTGCTTCTTCAAGGCTCCGGTCGGTCTGGGGTTCAGTACACTTCTGTAAAACTCAGAACCTTGTGAGATGGATCCATATATTTGAACTCCCACTTGCAAAGGGTGGAAGTAACATGTGTGCCCATCTCCCTTTCACAATTTGCATCATGCCTATCCTATCTATCCTAGACAATCGTTGCAAGTGTGAAAACTGTCATTCTTTTACAGGACTGGCCCAACGGAAACTCTTTGTTTTGTAGCACATTTCTGTTTTTTTTTGCATTTCTCAAATTATTTGATTTTGGGGATATTAAGTGTTTACAACAGGGGTATTCAACCTTTTCTGAAGTGAGAGCTACTTCTGATCAGTGAAAATCTTGAGCTACTCAAGGCTAATCATCTTGCACATTGTTACCAGTCAGTTTGTCCAGTAGAGCCTTTTAGATTGAAGTCTAATGATCTGTCTGCGCCTTTCACGTCATGGTACTCCTATGATCTCAAGAAATGTAAACGAAAATGTAGGCAATTTTGGAGGAAGAGTTACAGCCTATTGTTCAAACAGTTAAATCGCTTTCATCGTTTGGTTATAAAAATTTTGCAACTCCCAGCCAAAAAGCTGTGATGAACTATCCGAATTCTTTTTTCCACAGTAAATAAAATATTCCTGGATGGATTTTAAGATACACCAGGTAATCTTCAGGGACAGATACAGTGGAGTAACGTACGGTGAATAAACTAACTTACCATTTCCTGGTAATGAATACATTCACCCCACTTTCAGAAGAGAAAGTCTCTAATCTTATCAGCACTATGAAATGTGGAGCACCTGCAGATTCTTGCCCTCCATCCGGTTTCAGCTACCATTTCTACTCATCTCACTTTGTTATTACAGTGGTGCTCAAGTCCTGATTTTTTCCAGATGCTTGGAAAAAGGTATCTATTTTGCCACTTCTAAAGACTCCTTCCCTCGATCCCTCAGATGTAAAGAACTACAGATCCAAATTGGTCTTTCCTCTACCTGATGAAATTTTAGAAAAGGCCATGAATCAGGAGATCACCACCTTCTTTGAAAATACGGACTGTCTGGATCCTGTTCAACATGGGTTTAAACCCTACTACTGTATAGAGTCAACCTTATCGGCAGTAACTGAAGAGATCAGATCGATTGTGGATAGAGGAGATTAATGCGGCCTTGATCCTATTGGACCTTTCAGCCACATTTGATGCGGTTACCATTTCTATTTGGTAAGCCGTTTAGAAAGTATAAGCATCAAAGGAACTGCTCTCAAACTGACCAGGTTCTTTTTGTCAAACAGAGAGCAATTGGTACCTTTAGAAGATTTTACCTCTCCCCCATTTTCACTTCCTTGTGGGGTCTCGGGGATCTTCAATACGTCTGACTTTGCCTAATGCCTACAGCACTCCATTAATTGGACTAGCTCGATCCTGTTGCTTCTCTACATTCTTTTATACCCAAATAGTGGTATCGGTTACTGCAGAACCGGAAAAAGTGGCAAAAGATTTTAGAACGAGTATGACTAGCATTGCTAATTGGATGCAGGAGAATTTCTTAAAATTGGATGCAGAAAAAACAGAGTTAATGCTATTTGTTAAGGATTCCTCCTTCTGGAACACCTTTTGGTGGCCACACAGTCTCGAGCCCCTTCCACTCCCAGTCCAGAAGGCTAGAAATTTGGGTAGTCGTCTTTGACTCAAAACTCACTTTTATTGATCACTCCAATCAGGTAACCTCTTCCTGTTTCCTTTTGTTAAAACATTCAAAGAAAATCTTGGCCTTCCTTCCCATGGAGCTTAGGGAAAGTGTTATCCTGGCTCTTGTCGTATCTAAAATGTATTATTGTATAGATCTTTATATGGGCTCCCAGTTGTCTTCTCAATAAGTTGCACAAGGTCCAAAATGTGGCAGCAAGAGTACTGAAGAATCTCCCCAAATTCTGCTCAGCCTTTGAAGCCATTTATGACCTCCATCGGCTGCCTATTAGGTAAAGAATTAAATTAAGAGCCTTATTCTGTGCCCATAAGGCACTGCATCAGGTTGGCCCTCGCTTCCTACAAGATGTTCAAATGATATGCCCCTTCTCATACTCTATGGTCCAGAAATACTAGGTATCTGTACCCAGAATAGAAAGTGTCCATTGGGAGGAAGACGTTTCTCCTACTCTACCTCCAGATGGTGGAACTCTGTACAAATATTTGAGTTCAGCCTAAACTATTGTAGTTCAGTAAGGAACTTAAGACTTTTCTTTTCAGCCCATAGTTTAATGTTCTCATCTAACTGCTAGGCAAATGTTTAGGTATTTTATATCCCGTACTGTCAGGTTTCAAATGACACTAGTGCCAAGATGTCTTTTTGGTAATCGTGCGCTTGATAAAAAAATTAACATTTACATTATCAGACTCTGCTAGCTGCAGCCTGATGATAATAATATAAAATAAACACAGCCTTCCCTTAACTTTAAAAGTAAAATATGACTTTATTCTTCTTTAAAAATTAACTCACAGCTGTGAGATAATCCAGTGGTGTCTGGGAGCTACTGGTAGCTCGCGATCGACTGGTTGGAGACACCTGCTTTACATTTTATCAAATGCGGCCAAAAGCAATTCCAAATATTGCATTTTTTGTTATTTTGGGGGGAGGGACCTGTTGTGATTTTGAGCCCATACATTCATGTTTCATCCTTTTTACATCTTGAGTTCTTATGCGTCCACTGTATTCCTGTTTACACTATATTCCTTTTTTTGGTGTTTTTAAAAACCTTTTCTAAGAACGTGAATTGACGAGGTTTCATTTTTTTTCTCTCAGTTGATATGTTTTCACACTCCTTTGTGGATTTTTTGCAAACTGTTCAATTTTTTCCATTCTTTGGCACTACCAGTGTTGCATAGTGAATAGGTTTCAGTATTTACTTCCCTTTCTTGATGAGGGTGATTTTGGTATGAATTTGGACTTTCCTTACGCACTTTTAATCAGACTTTTTCCTAATCACTGTGGGTTACCATAAGGCAGACTTTGTATTTGAAATTCATCTTCCCCTTGTCACCTGATCTTATTCTGTTTTGTTTTCCTGACTGCAATGGACTTCTATGCACCTATATTTAAACCTGGTTTGTACAAATGTGCTTCAAACAGTTTTGGTTTCCCTTTCTTTGCAGGTGGTTGACCTTGCCCTTTTTTCATTTCTCTTTGTTCATGCAACCTCATTTGAAAGAATGTAATGTTTTCCATTGTGATTTCATTTCTGTTGCTTTTTGTTTTGTTGTTGCATATACTTTAGAGCAGCCTTGGTTGCTTTTTTAAATAAGTTTTACCAGCAAACACAAGGAGATGATCGACAGAGCGCTGAAACTTTTCAGACACTCACCCCCAGTCACAGATCTGAGAGATTTGATGGTAGCGTTGGACTTGCAGGACGCTTACTTTCACATCCCCGTCTTACCTGCCCACCGGCATTACCTTTTCAATGAGAATGACCCTGAGGCTGCTGGGCCTCATGGCCTCCTGCATCCTGCTGGTGCATCATGCCAGATGGCATAAACGGGCTCTGCAGTGGGGCCTGAAGTTCCAGTGGGAGCAGCACCAGGGGAATCATTCCGATGATATTCACATTTCAGAGGGGACTGCAAGTCAATTGCAGTGGTGGTTCACGAACCAGGATTGGGTCAACGGCAGATCCCTCTCCCTTCCCCAACCTGAGTTCACAATAGTGACGGATGCGTCACTCCTGGGATTGTGCAGCCATATGGGAAAGGCGGAGATCAGAGGCCTCTGGTCTCCGGCAAAGTCCAGGCACCACATCAACCTTCTGGAGCTCTGGGCGATTCGTCCTGCACTGAAGGCATTCCTTCCTTCTGTCAAAGGATGAGTGGTGCAGGTGTTCACGGACAACACCACCGCCATGTGGTACTGCAACAAACAGGGCAGAGTGGGGTTGTGGACTCTATGTCAAGAGGCCCTACTCCTTTGGACATGGCTGGAACATCAGGGCATACCTCTGGTGGTTCAACACCTAGCAGGTTCCCTGAACGCCAGGGCGGACAAACTCCGCCGCCAGTGCATGATGGATCACGAATGGTGTCTTCACTCGAAGGTGGTGCAAGGTCTCTTTCTGCAGTGGGGGAGAGCCTTGGTTAGATCTATTCTCCACCAAAGAGAACGCGTAATGTCTGCAGTTCTACGTGTTGGAGTTTCCAAGGGGGCTCTTGTTCAGCACCGCTTTTCGTCACAGCCTCCTGTATGCCTTTCTGCCTGTACCACTTCTGCCAAAATTTCTGAAGAAGATCAAACGCGACCAGGCCCAAATCTTTCCTGTGGCTCCGGAATGGGCACGAAGAGTCTGGCATCCCGAGCTCTTAAGCATGGCCATCAATCCAATTGGTTTTTTTTTTCAAAAACATTTTTATTGCAGATGCACAGATACATGTAGAAGTACATTTCCGTAGTCACACAAACAGAAATCAGTGCTTACATAGGTAAGAAAAGAAAAAGGCCAGCAACCCCCCAATTCTCAACATTGCGAAAAACAGCAGTCAAAGCACCATCACATAAGGGTCACCTAGGCGGAGCCCCGCCTCAACCCAGAGGGTGGCCATAGTGTCCATCCGGGCATCTGCTTTTATCCTTTTGTTTATTAACTGTCCTCCGAACCCAAGTAGCAAAACCAACCCCCCCCCCTCTCCCTGAACACAACTAAACAATGCGAGGGAAAGTAAGAGCTCACCCATTGAGTTAACGTGAGTCCGGATAACCTTGAGAATAGTGCATTCAGTTTCCATCAGTCGCAGCCCTCCCTCTCCCGCCCCACATACAAGCCGCCCCAAGACTGTCAAATTATTGGCATACCCCCAGCGCACTGGGTCCCCTCCAAATCACGCCCGCCGCCCATCCCAGCATCCCCCCAAACCCCGGATCAGTACGTGGCCTCCCTACCCCGACCCACTCTCCAGCCCATGATACTGCCTCCATTTTGACCAAATCCTCTTGAACTTCTTGGGGCAGCCCCTAGATTTATATGTCACCCGCTCCGCCGCCATGTAGAGGTCCAACCCCCTCCTCCATTCCTCCATGGTAGGTACGGACTCCGCCCCCCAATACTTAGCAATGTCTCGTTTTGCGACCACCAGGGCCAAGGTTAGGATTGTTAGCAGGGGGGCGGGGGAGGTCTACATCGTTGGTCATTCCTAGTAGGGCCAGTTTCGGCTCCTGGACGAGTGGCACTGCCAGGACCTCCTGCAATTCGGTAAAGACAAGTGTCCAGTATGACTGAATTTTGCCACATTCCCACAGAATATGGAAGAAGCCCCCTCCCTCACGTAGGCAACGTAGGCACCTGTCATCTGATACCTTCCCCATCTTAAACAACCTGACCCTGTCAAAGTACGTCCTGTGGAGCACGTTGTACTGGATCAGGCGGAGTCGGGATTTAATGGCCACTTCCCTCGGGTGCATTAGGACTAGGTCCCAGTCGATCTCCTCCATACCACCCACGTCATGCTCCCACGCAGCCCTGAGTTTCGTCAGGTCCCCCAGCATGTTGTTTGTAAGTGTCTTATAAATAAGGGATACAGCCTTGTTGGGAATTTGCTCCTGCAGTAGCCTACCCTCCAGGGGTGCATACTCCGGAAGACCCTCTAATGATATCGCCTGAGCCCTCCACGCATGCCGTAATCGTACCTATTTAAAGAACTGCGAGCGGTGGAGCCCAAATTCCGCCTGCAAGGCCTCGAACGACTTGAGCTCCCCCCTAGCGATGACATCACCCACCGTGGAGATCCCGATGTCATCCCACTGTTTAAAGCCGCGTAGTTTGCTCAGCTCCCGCAGCCATGCACAATGCCAGAGCGGAGTCTGCCGTGTGGGCTTCTGTTCCCAACCCATACGTTTCGTGGCCACTTTCCAGGCCCGGAGGGTGACAGTAGTGGCTGGGAGTAGGGGCGTCTTCCGCGGGCCACCGTATAGGTACGTAAGCAGGTGGGAGGGGGATAGCTTTGCTCGTTCCAGCACGTATGTGGGGTGGCACGCCGGGGCATGGAGCCAATCGTTGATAGGGGAGAGGTGCTCCGCCCAGTAATAGGCCTCCAGGTTCGGCAGGGAGATGCCCCCGCTATATTGGTGGTGTTGCAGGGTGGTGAGCGCCACGCGCGGCTGCTTACCCAGCCAAATGAAGGACCTAAGGTCAGCGTGTATTTTGCATAGGAGGTCTCCTGGGATGGGGTAGTACTCGTTCTGCAGGGCGTACAGGTATTTGGGCAGTATTACCATTTTGTACATCGCTGCTCTGCCCAGAAGGGTCAATGGCAGCTGGCGCCACCGTGCCATATCACTGGCAGAATTCTGCAGTATCCTGTCTACATTCCTAGAGCTGGACACTTCAGCGTCTAGCGTCATGAAGACCCCCAAGTATTAAAAGCCCTCCTAAGACACCACCAGTCTATCCGGGAGGGCGTCGACACCCGTAGCCCCCTTAGGGTCAAAAAGGACTGACTTGTGCCAATTTATGGCGTACCCGGAGTGGTCCCCATAACCATCTATCTCCCGGAAGAGCTCGGGCATGGTGGTGGGCGGGTCAGTGACATAGAGCAGTACATCATCGGCGTATAAGGACAGCTTTTCTTGCGAGTCATCGGCAGGTGTAACCTTGAAGCCGGTGACACTCGGGTTCTGTCTGACCCTAGCCGCCAGCACCTCGATTGTCAGGGTGAAGAGAAGAGGGGACAGGGGACATCCCTGTCTGGTGCCGCGCTGGATCTGGATTTCGCAGGAGAGTGTCCCGTTCACCCTCACCCGGGCCCTCGGGGTAGTGTAGAGCAGCTGTACCCAAGAACGGAACTTGGGGCCAAAACCAAACTTATACAGGGTGGCCTCAAGAAACGGCCAATGCACGGAGTCAAAGGCTTTTTCAGCATCTAGGGAAAGGAACCAGTGCGGCGGGTCCCTATCCCTCACCTCCTGCAGCCAGTTGTGGGTGCGACGGAGATTGAATTTCGTGGCCCTGTCTGGCAGGAAGCCCGTCTGGTCTAGATGAATCAGAGCAGGCAAAACCGCCCTAAGGCGGCGCGCCAGGATCGTAGCGAGGAGTTTCACCTCCGTGTTCAGCAGGGAGATCGGACGGTACGAGGCACAGTCCTCCCGCGGCTTGCCCTCCTTGTAAATGGGGATTATGGTGGCCAGGGTGAGGTCGGGGGGCAATCCCCCCTCTGCGTAGGACTCAAGGAAGAGGTTCCGCAAGTGCGGGGCCACTATGTCAGCCGTACTTTTAAAGAATTCCGGGGGGAATCCATTTGGCCCCGGGACCTTGCCCGGTTTCAACCCAGCAATGGCAGACTTCACTTCATCAAGAGAGATGTCAGCTTCCAGTAGTGGTATGTCCTCATCATCTACGCAGGGTAAGTCTACGTCTACCATATAGAGGAGTGAGTCATCACAGGAGCCTAGTTGCCGTGCCCTATAGAAGGCCTTGTAATATGTCGCAAATGCGTCTGCAATAAGTGGGTACGAGCGCACGACCTCCCCCTGCACATCCTTAACCTCACTCACCCACCTCGCCAACCTCTCCCTCCGACTAAGCCACGCTAATAGTTTACCAGATTTATCCCCCACATCGTAGAGACGATGGAGGGTGGCCAGGTTCTGTGTCCTCGCTTCATCCGACACCAATTCTCGGTATCGCCTCTGGGCATCTAACAGCCTGCGTAAGGTCGTCCTGCATTTGGTACGTAGGTGCTCCCTTTCCAGCTCAACAACTGTGCGCTCAACAGCCACAACCTCTTCCACTTGTTTCCTCCTCTCCTCCCCCAGTCTACCATTTATCCTATCTCTTAGCACCGGTTTCATCGCTTCCCAGAGGGTCACCGCCGAGTCCACCGACCCCTCGTTTTCAGGCATGTACACACGTGCATCCGCCCTAACGCCTGTAAGAACCGATTTGTTCACCAGATCCCATGCGGTGAGTCGCCATGCGGCCTCCCTCCCGCCTCCAGGCCGGCCCATTGAAAGCAACAGGGGCGAGTGGTCCGACAGACCCCTCGCCAAATATGTCGCCGTGTCCTCTGCAGCGAACGTCTGTCGCGGCATAAATATATAGTCCAGCCTGGAGAACCCTTTGTGGGCCGCCGAGTAAAAGGAATAGGCCTCAGTCTGCGGGTGGAGCGACCTCCAAACATCACACAGGCCCATTTCAGACATCAGTTGGGCCAGGGGAGTCTGAGTGTCACGGGTATGAACTACTCCGGATCTATCCAATGCCCTGTCCATCACGTCATTAAAATCGCCCCCCACTAACTGTACGGTGTCTGGGGTGTCCAAAAGTATGGATGCAAGGAGCTTCAGCGCATTCGTCTGCAATTTGGGTGGAGCGTACACTGAAACCAATGTGTAGGTGCGCCTTCGCCATGTCCCCTGTATCCCCACGCATGTTCCTAAAGGGTCACCCCATGTGCGTGTGATGTGAAAGGGGAAAGTATTTTTGACCACAATCGCTACACCCCGTGAATCAGATGTGTACCCTGCATGGCCGAGCACCTTGTATCTCCCTCTCGCTATGAACGGACAGGCAGTGCCCCGCAAGTGGGTCTCTTGCAGGAAGATGACGTCTGGGCCCAGTCTCTTCAGAAAATTGTTCACCAATCCCCGCTTGATCTTATTCCCCAGACCGTTTACATTCCAGGTCAGGACCTTCAGCTTGTCAGCGGTCATGTACACAGCAATAGGACAAGTGCACCCCAGGACGCGGGGCTAAGTTGGCGGGCATACATTTACAATGATGGAACCACATAATTCTCCAGATTTCGAGGCAAGACTCCCCCCGCAACCCTTCCATGAACAACCAAACAACGCAAACAAGCCCCACCCCCCCACCCCCACCCCACCTACGCTACCCGGCCATCCCGCCCGTACAACCATCGACGGTTCAGAATACCAGGGAGCAAGGTCTGTCGCCCACCCTCCAAACAAACCCACCTAGGAGATACCTAGCTGTCCAGAGTCACGTATCAGTGTGGAGTGCTTCCACCCCTCAGAACCAACAGAACAGTACCTGCGCGTCCCCGGCAGGGAACTGCCAAAACAGAATCTCAGGTCCTTAGCCCCTCAGGAATGCGAGTCTTGCGTTTCAGGGTCAGCGCCTTCCACGGTGTGCGGCCCACCCTGTTCCAGGTCGCGGATGGCCACGGCCCGGCCAGCGAGTGGAGGGACGGCTCCGTGCGGTCTTCCAAGTCTGACGCAGACACATCTTCTTCCTGGTCTGTGCCATTGCCAGACCCAGTCAGCAGACACAGGAATCTTGATCCCCTATCTGGGTCACGTGTCGCTGCATCATCAGCGTCTCCCGTTCTCCCACCAGCGGCACCCTGGCGCGATGGATACGGGGTCCGTTGAGATTTCCTGTCCGCTCGCTGGTGGCAGGAGCGTTGCGACCCACTGCGGTCGCGCCCGAAGTTGGCCGCCGCGAGCTCCTCCCGGATCCTACGACCCTTCTCTTCTGCCTCTCTCAGTAGGGGTCGTTCCTCCAGCCAGTGCCAGGCCTCCTCCGGTCGAGCAAAGAAAAGCGACTTTCCCTTGTAGAGGACCTTGAGTTTGGCGGGAAAGAGAAGCATATACGATATGTTTAGGGTCCGCAGCTTAGCCTTTACAGTATCATAAGAGCGCCTCTGCTTCTGCACGTCCTGGCTATAATCAGGAAAGATCATAACAACCGTGTTCTCAAACTTAAGTTCCCCCATTTTCCGGGCCTCCCTCAGGATAAGGTCTCTGTCTGCGTAGTTTAGAAATCGAGCAATGATCGGGCGGGGTCTCGCCCCCTCCGGAGGCCTGGCCAGGAGCGCCCTGTGCGCTCTCTCGATCATAAAACAAGGAGAGAAGGGAGCCTGTGGAAACATGGCTTTGAGCCAGGAGCGGAGGAAGGCCGCCGTATCATTCTTTTCGATTCCTTCCCTCAGGCCCACAAAGCGCAGGTTGTTACGGCGGGCTCTGTTCTCCGCATCGTCCACCCGCCACAGCAGCTGCCTGTGGGAGGCCTGTAGTTCCGCCATATCTTTCTTGAGTGAGGAAACAGATTCCTCCGTCTCCGTGATCCTGGTCTCCGTTGCGCCCACGCGGTCCGACAGGTTCCGGAAGTCTTGGCGCAGCAGAAGGACTTCTGATCCCACCTCCCCGATCTTTGTTTCAAGGGCAGCTCTGGAGTCCTGAATATCAGTCCTGGAGGCCTGGATCGCCTCCAGGAGCATGGCGGTGTCTGCATGCGTGTCTCGAGCCCCTGCGGACACATCCTTGGGGGTCCGAGTGGTGGTGAAGTTCTCAATGGACCCCTGCCTGGTGGAGCGCGGCGCCGGGTCCCTCTTGCCCATATTGATCACCGGGGGGTCCCCAATGCCCGCAGTCAGGCAGCCGGGAGACCGGTGCAGTGTTGCCCCCAGGTCTGACCCCGGGTCTCGCCAAACTCCGCTTCGGCGCCCCCACTCACCACCACTTCCAGCGGTCGCGGACTGTCGCTCCGGCACCTTCCCCAGAGCCAGGCCTCCAGCGGGTCCCCGAGTGTCTCAGGGGGGAGGGGAAGGTAGAGAGAGGGAGTAAGTCCGTGTGCCACCAGGGGCCGGGAACCCCGTCCAGGGCTCCGTGTGCCCTCGGCGCCGAGGGGGGGGGGGGGGAAACAATCACCCAGCAGCCCCGCACAGGCCCCGGCGGGACGACGTTGTGCCCCGGCGCGAGCGCCTCTCTTCTGTCTGCCGGCGGCCGGCAACTCCAGTCCCCGGTCCCACAGGCCCCGATCCACCTCAGCCCCCGAGGTCCGCCAGGGGGGGGCTCCCAGGCGCCGGTCGTAGGGTCAGGAGCAGCCGCACTCACGCAGGAGGGGGAGCGGTCCGTTCGTCGCCGCAGCAGCCCCGCAGTCACTTCAGCCCAGGATTCCAGCTCCGCCGGTCTCCGCCATCTTGGGCGCCACGGGTCCCGAGGGAGGCTTTCGAGCAGTTCGTCCCCACAACGACGGAAAGGCAAACCGGAAGGCTGTGCCTACGCCTCTCACCTCCGTCCACTCTTCAGCCGAGTTTTGTGCCGTTTTTCGGGCTAAAAGGCAGGTAGATCGCCGGATCATAGGCAGCTTTGCCGGGAGCGATGCCGAGGCACGTCTCACTCCGCCATGCAGCTAGCCACGCCCTCATCAATCCAATTGTTAACAGATTTCTGAAGTGCATTACTCATCTCTTTCCTCGTTCTTCTTTCGTAATGCCCCAGTGGGACTTGAATCTTGTCCTCACTTATCTTATGCGTGCTCCCTTTGAGCCCCTACATAATTGTCCTCTTCGCCTCCTTTGAAGAATACTTTTTTGCTTGCCATCACCTCTGCTGCAGTGTGAGTGAGCTTCAGGCTTATCTTCCAGACCTCCCTTTCTTGCTGTCCATCTGGACAAAGTAGTCCTCCGTACTAAGCCTTCTTTTCTGCCCAAAGTGATTACTTCTTTCCACATATTTCAGACCATCACATTGCCCACCTTCTACCTCTTTCCACATAGGTCAGACCATCACATTGCCCACCTTCTTCCCGCCTCTGCACCCTTCCAAAGAGGAGGGGAGATTCCACTGGCTGGACCCAAAACGTGTGCTATCTTTCTACCTTGACTGCACTAAAGACTTCCGAGTGGACGATCAACTCTTTGCGGATTATGTGGGTTTTGAGAAAGGTCGGGCAGTGCACAAAGGTACCATCTCTCAATGGGTCGTCCTATGCATTAAGATCTGTTATTCTTTGGCTGAAAATCAACCTCCAGTAGGACTGCGCACCCACTCTACCAGGGCGACGGCAGCCACTACTGCTTTGGGACGTGGAGATCTGCTGATTGACATCTGTCACACAGCCAAGTGGGTATTCCTGCACATGTTTATTTATTTTATTTTATTTATTTTATTTTATACAACTTGCTGAGCTCTCGAATACCCAGAGGTGTCTTGGCGCTGGACAGAAGATCGGATGAGTTAGGGTTCGAGTGCATTAAACTGGGTCTATTGGTTGAATGACCATGTTTGTAGTTGTTTCCTGAAGGAAATAAATTAAGAATTGTTCTTGAGATGGCAGGGAAGGGTGTTCCATAGTTTGGCCGTAGCTATTGCGAAGAATCTGTCTCCCCATGTAGCTTTCCTGGTTTTGGCTACCTCCAGAAGATTTGCATTGGCAGATCTCAGAGTGCGGAGTGGTCGGTAGGGACAGAGGGAGTGTTTTAGGAAAAACTGGCCTTTCTCGTGAATGCTTTTGAAGGCTATGCACAGAGCCTTGAATTTGATTCTTTGCCTCACAGGCAACCAGTGAAGTTTACGGATGCTATTAGAAATGGGTTTGAACTTAGGTGTTCCTGTAACAAGTCTGGCGGCCGCATTCTGAACCAGCTGGAGCTTGTTCAACACCTGTTCTTGGGCATTGAGCATGAGGGCGTTGCAATAGTCAACTCGGGACATTAAAAGAGTTGAAATCAAGGTATTTATAGTGTTCGAGGGGAGGTAAGGTTGCAGTTTTTTGATCATTTTTAACATATAGAACGAAGCAGAAACTATGGAGTTGGCTTGGTGTATGTAGGAAAGTTTGTTGTCGAAAATCACGCCCAGGTTCCTAACCTTGGTGACTGGTATAGGTGGGGGTCCAAGGTCTTGGGGCCACCAGGTAGGGGACCAGCTAGGAGTGAATTTGCCGAATACCATGACTTCGGCTTTGTCCGAATTGAGCTTTAGACAGTTTATGTTCATCCAGTTGCTAATGGCAAGCATTCCCCTTTGGAAGTTGGTGGCAACTTCCAGTCCATTGTAATGTATTTGCATTTATATAATGCTTACTACCCCTGACGAACATTGAAGCGCATTTTCAGCGAGCAGCACCCTACTCCAGGATCCAAAATGATTAGTTGTTAATTAGTATAGGGAAATATAAAATGTATTTGAGAGCTGGACATGTTGGTCTCTTAGTTGGGAAAAATGTGAGAAAACCTTTTGTCTTGTGACTGCACTGTATTGTTGACACAGGCGAAAGGGCAAACAAGGCGCATTGATTGTATAACCCCCACCTGACAGACCCGAACCTCCTGCAGGGGAAACATGCCACTTCATTTAATAGCTGTCAGACGCTTTACTGTGTAAGCAGACTGGTTGTTTACAGCTGCGCCCACGTTGGGGCACCACATGTTTTTTCCAGCATAATCTGGTGTACCCCCTATGTGGGATGATAGCACCCACTGAAAACTGCACCGTTGTGTAGTCTGGGACAGTGCACCTTCCATGTAATTCTGAACTGGGCCTTTAAATACAGTACTATTTTGTGTGCCTATTTAATTCAGGTATACAAAGAATGTGGTACTATTTGTATACTAGGGTAGGACAAGGAAGATGGCATTTCTATGGTGGCAGAAATGTTTTTGTCAAAGTGCTTTATGCCCTAAACACTCTCCCGTACCCTGAACATAATGAGATTATGTAGAATATACCTCTGCGTGCCTAATGCTGCCATTTGCACTTCAAGACCAGTGATTAATGTGGCTTTATCAAGTTCAAAGCCATTAGGCGTTTCCGACCTGTCTGATACTTGCATATGGAAAAGATGGGTCATTTGAACCTAAAGATAGATAAACATATTCATAGGTCACGATTTATGTCTGCATCCAAAATATAACTGTAAATTAGGAGAGGTGAGAAGTGAGAAGTTAAAAGGCAGCCGCTAATCGAGCTGCATTTGTACATAGGCCTCCCTATATTATGAGATCTATTCCTGCTTCAGTCTTTAATTGTAATGAATACTTTAATACCCAGGCATGAAATCATTGTCGAGCTGTTTAGATAATCCACCTGTCTCGCCACTTCTTCCCCACTGCATCCTTAACCAGTGGCCTAGCCAGTGTGCCCTGGGCCCCAAGGCAAGAAAGGAAATGTGACCTCTGCCGTTTATTTGGACTGTGGAAAACAGCAATAATCATTGTTCTGTGGGCCCCTCAGGCCTCTGTTTGAACTGTGACAAACAGCAGTTATCAGGGTTCAGTGGGCCTTTAAGGCATATGGGACCTGGTGCCACTGCACCTGCTGCACAAATGGGAAGCTAAGCCCCTGCCCTTAATAGCTTCTATTCGAGCCCCACTGGAGAACCGAAACAGCCAAGTACTGATCTGGTCATATCTGCAGGCATGCAGCCGCCTCTGCCTCTGAAGGGATTTAAGTCGCATGAAAGCAGCATGCGGGAAACAACCATTTTCTGAGGCAAAGTCAACCAACGCCTCGTCTGTTCCAACCTGAATCCATTTAAAACCAGGGACGAAAAACGGTTCATCGTCATCCCTTGCTTATCAGAAGGGTAAAACAGATTCATCTAACATTACAGTGTACCACATAACAAATTGTGATTCTGTTTACAAATTAAAACTAGCATGCATATAGAAAGGGCAGCCTTTGGCCAAAATAGCCATTTTCCCTACCCATACTTTTAACACATCTTACACAAAAAATGCTAATAACGTTGTCATCCGGAAAAAATCATTAGCGCCTACTCATAAGCAAATGCCACCTAGAATTGTCTTTCACTTCAGGCTTTCAAAAGTAAATTGATTTAAAAGCAGTATTGAATTTTATGACTTTGTTTACTCTTACCAAAATTTAGAGCATCAATTTTATATGACACACGATAGCAAAAAGGAGTTGTTTATATATATGAAACCTCCAGAAACGTTTGAATAACCAGTTATAAAGTCACGTCTAGCTTAGTTAGTTTATAGTCTTTTTTTTTTTATAGAAATTATTTCACATTGTTACTGGAACTGCATGGCTAAACACTTATAAGGTCCCAAAGGCGAGACCTATTGGCTATGCCAATGCTTGTTATTGATTGAGTACATTGAGCAGCAGAACTTTTGATTAAGTCCTGAAGAATGCTGCAAACACCTCTTTGGAGGGTTAATAGGCTGAAACATGTTGACCACTTATTGACTCTAACAGTGCGTATATATTTCTCCCACAGTGCCCTGTTTTTAATCCTGGCCCAGGGGCGTACAAATAATGGAAACCACATACCCGTTAGCAAGTTTTAACTTTCACTTTGCTGCCCCCACTACCCTGAGCTCATTATTGTGGTAATTAGTATACCTTTCTCTATAACAAACCATGCCTGAACTCCTTCCTCTCAGTGAGGGGGTTGTATCACAGTGCAAGGAGAGTCCCAATAAGGAAGCATGCCAACTATGGTGGGTGAGGGAAATCATCCTTTTAAAGGGATATTTCAACTTAGCTAGGTCTTCATTTGCAACAGTAATCCTCAGAGATCCAAGGGTTTCTTGTTTGTGGTTGAAATACATTTTTACCCCTTCATTGTTCGTTCAAGCACAGACCATTGCATGAAATACTGTGATCAATGTAGGGAAAATACTCTGTGCACTGAGAAAATGTGGTAAAATAACAGAAAGTTGATAATCGCATAGAAGAGAAGTCTGTTAATTCTAGCAGATTGTTGATGCCACAAGGTATAAGAAATTAGGGGATCTTTATCTGATATCTTTATCAGTAAATTATCTGAAATTATTGAACATAAACTTTTGCAATTATTATTTCTAAAGATAAAGGAAGTTCTATATTGGTCTTTTCTAAACTAACCCCAGTGCATATGACTACAATAACCAATTCTCTCAAATCAATATTGTGCTTGTTTAGTGAGAAAGCTAAATGATCTAGAGAGAAACCAGGAACGGTGCGTCAGTATTTTTCTTAGGAAGCTTCAAGTTAGAGAGTGAAAACACTTTTTAGAATGCCTCAAACATTGTGATAAAGATATTTCAATATGTTTGACAAAAAGAATAGGTGCATTTCATGACAATATTGAAATAACCGGAACAAATATTTACACAACATTATCAAAATATTAGAGACTAAATTTCAGCAATATAGGAAATACTGAGGTTCATGTGCTAATAATCCATGTGGTAAAAAGTGGTTGCATGTAGAGTCAGCACACTACTGTGTCTGTGATTGCTTTTAAATAAAGGCATTTTTTAATGAACCCTGTAGGAGAGTAGGGTCTGCTATCCTATGGTCACCCCAATTTTTGCTTTTTGCTTCACTGGTTTTCGACTTACTGAGGCTGTGGGCCTGCTAATCAGACCCCCAGCCTGCTGTTCTCTCTCTAAATTTATAAATACATGTGCTATAGGTACATACCACAATTGGAAATGGACTCCTTGTCAGCCCCTGTACCATGCACTATAGGTGCTCAGGGCATAGGTGCCACCAAGGCCTACCAGGGGCTGAAGCATAGCTTTTGCCACCCCTGGCTGGTTCTTAAATTGACACAACTGGCTAATCACTCAGCTGGGGCAAGTGGGTGTAATCACCCCTTGCTTAGATATAGTATACCTATATCTAAACCTATATCTGGACACATATATAGCCTGTCAAGTCAAGTCAAGTCAGATAATTTATATAGCGCACTACATACCCAGAGGGTCTCAAGGCGCTAAGGAGGGTAAGGAGGATTACTTGTCAAATATCCACGTTTTAAGTTGCTTTCTGAAAGCTAGGTGGTTCTGGGTAAGGCGAAGGTAAGTGGGGAGTGAGTTCCATGTTTTAGCAGCCAGGTAAGAGAAGGATCTGCCTCCCATGGTGGTCTTGTTGATGCGAGGTACAGTGGCGAGGGCTTGGCTGGAGGAACGTAGTTGGCGGGAGGGGGTGTAGAAGGACAGTCTTGAGTTGAGGCATTCTGGTCCGATGTCGTAGAGTGATTTGTGTGCGTGGGTTAGCAGTCGGAAAGTGATTCTCTTATTGACGGGTAGCCAGTGGAGGTCTTTCAGGTGACCAGAGATGTGTTCGTTGCGTGGGATGTCTAATATGATTCTGGCTGAGGCGTTTTGGATTCGTTGGAGTTTCTTTTGGAGTTTAGCGGTAGTGCCTGCGTAGAGGGTGTTTCCGTAGTCCAGTCGGCTCGTGACCAGAGCATGGGTGACTGTTTTCCTGGTATCTGTGGGGATCCAGCGAAATGTTTTTTTGAGCATGCGAAGGATGTTAAAGCAGGATGAGGATACGGCGCTGACTTGTCTGTTCATTGAAAGTGAAGAATCCAGGATAACGCCTAGGTTCCGTGCGTGGTCTGTCGGGATGGGTGCTTTTCCAAGGGCTTCCGGCCACCAAGAGTCGTCCCATGCAGAGGGGGATGTACCTAGGATGAGGACTTCTGTTTTGTCTGAGTTCAGTTTCAGACGGCTGTGTTTCATCCATTCAGCAACTTCTTTCATTCCTTCGTGTAGGTTAGTTTTGGCGGTGCTGGGGTCCTTGGTGAGAGAAAGGATCAGTTGAGTGTCATCCGCATAAGAGATGATGTTGAGGTTGTGTTGACGGGCGATGGTCGCGAGGGGGCTCATGTATACGTTGAAGAGGGTGGGGCTGAGAGAGGATCCTTGTGGTACGCCACAGATGACTTCGGTGGCATCGGACTTGAATGGTGGAAGGCGGACTCTCTGGGTTCTTCCGGTGAGGAACGAGGTGATCCATTCAAGTGCTTTTCCATGAATTCCGATGTTGCTGAGGCGTTGTAACAGGGTGCTATGGCAGACTGTGTCGAATGCTGCGGAGAGGTCGAGGAGGATGAGGGCGACTGTATCTCCATTGTCCAGTAGAGATCGGATGTCGTCTGTTGCTGCGATGAGGGCGGTTTCAGTGCTGTGCTTGGCTCGGAAGCCGGATTGTGAGGAGTCGAGGGATTTGTTGGCTTCGAGGAAAGCGGCGAGCTGGTTGTTGACAGCTTTCTCGATTACTTTGGCCGGGAATGGAAGGAGCGAGATGGGGCGGTAATTTTTGAGTTCGGTGGGGTCCGCTGTGGGTTTTTTCAGAAGGGCGGTGAGTTTAGCGTGTTTCCAGTTTTCCGGAAAGGTGGCGGAGTTGAAGGAGCAGTTGATGACGTCTCGGAGGTGCGGTGCTATGACGGAGTCTGCTTTGTTGAAGATGTGGTGAGGGCATGGGTCTGTGGGGGATCCTGAGTGGATGGAGTTCATCAGGCGGATGGTGTCCTCAGTGGAGATTGGGTTCCAGTCGTTAAGGGTGATCGCGGGGGGAGAGTGTTCAGCGTGTGGTTGGGTGGGTTGGGCTCCGGGTTGGTTGTCGAAGCTGTTGTGGATGTCTGCAATCTTGTTGTGGAAGAATGAGGCTAGGGAGTCGCAGAGGGCTTGAGAGGGGGTGATGTCGTTGGAGTTGGCCGAGGGATTGGAAAACTCCTTGACTATGTTGAAAAGTTCCTTGATGTTGTGGGCGTTGTTGTCAAGTCGATCCTTGAAAGCTGTTTTCTTGGCCTTTCGGATTAGTTGGTGGTGAGTGCGGGTGGCGTTTTTGAAGGCGTCCTTGGTGCTGGTGGTTGGGTCTTTTTTCCAAGCTCTTTCAAGGGTGCGGCAGAGTTTCTTGGACTTCTTAAGATCATCGTTGAACCATGAGGCCTTCTTGTTGCCAGGTTTGCTTTGACGTTTTTTCAGTGGTGCTAAGGTGTCGGCGGTGTTGGATAACCATAGGGTGAAGTTGGCGGCGGCTAGGTTTGGGTCCGAGGAGTGGGCTGGGGTGTTTAGAAGGAGCGATGAGGAGATCTGGTCGGTGGTGATTTTGTTCCAGTTTCTTTGCAGAGTTGGTTGGAGGTGGTTGGTGGGTTTGGGCTTGTTGTAGGTGAAGTGAACGCAGCTGTGGTCAGTCCAGAGGAGATCCGTAGTGTGGCTGAAAGAGATAGGATTGCTGGAGGTGAAGATGGGGTCGAGTGTGTGACCTGCGATGTGGGTGGGGGAAGTGACCAGTTGTTTAAGTCCGAGGTTGGCGAGGTTGTCCAAGAGGGTGGTGGTGTTGCGGTCGTTGATCTTTTCAAGGTGAAAGTTGGGGTTTCCCAGAAGGATGTATTCTTTGGAGGGGAGCGCGTGTGGAGTGATGAAGTCCGGGATGTCTTCACTGAATTTAGCGCGGGTCCTGGTGGTCTGTAGAGGAGGGTGCCTCTGAGTGTGGTTTTGGGGTCGATGTGGATCTGGAAGTGAAGGTGTTCGGAGTTGGCGAGGTTGGCGTCAGAGCTGGTTGAGATGCGGAGTGATTTCTTATGGACGATAGCGATTCCTCCTCCTGTGTGGCCGGTACGGTCCTTGCGTATGATCTTATAGTCTTCAGGGATGGCAATGGTGATGTCTGGTGCGGAGGAAGCATTCATCCATGTTTCCGTTAGGAAGGCGATATCTGGGGAAATGGTGTCAAGTAGATTCCATAGGTCAATGGCGTGCCTGTGGACCGAACGGGTGTTGAGAAGGATGCATTGTAGGTGGTTGGGGTCGGGAGTCAGTGGTGTGGTCGTAGCGGAGATGTTGTCGGTGTCGCTGAATTTGCAGGAGTAGCAGGAGAAAGGTCCATGGGTTTGTCCAGGGGCGGCTTGGACGCAGTTGGGGGCGCGACCGGGGTTAAGGGCTAGGAGGGTGGCGGCATCGTAGGTAAGGCGGGGGGGTGGGAGGGATGGGGGCCAGGGGGACAGGCGCTGGGCGCGGTCCAGGCGCGGACGGGCGTAGACGGGCTTACCTTTGGCGCACCTTCGGCGCGGGTTGGGCGCGGTCGCTGCGCGTGAACGCTGCGCGCTACAACTCCTGTCATATATGGTGGTGAGGGGGGGAGGGGCGAGGGCGGGTCAGCTGGGAAGGCGGGAGTGGGGTGGAGACTAGGGCAGGGCGACCAACAACAACAACAACAAAATGGCCGGTGGCCTCGCAGGATCGATCAGCTGCACTTTACCTGCAGAAATCGATTGTGACCTCAGTAACACGCAGCGCAGAGCGGCAAGAGGAAATGTGATGCCAGGCAGGCAGCAGTGGCAGGGCAAGCAGCGGAGCGGCGCAGATTAATTAAATGAATGAAAATCGGTAATTGTAAATAGGCAATGGTATGCGGATTAGCGCGATGCAAATAGATCAGGCAGCAATGTAGTGGCGGCCAAAGCGAGCAGCGGAGCTGCGTAACGATACCCAGCAGGGAAGCAAGGTGAGTCAGGGAGCAGCGTAGGGAGTGTCCGAGTCCGCAGGAAGCAGAACGGTCACAGCGCGTTAGGGTCAGAGTGCGGAGGTAGAGCTTAGTGGGAGGGCGGGTCAGCTGGGAAGGCGGGAGCGGGGTGGAGACTAGGGCAGGGCGACCAACAACAACAACAACAAAATGGCCGGTGGCCTCGCAGGATCGATCAGCTGCACTTTACCTGCAGAAATCGATTGTGACCTCAGTAACACGCAGCGCAGAGCGGCAAGAGGAAATGTGATGCCAGGCAGGCAGCAGCGGCAGGGCAAGCAGCGGAGCGGCGCAGATTAATTAAATGAATGAAAATCGGTAATTGTAAATAGGCAATGGTATGCGGATTAGCGCGATGCAAATAGATCAGGCAGCAATGTAGTGGCGGCCAAAGCGAGCAGCGGAGCTGCGTAACGATACCCAGCAGGGAAGCAAGGTGAGTCAGGGAGCAGCGTAGGGAGCGTCCGAGTCCGCAGGAAGCAGACCGGTCACAGCGCGTTAGGGTCAGAGTGCGGAGGTAGAGCTTAGTGGGAGGGCGGGTCAGCTGGGAAGGCGGGAGCGGGGTGGAGACTAGGGCAGGGCGACCAACAACAACAAAATGGCCGGTGGCCTCGCAGGATCGATCAGCTGCACTTTACCTGCAGAAATCGATTGTGACCTCAGTAACACGCAGCGCAGAGTGGCAAGAGGAAATGTGATGCCAGGCAGGCAGCAGCGGCAGGGCAAGCAGCGGAGCGGCGCAGATTAATTAAATGAATGAAAATCGGTAATTGTAAATAGGCAATGGTATGCGGATTAGCGCGATGCAAATAGATCAGGCAGCAATGTAGTGGCGGCCAAAGCGAGCAGCGGAGCTGCGTAACGATACCCAGCAGGGAAGCAAGGTGAGTCAGGGAGCAGCGTAGGGAGCGTCCGAGTCCGCAGGAAGCA
Source organism: Lissotriton vulgaris (assembly GCF_964263255.1). Classification (NCBI taxonomy): domain Eukaryota; kingdom Metazoa; phylum Chordata; class Amphibia; order Caudata; family Salamandridae; genus Lissotriton; species Lissotriton vulgaris. The sequence continues at coordinate 262,490 of NW_028252259.1, read as the reverse complement.
GAACGGTCTGTAAGCCACTCCTATGGAAGGCCTCATCAATCCTGGGGGCAGAGTGCGTGGTTTTATGTGAGATGGAGCTCTGGCATGAGCTGAGCCTGTCTGCAGCCGTCGGGAACAACTCCCTAAGCTGATCCGGGATAATGCCATACCATATACTCTTAAGCGCATTATAATCCTCGCGGTTATATAGCAACTTTGGTTTGGCTTTATCAAAACATGTCGTGTAAGGTGTCATACGAATTGGAATACTACCCCCTCGCCAGTTCTGGCGACGGGGGTAGCAGTCCACCCTTCTAGAGGGATAAGACATGTTACTTTACTGAAACGCGGTTGATTTAAAATGAGCCTCAGATCCACAAAATGGATGCCCCTGCCACAGACACGGGTCTGGCCTCCTGCTGCTGACCGAAACTCGGCAGATGGTGGCCTGGACAAAGGGTTTCCTGTCGCAGGGCGGTGTCAAACCACCCCAGACAGGAGATAGTGGATTGTAGTAGGGGGGTTTCAAAGAAACCAGACACTGCCTGGGGCGCACAAGGCTGCCCCTTGCATAATCCGGCCAAACCGGTTCTGGGGCCTTCCAGCCCCCGTCCCAGCGCGGCCTGGATCAAAGGAAAGGGGTGTAACCACCCCCTTCCTGGGTCCCACCCATAGGAGGGGACCTAGCAGGATGTCCAGCCCACCAGATTCGAATAAGAGTGGGAGCAGTGCCAATGCAACTCAGATCATCCTGAAGAAACGAATTCTGGACCCTTCGACATTCTACTCAACATAGAAGACTGAAGAATCTCCCTTGTGGTCAAGGAGTGACCACCCTGTGCAAACAGGCAACATCCAGCCCTCGACCCTTGCTTTGTTGCAGTTCCTGCCGGAACTCGAGCGACAGAGATCGACGAGATCAAGCTTGCCTGCCTTCTCCCTGCCCGATCCACAGTCCCTGCAGAGCTGAGACTAGTGGAGGCGACCGGAAGCGTGGGGCACGCCATCTTGAAAAGGCCACGAGACGCTGACCGTGCAGCCCACGAGTGACCCTCGAAGCTGTACACCGGGGTCTGAGAAGCCCCCACCCCGAGCTACACTTGCACCCAAGCTACCCCCTCCACACTCGACGAGTGCTGCGTGGGGCCCTTCTGCTTGTGTTGGCTCGACGCGTTGGCCCGGTCACTTGCCAGCTGGCTTGTGGCCCCTGTGCCGACGAAAACATGAATACGACTCGCTTTTCTGGTTGCTCCAGATCTGCACCAGCTCCTGTAAAAAGGAGCCCCCACTCTGACCCTCCTGGTTCGAGTGATAAGCAATCTCCCGGTTCCGCGTGGATTGCTTTTGCCAAGTGCTGTTTGCTGCAATCTCGAAGCCGACGGTGCTGATGGTGAGAGCCTACGTGGGACAGATCGTGACCCGCTCCTGGATGTCGCAGATGCCCCAGAGCCCACGTGACAGCGGAGAGAAGCCTATCGACAACTACCTGATTGCGCCCGACATTGCCTGCTTCCGTCCTGGTTCCACCCTGGTCACTGCTGAGTGACCCAGACTCTGTCCCCTCTGCTTTCAGGTACTTTTCCACTCCGATCCACCCTTGGATCACACCGGACACTTCTGCTTCATCCCGCCTGCAGCTGCAACAGCTTCAAGCACCAAGAGCCTGCGTGTCAAAACCCGACGCCACTTCGACCCTGTGCACCCACGGCCTGTGGGTGAGGTAACATTGCAACGCCGGTGTTCCCACACTGGTACACACCTCTAGGGTCTGTGTCTAAAGTTTGGTTCCTCTAGGTGCAGCGGAAGTATCTTTTAATTCACTTTATGTAACTTTTACGCACCATTGACATTACATTGGTGCAAGCCGCACTTTCCGTGCTGCTCCCGAATTCCGTGGGCTACTCCCGACTTCAGCATTGCTAGTCCTGACTGCTCCCAGCGATTCTCTAGGCCCTAGGCCTAACCACTGTACGATTGGTATCTCTTATACCACTTTCTTAATATATGGTTTGAGTGGCCCCCCGCCCTCATCCATAATTGTGCCAACTTTGTATGTTATACTGTGCTTTTGATTTAACGCTTGTGCCCCTTTCCTCATAAAGAGTACTGGGGAGTAATTTAGAAATAAATACATATATTTTGTAATATATACTTGTGTGGTGTCCTTTCATTTGATTACAGGATTGTATGTGGTAAAACAGCTCGCTTAACACGACCTCTTAAGTTAAGCCTTTAAGGCTGCTTAGTCCATGCTACCTCTAGGATAGCTTGTCTAATAAGGTTGACTTACAACCAGACATCTTTGGGGTTTGTTTGGACTGATGCCCAGTGGTTCCAGAATTGGAAACACTACATATCAGGCCAACTTCTCACATTGGTGGCAGCAGTGGGATTTGAGCTTGCTGTTTGTTTTACCATTGCAATCTTTACATCAAATTGAAAGATCACATCAAGTACCTTAGGTACATATAAATCAAAAGCTTAGCATATTAAGTTCTACTGAACTTAGTAGTTGTAGATTAAAGGGATTAGCACACCCTGACTACAACTCACTAGCAAGGTACAGTAGGAAAACACTTAGTGTAGGTAAGTGCATCACTTACACCTCACTAGCAGTCATGTCTGATGCAGGTAGAGCCTCAGGCTCTGCTCCTGTAACAGTTGACCCTATAGGGGCAACATCCAGATATGACAACCTTAGCCACAAAGACCTGAGTGCCTTGTGCACAGCCAGGGGGCTAAAAAAGGGCAGAGGCCCTACCATTCCTTCCCTAATAGCTCTCCTAGAAAAGGATGACTTAGATAAGGTGAGTCAGGCTCCCTTAGAATCAGGTGAAGGGATAAACTCCCCTGAGAATGAGGATCTTCCAGATGAAGAAGGAGAGGAGGAGGAAGAGGAAGCGGAAGGCTCAGATGTAGATGAGCCTGAAGATCAGGATCAGAGGGTGACCCAGGTACAGGTTGCCAGGCTTAACCAGGCCAACCTAGACCTACATGAGAATGGAGAGGGCCAGCACCACTCCAGATCTCATAACCAAATTCTCCCAGGTAATAGGAGGGTGAGATCTCAATCAGGGGACTCTCATCTTTCTAGTGCCTCAAGAGAATCTGAGAGGGGGATGACTCCCTCCCAGAGGAAAGAGCATAGGGCCAGAATGAGGGCTGTCCAACTCCAGATAGAGAGGGAAGAGGTAGCCTTGGCTCAAGCTAAACTTGCTTTAGCAAGAGAGAGAAAATTGTGTGGCTTAGATGCCACTGGTGGCAGCAAAGTTCCTAAAGAAAAAGACAGGGCCTATGACAATAGAAACCTGACAAAAATTGTGCCCCCCTACAAGGAAGGGGATGACATCCACAAATGGATGACTGCTCTTGAGAGGGCCTGCATGGTACAGCAGGTCCCTGAGGATCAGTGGGCAGCAATTTTATGGTACTCCTTTTCTGAGAAAGGGAGGGACAGGCTCCTCACTGTTAGACCTGAGGATGCCAAAAACTACTCTGTTCTGAAGAGTGCTCTTATTGAAGGGTTTGGCCTAACCACTGAGCAATACAGGTTGTTGTTCAGAGACACCCAAAAAGCACAGACTCAGGACTGGACTGATTTTGTTGATTGTGCCACTAAGGCTCTGGAGGGTTGGCTGCAGGGAAGTAAAGTTTCAGACTATACAGGATTGTACAATCTTATGATGAGAGAGCAGATCCTTAATAACTGCCAGAACCAGCTGTTGCATCAATACCTTGTGGACTCTGATTTGACCTCTCCCCAAGAAATGGGAAAGAAGGCAGACAAATGGGTCAGAACAAGGATTAAGCAGAAAAACCAGAACCAAGGTGACCAGAAGAAAACAGACCAGAAGGGTGGGAATCAGAAAGATAAAGTAAAGGACCAGAAGTCTTCAGGCCCCCAAACTAGCAATAAGGAGGGGGGTTCCCAAAATGGAAACAAGAAAAAGAAGAATGATGGCCCAAAGAAACCTTGGTGTAATACCTGCAAATCAGTTTCACACTGGGGCAGTGAATGCACTAAGAAAGAACCAGTTCCTGCCACTGAAGCTCCTAAAGCAACTGCACCCCCTAGTACAGTCAGCAGTGGTAGTGCACAACCTAAGGGGATAGTAGGGTTAACCTTGGGTACTGAGGTGGAATCTGGCCTAGTCAGAATCCCCACACAGGCAGTTCTCCTATATGATGTGGACTTATCTTTGACCACTGCAGTAAGCCCCAGTAACCTGGGCAAATATAGGCAGACTCCCTTAATCAATGAGAAACTGGCTCAGGCCTACAGGGACACTTGTGCCAGTGTCACTATGGTGACACCAGACTTTGTGGACCCTGGTCAGATTGTACTAGGTGAAAGTTACCTAGTGACCAATGCAAGCAACTCCACTACTTCCCATAGTGTGGCTGTTGTGAACTTCTCCTGGGGAGGGGTAGATGGCCTAAAGAAAGTTGTTGTAAGTGCAGACCTCCCAGTAGACTGTCTGTTAGGCAATGATCTTGAAAGCTCAGTTTGGTCAGAAGTGGAGTACAGGACCCATGCAGAAATGCTAGGGATTTCAGCTCATGTCCTTGCAGTGACAAGGTCTCAGGCTAAGAAGTGCCTTCCTGAACCAGTGGTGGATCTTGAAACAATAGACCAACCACAACCCAAGAGAAGGAGCAAGAGGGTTAAGGCTGTGCCTTCCCACTTGCCCCAGGTTGAGGATCAAGTTTCACAGGAAACTGATCCTGCAGTCCAAGAGGAGACTGTCTCAGAGGAGCTTGAACCTGACCAGGTTGAGTTTCTGGGGACAGGGGGACCCTCAAGGGCAGACCTGGGGCAGGCCCAATTAGATTGCCCTTCACTTGAACCCCTCAGACAGCAAGCTGCTGCTGAGGCTGCAGGGAATGCTCAAGGTACCCATAAAATTTATTGGGATGAAGGACTCCTTTATTCAGAGGCTAGAGACCCCAAGCCTGGCACAACCAGGAGGTTGGTTATACCTTTGAAGTTTAGGGGTTTCCTTCTTACCTTGGCCCATGATATTCCCCTTGCAGGACACTTAGGCCAGAACAAGACTTGGGACAGGCTTGTTCCACACTTTCACTGGCCTCACATGTCAGAAAATGTCAAGGAGTTTTGTCGCTCCTGTGTCACTTGCCAAGGCAGTGGTAAGTCAGGTGGCACAACAAAGGCCCCCCTGATACCACTACCTGTGGTGGGGGTACCCTTTGAAATGGTTGGAATAGACATTGTGGGTCCCATGGATCCTCAAACAGCATCTGGGCACAGATTTATACTGGTGGTAGTGGATCATGCCACCAGGTACCCAGAGGCAATTCCCCTGAGGACCACCACAGCTCCTGTGGTGGCAAAAGCCCTCATTGCAGTTTTCTCAAGAGTGGGCTTTCCAAAGGAGGTTCTTTCAGACAGAGGTACTAACTTTATGTCTGGATACTTAAAAGCAATGTGGAAAGAGTGTGGAGTAAACTACAAGTTTACCACACCCTACCATCCACAGTGCAATGGGCTTGTGGAAAGGTTCAACAAGACCCTAAAGGGAATGATAAAAGGTTTACCAGAGAAGCTCAGGCGGAAATGGGACATCCTTTTACCCTGCTTGCTCTTTGCTTACAGAGAGGTCCCACAGAAGGGGGTTGGCTACAGCCCTTTTGAACTTTTGTTTGGCCACCCTGTGAGAGGTCCATTGAGTTTGGTGAAGGAAGGATGGGAGTTACCTCTCAAAAAGCCTAAACTAGACATTGTGGACTATGTACTTGGTCTCCGCTCCAGGATGGCTGAATACATGGAGAGAGCATCCAAAAACCTTGAGGCCAGTCAAGAATTACAGAAAGCTTGGCATGACCAAAAGGCTGTTCTGGTTGAGTTCCAGCCAGGACAGAAGGTGTGGGTGTTGGACCCAGTGGGGCCAGCAGCTCTCCAGGACAAATGGACTGGACCCTACCCTATCATGGAGAAAAAGGGAGAAGTCACCTATGTGGTTGACTTTGGCACCCCTAGGAGCCCCCACAGGGTGCTCCATGTAAACCGTTTGAAAGCATTTGTTGACAGGGAGGACATGAGTCTCCTCATGGCCACAGATGGGGAACAGGAGGAAGAGAGTGACCCTCTCCCAGACCTACTTTCCCAGAACCCTGATGATGGTTCAGTTGATGGAGTAGCCTTGGCAGGCAGCCTCACTGAGCAGCAGCAGGTGGACTGCAGACAGGTGTTGCAGGCCCACAGACATATGTTTTCACTCACACCCAGCCAGACTAACTGGTGCACCCATGAGGTGGACACTGGTGACAGTCTGCCTGTCAAGAATAAGATCTACAGGCAACCTGACCATGTCAGAGATTGTATAAAGGCTGAGGTGCAAAAGATGTTGGAGCTTGGAGTGATTGAGCCATCAGAGAGCCCATGGGCTAGCCCAGTGGTCCTTGTGCCAAAACCTCATACCAAAGATGGGAAGAGAGAAATGAGGTTTTGTGTGGACTACAGAGGTCTCAATGCTGTCACTAGGACAGATGCACATCCCATTCCAAGAGCAGATGAGCTCATTGATAAATTGGCTTCTGCCAAGTTTCTGAGCACATTTGATTTGACAGCTGGCTACTGGCAAATCAGACTAGCTGAAGAGTCAAAAGCCAAAACAGCATTCTCTACCCCTAGTGGACATTATCAATTTGTGGTAATGCCCTTTGGTTTGAAGAATGCACCTGCCACCTTCCAAAGGTTGGTGAATCAAGTCCTTGCTGGGTTGGATGACTTTTGTGCAGCATATCTAGATGATATTGCTGTCTTTAGCTCCACCTGGGAGGATCACCTGATCCACCTGAAGAAGGTTCTGGAGGCCCTGCAAAAGGCAGGCCTGACTATCAAGGCTACTAAGTGCCAGATAGGGCAGAGCAAGGTTGTGTACTTGGGCCACCTAGTAGGTGGGGGCCAAGTTCAACCCCTGGAGAGCAAGATCCAGACCATACAGGACTGGGCTCCTCCAACTACCCAGACACAAGTCAGAGCCTTCTTGGGCCTGACTGGGTATTACAGAAAATTTGTAAAGAACTATGGGTCCATTGTGACACCATTGAATGACTTGACATCCAAGAAGATGCCCAAAAAGGTTCAGTGGACAGTTAGCTGTCAAAAGGCATTTGATGACCTGAAGAAGGCCATGTGCTCTGCACCTATCCTGAAGAGTCCTGACTACTCCAAACAGTTCATTGTACAGACAGATGCTTCTGAGTTGGGGGTGGGAGCTGTGCTTTCACAACTTAATCAAGATGGTCAAGACCAGCCCATTGCTTTTATTAGCAGAAGGCTGACCCCCAGGGAGAAACGTTGGTCAGCTATTGAGAGGGAGCCCTTTGCTGTGGTTTGGGCCCTGAAGAAGTTGAGGCCATACTTGTTTGGTACTCACTTCCTAATTCAGACAGACCATAAGCCCCTCTTGTGGCTAAATCAGATGAAGGGTGAAAATCCCAAACTGCTCAGGTGGTCCATTTCCCTACAGGGGATGGACTTTACAGTGGAGCACCGCCCAGGGACTGACCATGGTAATGCAGATGGTCTCTCCCGGTACTTCCACTTAGAACATGAAGACTTATCTGGTCAAGGTTAAGTTTAATGTCCCTGCGTTTGGGGGGGGGGGGGTTGTGTAGGAGAGTAGGGTCTGCTATCCTATGGTCACCCCAATTTTTGCTTTTTGCTTCACTGGTTTTCGACTTACTGAGGCTGTGGGCCTGCTAATCAGACCCCCAGCCTGCTGTTCTCTCTCTAAATTTATAAATACATGTGCTATAGGTACATACCACAATTGGAAATGGACTCCTTGTCAGCCCCTGTACCATGCACTATAGGTGCTCAGGGCATAGGTGCCACCAAGGCCTACCAGGGGCTGAAGCATAGCTTTTGCCACCCCTGGCTGGTTCTTAAATTGACACAACTGGCTGATCACTCAGCTGGGGCAAGTGGGTGTAATCACCCCTTGCTTAGATATAGTATACCTATATCTAAACCTATATCTGGACACATATATAGCCTGTAAGCCACTCCTATGGAAGGCCTCATCAATCCTGGGGGCAGAGTGCGTGGTTATATGTGAGATGGAGCTCTGGCATGAGCTGAGCCTGTCTGCAGCCGTCGGGAACAACTCCCTAAGCTGATCCGGGATAATGCCATACCATATACTCTTAAGCGCATTATAATCCTCGCGGTTATATAGCAACTTTGGTTTGGCTTTATCAAAACATGTCGTGTAAGGTGTCATACGAATTGGAATACTACCCCCTCGCCAGTTCTGGCGACGGGGGTAGCATTCCACCCTTCTAGAGGAATAAGACATGTTCCTTTACTGAAACGCGGTTGATTTAAAATGAGCCTCAGATACACAAAATGGATGCCCCTGCCACAGACACGGGTCTGGCCTCCTGCTGCTGACCGAAACTCGGCAGATGGTGGCCTGGACAAAGGGTTTCCTGTCGCAGGGCGGTGTCAAACCACCCCAGACAGGAGATAGTGGATTGTAGTAGGGAGGTTTCAAAGAAACCAGACACTGCCTGGGGCGCACAAGGCTGCCCCTTGCATAATCCGGCCAAACCGGTTCTGGGGCCTTCCAGCCCCCGTCCCAGCGCGGCCTGGATCAAAGGAAAGGGGTGTAACCACCCCCTTCCTGGGTCCCACCCATAGGAGGGGACCTAGCAGGATGTCCAGCCCACCAGATTCGAATAAGAGTGGGAGCAGTGCCAATGCAACTCAGATCATCCTGAAGAAACGAATTCTGGACCCTTCGACATTCTACTCAACATAGAAGACTGAAGAATCTCCCTTGTGGTCAAGGAGTGACCACCCTGTGCAAACAGGCAACATCCAGCCCTCGACCCTTGCTTTGTTGCAGTTCCTGCCGGAACTCGAGCGACAGAGATCGACGAGATCAAGCTTGCCTGCCTTCTCCCTGCCCGATCCACAGTCCCTGCAGAGCTGAGACTAGTGGAGGCGACCGGAAGCGTGGGGCACGCCATCTTGAAAAGGCCACGAGACGCTGACCGTGCAGCCCACGAGTGACCCTCGAAGCTGTACACCGGGGTCTGAGAAGCCCCCACCCCGAGCTACACTTGCACCCAAGCTACCCCCTCCACACTCGACGAGTGCTGCGTGGGGCCCTTCTGCTTGTGTTGGCTCGACGCGTTGGCCCGGTCACTTGCCAGCTGGCTTGTGGCCCCTGTGCCGACAAACTTGAATACGACTCGCTTTTCTGGTTGCTCCAGATCTGCACCAGCTCCTGTAAAAAGGAGCCCCCACTCTGACCCTCCTGGTTCGAGTGATAAGCAATCTCCCGGTTCCGCGTGGATTGCTTTTGCCAAGTGCTGTTTGCTGCAATCTCGAAGCCGACGGTGCTGACGGCGAGAGCCTACGTGGGACAGATCGTGACCCGCTCCTGGACGTCGCAGATGCCCCAGAGCCCACGTGACAGCGGAGAGAAGCCTATCGACAACTACCTGATTGCGCCCGACATTGCCTGCTTCCGTCCTGGTTCCACCCTGGTCACTGCTGAGTGACCCAGACTCTGTCCCCTCTGCTTTCAGGTACTTTTCCACTCCGATCCACCCTTGGATCACACCGGACACTTCTGCTTCATCCCGCCTGCAGCTGCAACAGCTTCAAGCACCAAGAGCCTGCGTGTCAAAACCCGACGCCACTTCGACCCTGTGCACCCACGGCCTGTGGGTGAGGTAACATTGCAACGCCGGTGTTCCCACACTGGTACACACCTCTAGGGTCTGTGTCTAAAGTTTGGTTCCTCTAGGTGCAGCGGAAGTATCTTTTAATTCACTTTATGTAACTTTTACGCACCATTGACATTACATTGGTGCAAGCCGCACTTTCCGTGCTGCTCCCGAATTCCGTGGGCTACTCCCGACTTCAGCATTGCTAGTCCTGACTGCTCCCAGCGATTCTCTAGGCCCTAGGCCTAACCACTGTACGATTGGTATCTCTTATACCACTTTCTTAATATATGGTTTGAGTGGCCCCCCGCCCTCATCCATAATTGTGCCAACTTTGAATGTTATACTGTGCTTTTGATTTAACGCTTGTGCCCCTTTCCTCATAAAGAGTACTGGGGAGTAATTTAGAAATAAATACATATATTTTTATAATATATACTTGTGTGGTGTCCTTTCATTTGATTACAGGATTGTATGTGGTAAAACAGCTCGCTTAACACAACCTCTTAAGTTAAGCCTTTAAGGCTGCTTAGTCCATGCTACCTCTAGGATAGCTTGTCTAATAAGGTTGACTTACAACCAGACATCTTTGGGGTTTGTTTGGACTGATGCCCAGTGGTTCCAGAATTGGAAACACTACATATCAGGCCAACTTCTCACAAACCCCATTTTAATTTCAGATTCACACATGTCCCCTTGGGTTACTACCTCCTGTTACTGTTTTTCAGCCCACATATCGTTTCGAAGCTTAATACATACCTTAAGTATGCATTAAATATTCAGAAGAGAAACTATTAACATTCCCCTTCCAAATTCTGAATTGTTAAATGGGCTTAGTATATTTCAAAAATGGGTTTAGCATTTGCAAACTCTGTGAATTATCGAACCAGTGGATTTTTTTATTTTTTAAAACCTTTTTTGTGCAGATAGTAGCATACAAATACGGGCCTCCAACCAATTAGGCTGGCCACGAAGCAATCTGGAAAGCACGTAAATCAATAAAGAGGTTTCACGGCAGTCACCCAGTATATTGCGGACCAGTAGTTCAATCGTAGAGGAGCTGAGTGTGACCACCGGACGCAGGATCAAAGAAGATTAATTTTATAATAGGAAATTATACCAGGATCAGTTACAGTTAAATCATCCGAGTGTCCACAGCGGGCCACGCATCGAGCAGCGAGACATTAAGGCATCAATAAAAACGGTCATCAGCAATAGTCTACAGCAATCAGAATAGAGATGCCATATTTCCAACCAGTACCCATCGTAGTCCGCCACGTACACACAGACCACCAAATTAACGTACTTTTACCTAACTGAGTAATCAGAACGGCAAAAGGAGTTACAGTCATTCTCCATACTGACCTAGAAGATAAGAAAGAGGGGAACAATAAAAAAGAAAGAAAAGAAGGAACGCCGTGCTTCTGTACGCGCCCCCACAGCGATAAGGGCGAGCAAAGTGACTGGGGACAACGTTATTGGGGGGCGGGGCGTTCAAGTCAGGATATCTGTGCAATCAATATCGTATAAAGGAAGAGAACCACCCCCCCCCCCCCCCCCCACAAGCAATCACACCGTGGGAAACATGCACAGCCACGGCGTCCTAAGAAAGGGACACAAAAGAGCCATAGAAACTAAAAAAAAAAAACGATCAGAAAAAGACCCATACCCACCCACCCCACCCTGCACCCCTGCAGAAGGCTACAGCCTACCCCCCAGCAGCGTGCCTGTCGCCCTAAATAGGAAACCCAAAATATAGGAGAAGTTAGAGAGAGGGAAAGGAACCAAAAGAGACAAAAAAGGAAAAGGAACCAGAGGGAGAGAAGAGCCATCAATCGAATCATTACGCCCGTACCCCCCGCCATCACCCACATTAATGCAACATCAAAACGAAATCGACATAGTCTCAGGTATCATAAACCTTCGAAGGAATCGTCCATAGTATCATGGTTGAGGGCACTTCTCATCTCCATCCGCCCACCATCAGTCCTCCGGGTCCAGAACCGGCTCACCCCTGTCCTTTTTTAGCCATCGCTACCGCGCGTGGTAGAATAGTGGGCAGCAAACAAATCAAAGTGGTGAGGCCGTATGGTAGAAACAGGACAGACCATAGGAGCAAACCAGAGGACTCCAGCAACCAGCGGCCAAGCAAGAACTTTGCGCGGCAGTCTAGACGTTTCAGCAACGACAACGGGAACAACAAACAGTGTGGGTAAAATCTCACCGCCCAGGAAAGTAGAGTCGTCCCTGCAGGATAATAACGGGGTCTCGCCGGGGCAGTTCGAATCGGCAATCTACGTTGTTCCCCGAGCAGTCGAGCAGGAACGGGCCCCGACGCGGTGCCCACACCAGCGCCCGCCACGATCAGGGCGACTCCGGGATCCGGGGCCGCTGGTGTATAGTCTGAGCCGAGCCGCGTCCAAGAGGGGCGGCCCGACAGCAATGGCGGCCGTCCTTCTATCCAGCACAAGGGTGTTGAGGGCCAAGGTCGTGCGTAAAGTCTTTAAGGCATCAAGAACATCGCCAAGCATGGGCTCCCGCTCACATGACCAGACCCCCGTACACCTCAGTGGCACAAATTTGCTGCCCCGGTGCAGTCCGTGACTCAGGGCGCCGGCCGCCATCTTGCAGATCCAGCCGCGTCCCCGTGCGCCTCAACTCCTGGAGCGGGCTCTCAAGCAAGGCCACCACGGGAGCACCCTCGAGCTCCAGGAATGGCAATCTGGGTGCAGAAAGGAGAGCCACCAAAAGGGGGACCGCCAGCGCCACCGCCCCGCGGGCGCCACACGCCGACTCCGGGCGCAGGGCTTCAAGATGGCCGGACAAGGCAACAAAGGGGGGGAGCCTCCTACATGGTCTTCCCCCGTCCATGGCGTGCTGCACCTCACCACGGGGCCCTCCGGCGGCTGGACCGGGCCCGATCCGTTGCCATCGGCATAACCGCACCACGGCCTCTCCCAGGCGACCTCTCCTCTCCACCGGGGGCCGCCGTCGACACCATCTCGCGGGCTGACCTCCACAGGCAAGTACCCGGTCTCTACGCCGCGGAGGCTCCGGACCAAGCAGGGGCGTAACTTCGGATCAGCCGCTCGCAGGAGCCCCCGGGACAGATGGTGAGTACAAGCTTTCCTTCGTCTTTCCGAGTCTTCCCGAGTATGTCGTCTCGGGCAGGATACGTATCAGGATATATGAGTTGGGCAGGAAGGCTGGTGGAGCCGAGCTACAGTGCGGCCATCACGGTCGCGAGCTTGGCTCCTCCCCAGTGGATTTTTTTAACAATAAACCCCTTGGTACATGAGTCCATTCTTCTCAATTCCCCCCAAATTAAGTTTGCTAATAATGTTAGTTGAATGATAACCTGTGCACATACCTATTTAGTGGCAGTGTTGCTTCAGATCAAATAAAAACTATCACAGATAACTCTTACACAATACTTAAAGACAGAATTTCTGACATCCAGCTTTAATGTTTTGTTAAATATATTTGCAAATGTTGTCACTTAAATAGGAACATAGCTAAAGCAGTCTCTGGACATAAAATAGGATGTAATCATAATCTTTAGATACATTTTCTGAGTTTCAGGAACTGTGTGTGTGTTTTCTGGGTTTAATCTAAACCACTATAATAAACACATTCAATCCTTTTAGATTTGATCTGTTTTTACTGGTTTCTATTGCAGACAATAATCTAGATTTAGACCAAGAATCAATTCCACCCATGGCTTTTAAACTCTATCAATGAGCTCTATTAGTGTTATTGCAACTAAAACTGTAATAGAACTGATCTGAGAGATGTACCTTCAAGTATTATGCTCAGTCAATTTATTGAACAAACTATGGAGTTAAAATCTGAATAGGTTATATCCACAAGCATTGCCTGACCACTGTATTTTATATCAATAGATTACTTATCAGCACATTTTCACTCATCTTCTATTTCTGGCGGACCACGTGCTGGGTCTGTTTGAACTCTTTTAAAATATGACATTTAAATGTCCAAAAGTTCAGGAATTCTAGTTTCAAGCCTGGTCAAACCTTATTGTATGGTACACCAAAAGCTGCCCTTCTGTTCCTACATTTTATTGTGCACAATGATTCAGAAATGGTATGTTTTTGCTTTCGGAGGTAAAATTCTAAACATATTTATTGTTGTTGCCATCCGAAAAATGATCACTAATTAAGAAGATAACAACAAGTGGTCCTGTGATACTTGCTGGAATGGGAAGTGTTTGATTAGAAGGTGGATTGAATTAAAGTTTAGGTGACAATTTCATAAAAATGTATGGATTTTGTATATATTTAAAATTTTTGATCTCCAAAAAGTCCTAAATCAATAAATTGAATTGAAATTCAAGTTTATCATTTGAATCCTATTGTTGGAAAAGATGTGATTTTGAACCCCATGAGGCGGTTCCTTTCCAGAAAGCATTCAGGTTGTAATCATGAGTCAAATAATGCTGAGGAGGTTAAAATATTCGAATTGAATTCAAATTACACATGAAATGTTCATTGTTCAATATATTTCTCGTAGTATTTTAGTGCGCATACTTTTTTGCTTAAGGAAAATAATTAGTATTGCTTGTTCTTTATGAATGTTTCTATTGTTGAACTTTAAAGATTACCCGTAATTATTAATTGTGCTCTACATAACTTTGCTGTGTTACAGTATTTTGATTTTTACGTACAACTTCTGTCTCTTATGTGTATAGAAATGTATGATTTGTCTTGCTTTAATAATCGGCTTATGCTTATTAGGTTTTATTATTCAATAAAATGTTTCAAACACAACAAATGGTAGTTGATATGTATTTACAACTGCAGCATTTTTATTGTATTGTAAATGAATCCCCTAGGGATTATTATCAACAAACTTTATTCGGTTTTATAAATGAAAACGATAAAAGTCATAACACAAGATAAAAATTCATGAATTACAGTACAGAAGTTAATCTCAGCTTGACCTGAGGCTAACAGCGACCAGTAAAAAGTTAAGCGTATGCAAAACAGTGTCATTAGAGAGTAGTTATAAAAAGATAAGAGATGGTCTCACCCACCTAAAACCCGCTTTTTTGAGAATGGGAATAATCAATAACTTTCTAGGGACAGCCTAAAAACTACAAATTATTATAAAGTGCATCATGTCCTGAGGATACTCACTGTTGCAGCCACAGGGCATGAGGCCCTGGCCTCTGTGGGAGCCACGAGGGTGTGCCAAGAGGTAATGGAAGAGGTTGAGCCGAAACCGGGTCAATAGAAAACGATCATGGATGCTTTTAAGCCCTAGAAGATAAGGTTCGTTGGTTGGTACAGTTTTTGACACAATGTACTTACGCACATTAGGTTAACACAACTCATTTTCCTCTCTATCACAGCGGCTCATTCTTAAAAACACTCTTTGACCAGAGAAAGGTCCCTCTTACATATGCGCTCACGGCTAGCAAATAGTTCCCACCTACCCTGGTAAGGCCAACTCTTATATACTGGAGCCAACGGATGCTTGAGACATGGTCAAGTGAAAGGCATTCCCGTAGGATGTCTTTGCGAAGTGTATTTTCTTGCCTAGCCCAAATATTAAGCCACAAAGCTAGGGGACGGAGAGTCAGTACATCTGAGAGGAAAGGCATACCCAACTCTTTGTGCACGGCATAAAATGGGGTCCTTGTGGGACTGAAAGGCCCATTGCAGTAAAGAGTTTTTAGCACTTTGCACTGCCCCTACCCCAATGTGGCCCAATATCTCACTCCCATAACAAACCTTTGAGATATATTTAGCTTCATATATCTTCAAAAGAGGCCCTATTAGCTTCCCTCCCACTCTGCTGGCAAAGTTAAAAACAGCTGCAAAAGCTTTCACTATATCACCTTTCTTCCAAGTAAGCAAAGGGCACCAACTCAAGAAATCGTCAAACACAACTCCCAAATAGGAAAAAACATTGGTCTTCGGTAGGCCTGGGTGGTAAATTCCGTCTCGCTCGCGGAATTTGCGGAATTTGGGTAATTTTGCGTTCCATGGAGAAGGCGAAATTGCCCAAAATTCTGCGTTCCGCGACTTCGCGAAATGTTTTGGTTGTTTGCGTTCTCAAAATGCATGTTCGTGAGATATTTACCCCCCTTGAGCACGCAAACAGCGATTGCGAACAGTAAAAAAGCATCGCGAACAAGCAATTCTGCGTTAGTGGAATTTCTGCGTGTTCGCGGAGATTTCGTACCGTTTCGCGGAGATTTGCGTAACGCGATTATGCAAAGTGAAAGTGTAATAACAGGAAAATAAGGATAACCCCATTCCTACAAAATAGCTGGTGTAGCACTATGCATATCAAGCAATAAATCAAAGAAAATTATCTAAATGTGATGCATATATAAAAGATAAATTTGAACCATGCCAAAGGCAATAGGTAAAGGACACAATATCACAAAACAGTTAGCACCTAGTTTCTCACTGTATCACACTGTGGAACACATGTGTGCACCATCATATTTCTTTTTATCCCTCCATTGGCAAGACTGTTTTGCAGAAAACAGGAAAACTCTGAAATAGGTGAAAGATAAACAAGTGTATCAATAATAGAATAGCATAGCATACTAAAGGTAATATATGTATATGAATAATTTCATTCATGTTGCACTGCATAACAGGACTGAGAAATTGTCAATTGGGGCCTGTTTGTGGTAATTGCAAAAGTGGCATAATGTAATTACTTTTCCGCAGTTCATCATTAGGGATCATAGCACATGACTCGTGCAATATTATTATAATTTAGTGTTCAAGGCAGTCAATTGTGGAAAGACAGTCTGTTGATTCATCAGTGTAGGTCACCACCCTTCATCTTCATCTGCCAAGGAAGCACTTCCTCCGATCTGGTCATTAGTCACCAGCTTCCGCCGTTCATCCGCCACCAATCCGGTCTGGTCTGGTTCCATCTTCCAAAAACAACAAACTAACATAAAAAAATGAAAACAAAAAAGTAAAATAACAAAGGGAGTGGGAGGGGGCTGGGCCGACGCACACACCAAACACCACAACCCAACAACCTGAAACGAAAAAACAAGTATCATTAATCTAGCAAAAATAAATTTTCCATTTAAAAAGCACCCCAAGTGCTTTTTATTGTCGAAAGAAACCTCCTAATTTATAAAAGAAATTATTCTACATTCAAGGAATAATTTGAATCATATTCTTTTAAATTTGTTTGGGCAAAATCCAATTTTGTCATACACAGCCAGAAGGGCTGGGGCCTAGCAACTCCCAACTCCTCTGAGAGACAGCCCCTCCCTTCGGAAAGATGTTCGCGCTCAGAGTTTTGAATCCGCTCCAAAAATAAGCAGAAGCCAGGCTACAGTGCGATGTAATTTTGAATCACTGCCAAGTGCTGATCTCATTGCAGGAGCAAGGCTAATGCCAACCATTCTGGCCAAGCATCTCTAATCTCTAGTCAGGGAAGCTCACTTAGGCCTACTGTATTTATCTAACTCCAAGAGCCAAGCGTCTGCCAATTATTCTGCATGTGCAAGGATCCCTTATCTGAAGGCAATGAAGCTGTCTGCGCCGACAGCAAGGAAGAGCGACTTGACCCCCCCTTACATAAACATTTCTCCGCAGAAAGAAATTGGAATATAGCCAAGAATAACAAGCTGACTCTCTCTGCTCTCAGAAGTTACCCATCTTCCACCCTTTGAAAAGTCAGAGCGTGAACAGATGCAGGTGCTCATATCAGTCAAGGTCAAAAGCAGATGCCTTGAAACTGAAAACATTACAGCTTTCCCAGGCCAGAAGCACTGACCATTATTTTCTAACTAACCGAGGCAGAATGAAACGTGGTAAAAAGCAAATTAATACAGACATATTTTTTGCAACTAAGTCACATGCTAGCATTTTAAAATAATACTAGTATAAAAACAGCTACTGGCTGAAAGGGAAAAATATTAGAAGCAAATACATTTAATTTTCCATTTTGAAAATAACATGAGAAGTAAAACAAGGGGTAACATGTAATTTTGCATTGCAGAACCAAGAATTCATAATTTAGTGTGCAAGTATTTCTACTCTAACTATTAAAAAGGGCCAGATTCAACATCATTTATTTTTCAAATAGCCATGTTTTCTAACTGAGTGGGTTAACTTTCACACGCTATTCTAAGGGGCAGCTTGGATTGGGTAAAAATAATCATGTATATTTTCTAGAACACATTTTTTTAAAAGCACACGGTTGCATTTCACTAATTAAAAGCACATTCTATGATGGGTCTGCTTTTATATTTTCGTTCTTCACAACCGCGAAAGCATCATTTAAAGCACCCTCCGTGCAAACCCTTATCTCAATCCGACTGGTTAATTTATAACTTTCCGACCTCTGAGTCAGACACATTAAATCATGTGTTCCAAGGCAAACCCACACAAATTCGTGGACGCATTTCAAATAGAATGTTAAATGAACACAGCCTTTCTCTCCATGCAAAATGTTACCAGTCCGTCAGCAAGCTGACAAAGCACATAGCCAGAACCCAGCAACCAATGAAAGTCAAATCAAACCACCATTCATCTAAACACTCACCGACTTTTAGTGTCAGCTCACATAACCATGCATGTTAAACAGCATGTTAAAAATAAATACTGCCGTCACAATTCAAGATATTAACCCTTTGGCAGCTCAAACACAAACATTCCCCAATGTCTGCAGTACATGGGAAATTTAAGAACTTATCACTCCACGTTTTCAAAAAACAAGTGCGCACATCTACAAAACATTTTCCCCAAGCATTTGAAAGAGATCCAGCTCTCTCCTGCCTAACGCAACAATAACATGCACTGTACAAGTCAAATCCACATGGCGCTATTCACAAGCCATATTTACAAGAAAGTCAACAAGTTCAAAAAATGACATGCTCCTCACAAGGAATATATTCAAGGCGCAATTCACAAGGAACACAGCAAGTCATAATGAGAACATGCTCCTCACAAGCCACATTAACATGGCGCTATTTACAAGGCATATTTACAAGAAAGTCAACAAGTCCAAAAAATGACACGCTCTTCACAAGGAATAAATTCAAGGCGCAATTCACAAGGAACACAGCAAGTCAAAAGGAGAACATACACCTCACAAGCCACATTTACATGGCGCTATTTACAAGGAACTCCACAAGTCATATTACATTGAACACATTTCACAATGCACAGCATAAGCAAACGCAGCAAGCAATTTAATGAGCAATTTAAAAGCATTTTTCACACACATTTGTACAATTGGACCATCACAAAGATGTAAGTGGCTCCCTCATGTAATGTCACCCTTCAAGCCTGACAGTTCAAACACCAGGATGAAAAGCATTTCTTCCACCCTGCATAAGTCAAATGCCATGATGTACTGCAATCTCCTTACACTGCAACTGTTCAAGCCCATAGGCCAATTTTCGTGCCAAGTGCAAACCATCAAGATAAAAACCAATACAGCGCACACAGGCTTCGTAAACTGTTCGTCGACGCCAGATGTAATGACCAGATTTTCAGACCAGATAGAACCAGCTCACTGAGCAACACCAACCTGGCCAAAACGTAACCACCTCCCTCCTCAGGACCCATCTATCCAGGCACCTGGGTACCTACCTGAGGATGGGGAACTCGCAATATACAAGCTCATATCATCAGAAACACCACTAAATCTATAGGGATTACTAAGAATACTCACTGATTACTAAGGACGTCCATGCCCTACACCACACTCATACCTTATAGTCTCTTGACCACATGGGTCCAGACTAATCTACCCTGGGGCAGTTCTGATTATCTACCATTACACACTGATTACCCTCAGTGCTCACTCGACACGCAATCCGGCGTGTCTACACACTGAGCTGCAGCCCCAGTGCTCTCTGTTTATCCGGTCCACAATCCGGCGGACCTAAACACCGTATCCCCCCGGTGCTCACTCACTTACAACATGATCCACAATCCGGCGGATCTACACACTGACTACCCTCAGTGCTCACTCAAGCCGCAATCTTGCGGGTATACACACTGACCACAATCAGTGCTCTCACTAACGCCACTTACCAATGACGACCACTTTCCTATGAATACCTTCAGCTCTCTCTCTATGTTGGGAAGTCTCTCTCACTATTCACTAAGGGTTCGCTACTACAATCCTAGGGAATAAAGACAAGATTAAGGTGTAAGTGTAAAGCGGACTAGTTTAGACTACCTCACCTATTAGAAGGAAGATTTCTCTCTGTCTCTGGTGGGATCAGGGCTCTCTCTCTGTCTCTCCCTCCGTCATCATAGCTTCACGCCTCTGGCTCAACTGCTCCAGCTGACAGCCTCAACTCCTCCATCTGCTTTAATGCATTCTGATAGTCTCTCTCTCCAGCATCTGCCTTCTTTCTCCATTCCAGAAAACCAATAGAACTGCACTACACTCTGCAGCTCCAGCAGACATCCTACTCTCCACTCTTCAAGAACCAAACTGACCACTCCTTCTCTTCTGCACTTCGCTGATATGGATTCCTCTCCCCTCATGGAAATTTCCAACAGAGGGCTGCCTCCCACCGAATTCCTGTGCTAGCTCCAGAGCTCTTTGCGGAACCGCAGTTGCCATCTGCATGTTACGTCTGGGCCCAAGAGACAAACACATTCTTCCGATAAGAACCAGTCCTGGCTGGTTTTCCCCTAGCACACAACAGCCTTAACTATAAACATTACCTTTCCCCTTCAAGCATCTCAACTCTGCAGGGATAGAAAGCAAAATGGAGTCTCTCTAGTTCTGGGCCTTGTAGGCCTGAGAAGGATGAAATAACCCTTAGCTCTGTCAGAGTACCTACATAAACCATACCAATGTGTAATATAAAGTCAGGACCACAGGATCCACCCTCTACTATAGGCAAAATAATGAAAGGCAAAGCCAATGGGCAATAGATGGATTAGAGTAATGGATCTATCATCATATAAAGCAGCTATCCTCTTCTAGGTCTGGAAGAAAGGGCTTAAAAGAGCCAACACAAGCTGAGAATACATATAATGGATGTGAGCAAGTTTAAAGTCTTTATCACTCCAAAATAGAGCTAAAAAACCCGTCAAGACACCCTCCCAGATAGGAAAAATCTTGTGTAGTAGCAACAGGACGGCCCTGCAGGAATACACCCTTCATCTCCGCGGATTTGGGGCCACAAAACATAGTGAAGGTTTTAGAACAGTTTGTGGCTAACCCCAAGGAATCCATGAAGTTGACGAACACCTGAAAAAGGGTATTAAGGTTCTTGTGTGTTCTTCCCAGTAAAACAGCGGCATCCACATGAAGGGATGCTGGGACTTTTTTTGTGCCCAAATAGGGCAGCGTTGCTAGTAGATAACGCGTCTTCAAGAACATTGATGTACAATAAGAATAAAATAGGGGCCAATTTGCACACTTGCCGAACACCTTTCTCCAGCAGAAAACTACTAGCGCATTCCCCAGCAGGGCCAAATCTAACAGAAGCAGAAAGGTCAAAGTGCAAGGCCTGCAAGAATTGGACAAGCCCTTGATCCACCCCCATTCCCCTCCAGCAAGGCCCACAGTTTAGATCTTACCACACTTTCAAAGGTGCGCAACAGGTCCATAAATGCCAGGCAAAGGGAGCCCTGCTTTGCAATGCTATATTTGCTAATAAGTAAATGCAAAGCTTTACGGTGCCCAGCCCCTCCTGGAACCCATATTGCACATCCAACAGTAGGTTCTTCTCCCTGGCCCAACACAATAAACGCTACAACACCACCCTCCCTGGATTTGTAACAGCAGAATACAACAGGGAGATTGGGCGATAACAACTAGGAGACTACAAATCACCCTTGTTGAAGATATGCACGGTAGTGGTAGTGTACCACGAGTGGCGGGCGGCTAGTGATAGTAACGGTATTAAAACAGTTGCTTAATAACAGGGCCCATAATTCTGGGACTGCTTTGTAATTATCCATCGGGACTCCATCTGGCCCTGGAGCCTTATTCCATAGAGACTTCACAATGACTTCCCAAATTTCATCCATAGAAAAATTAATATTGATTGGCGATTTTGCCGCTACCTCCGGGCCCATTTGAGACAAGTCCGAGTGATATAAGGCACCCAAGCCTCTGGGCTGATGGTGGTAATAACAGCATCATCAATACTTGCACCCAGGAAGCCAATATCCTTCACCATCCTCCAGAAAGTTGTAGCGTCCTTCATCCGACAGGACTGAACCAGTCCCTAATACTCCATCTTTTTTCCTCCTATTCTGAGACCTTTCATACTCGGCTCTAAGCTCTTGTATCTTCTGACCATCTCTAGGAGTCTGTCTCAAAACCCGATGTAGGTTGAGGGAGGCCATCATAAAGGAAGAATCAAACCACCGACCCCGGGGATATCGGAACCATCTCTAGGAGTCAGCCTCAAAACCCTTTGTAGATTGAGGGAGGCCATCATCAAGGAAGAATCAAACCACCGACCCCTGGGATATCGGGACCTACTGGTTTCATGAGTAGATTTCTAATGTCCAGCCCTAAACCGGCAAAGCAATTATCTTCGTCCTGCAGATCAACCATGGGGTTCGAACAGTCCAAATGTAGAACCAGATGGTTAGCAGGCAGTTTTGCTGATTTAGAGGAGACCTTGGTTGAGGTAGGGGCATTTACAAGAGGAAAGTCTATAAGCAGTGAGGCCTGCACGCGAGGAGTACTCAATCAATCAATCAGAACATTTGTAAAGCGCACTACTCACCCTTGGGGGTCTCATGGTGCTGGGGGGAGGGGTGCTGCTACTGCTCGAATAGCCAGGTCTTGAGTAGCCTCCTGAAGGTTAGCTGGTCCTGGGTCTGCCGTAGGAGGATGGGGAGGGAGTTCCAGGGCTTGGCGGTGAGGTAGGAGAACGATCTTTGGATGTGGGGGACTATGGCGAGGGCGAGGTCGGCGGAGTGGAGCTGGCGGTTGGAGGTGTAGTGGGTGAGTCGGCTGTTGAGGGATGCCGGTAGGCGTTGTGGAGTGCTTTGTGTGAGTGGGTGAGGACCTTGAAAGGGATCCTCTTGTTGACAGGGAGCCAGTGCAGGTCTCTCAGGTGGGGTGAGATGTAGCTTGTGGCAAGGGATGTCGAGGATGAGGCGTGCAGAGGTGTTCTGTATGCGTTGCAGTTGTTTCAGGAGTTTGGCCGAGGCCGAGGCTCCATCGTAGGGGGTGTTTCTGTAGTCCAGCCTGCTGCTGACAAGGGCATGGGCGACCGTTCTTCTTGTTTCGGTGGGGATCCACCTGTAGATCTTGCAGAGCATGCGTAGGGTGTTGAAGCAGGAGGATGAAACGGCGTTGACCTGCTTGGTCATCGAGAGTGTCAAATTGAGGATGACCCCCCAGGTTGCGTGCGTGGTTGGTGGGTGTTGGTGCTGCTCCCAATGTGATCGGCCACCAGGAGTCATCCCAGGCTGAGGGGGTGGAGCCCAGAATGAGGACCTCCGTCTTGTCTGAGTTCAGCTGCAGTCGGCTTTTCTTCATCCACTTGGTGACGGCCTTCATTCCTTCATGGAGGTTGGCTTTGGCAGTGAGGGGGTCCTTGGTGAGGGGGAGGATCAGCTGGGTATCGTTGGCATAGGAGATAATGTTGAGGTACTGCAGTCGGGCGATGTGGGCGAGCGGTGCCATGTAGATGTTGAACAATGTTGGGCTGAGGGATGATCCTTGTGGTACGCCGCAGATGATTTCAGAGGCTTTGGAACGGAAAGGGGGTAGGTGGACGCTCTGGGTTCTGCCGGTAAGGAAGGAGGTAGTCCATTCCAGGGTCTTGTCTCGGATCCCTGCGGTGTGGAGGCGTGTGCGTAGGGTGCGTGGCAGACAGTGTCGAAGGCGGCTGAGAGGTCCAGGAGGATGAGGGCCGCTGTTTCGCCGTTGTGCAACATGATCTCATCTGTGGCGGCGATGAGGGCACTTTCGGTACTGTGGTTGCTGTGGAACCCAGATTGGGACAGGTCCAAGATGTTGTTCTCCTGGAGGTAGCGGGTCAGTTGTCTGTTGATGATCTTCTCGATCACCTTCACCGGGAACGGGAGCAGGGAGATGGGCCGGAAGTTCTTGTGGTCTATCGGATCCGCCTCTGGTTTCTTGAGTAAGGCGTTGATCTAAGCGTGATTCCAGCTCTCTGGGAAGGTTGCAGTCTCGAAGGAGATGTTGATAACCTTGCGGTGATGGGGTGCAATGGTGGCGCTGGCTTTGTTGAAGATGTGGTGTGGGAATGGGTCTGACGGAGATCCGGAGAGGATGGTGTTCATGATTTTGTTGGTGTCGTTGTCGTTCACGTTGGTCCAGGTGAGCAGGGGGTCGATGTTGATGGTGGGTCCGAGGTATCGATTGATGTCAAGGCGGTCTCATTGTTGAAGCTGTTGTGGGAGTCTGCGATCTTGAGGTGGAAGAAGGTGTCTAGGGAGTCGCACAGGTCTTGTGATGGTGGGATGTCGTTGGTGTTGGCGCTGGGGTTGGAGAGTTCCTTCACGATGTAGAAGAGCTCTTTACTGTTGTGTGCATTGTTGTCGAGGCGGTCCCTGAAGGAGGTCCTTTTGGCAGTTCTGATGAGGTGATGGTGTATGCCATTTCTTCTCTAGTTGCTGGCAGGTTTTCTTGGAGGCCTGGAGCGCCGTGGTGAACCAGCTGGCTTTCTTGTCGGTGTGCC
Organism: Lissotriton vulgaris; assembly: GCF_964263255.1. Taxonomy (NCBI): domain Eukaryota; kingdom Metazoa; phylum Chordata; class Amphibia; order Caudata; family Salamandridae; genus Lissotriton; species Lissotriton vulgaris. Next base: position 238,156 of record NW_028252259.1, on the reverse strand, counting down.
TGTTGGAGGGTTTCTTGATCGAGGCCAGAGCGTTGGCACAGTCGTTGATCCATCGCCCGAGGTTCGGGTGGCGGTGTTGGTAGGGTCGGCGGGTGGGCTCCGGGCAAGGGTGGCGTTGAGCTGGTCTTCGGTGATATTGCGCCAGCTGCTGTGGTGGATCTGTTGGGTGCGGTGGTGCGTGGTGGGTTGCTGTCGTAGTTGTTCTCGAGGTGGAAGTTCAGGTCTCCGAGGAGGATGTAGTCTGTGGAGGCCATGTCATGCGTGCTGAAGAAGTCGGCGATGGAGTCGCTGAACTGAGGCCGGGGGCCCTGTAGATGAGTGTTCCTGTGAGGGTGGTGTTGGGGTCCGTGTGGATCTGGAAGTGCAGGTGTTCGGCAGTGCTAAGGGTGTCGTCGGCGCTGGTCCAGACCCGGAGGGTGGTTTTATAGACAATGGTAATTCCACCTCCTACTTTGTTGGTGCGGTCCTTGCGGGTGATCTTGTAGCTGTCTGGGATGGCTATGGCGATGTCAGGCGCGGAGGAGGCGTTCATCCAGTCTCCGCCAGGAAGAGGTCGACCGTGGAAGATGAGTCGATCAGGGCCCAGAGTTCGACGGCGTGTTTGCGTGCGGAGCGGGTGTTGGGTAGGATGCATCTGAGGTGGTTGAGTCCTTTCTCTGCGGGTGACTCGGTGGCTGGTGGAGCTGCAGTTCAGGCAGGAGAAGGCTCCTTGGGTGCGCTACAGGGCGGCCAGGAAGCAGGTGTGTGATTGTCCGGTGTTGAGTGCATGGAGGGTACTGACATCGTAGTGGCTTCAGTCGTTGAAGCATTCGCGTAGGCATGCCCCTGGCACGTCCCTGGCTGGCCAGCAGCGCGCCTGCTGCATGCGGCCACGCAGCGGCCGCCATAAGAAAGGGAGGTGGGAGGGAGGAGCAGCTGGGAGGCGGGAGGGGACGCATGGGCGAGCAGGGGGGTGGGGACACAGGGAATGCAGCGGCAGGAAAATGGGCGAGAATACTGGAGGCAAGGGGCACAGAATGCAAAAGGGTACAGAAGGAGAAGAGGTACAGAAGAAAAAAGGGTACAGAAGGCAACAAGGGCACAGTAAAAGGCAAACAACTACAAAATAAATCAGCAGAATACAGGGAGCAACAAGCAATAAATGCAATAAAGGCAGAAGGGCCTCGAACCTATGTCAGCAGAGGTAGCAGCGAGCTTCGGGAGATTGGCACAACAGGTGGTGCTGTGCGGCGTGGGGAGCGACCTGCCTGCAACACGGTCATGGGTCGACAATTAGTCTCCAAACAGCCCACATCTGGGTACCGTGATAGGCTAGGCTGAGAGGCATGAACAATGTCCGGGTCAACAACAAGGGAGATCCTTCTTTCAACGTTCAAAATATCTTTATCAAGTTCATCCACAATATTTTCAATAGAAGCATCAAGGGTGTTGGTTTTTAACCTGGCTGCTTTGGCCATCAAGCTCCCCACTTTCGAATCAAGATTCCGTTTGGACATCCTCCTTTAGAATATGGCACCCATCATGGGACAGGAAATACTATGAAGACTCACTCCTTACAGTCTTTATTGGGCTGCTTAAAATATGGTAGAAACTGAGTTTTAAATATACCATAGGAAGAAAAATAAACTAAAAGAATTATGCTTACCACTGAGTGGTCAATATTAGAGGGGTGGTCAAGCCTCACCCGGCCGCAGATGGGGCAGCCAGTGCATGCCCGCTCGTGTCCGCGCTGCAACAGTCTCCTTGCGCTTTAGCATGTCGGGAGGCAAATCCCTCCTCCTCCTCCAATTCCTATTGTAACATGAGAGCTGGGGGCCGAGTCCCACTCCAAACAGGCACCAACAGCAGACCACCAAGGCGTTGTGGGCAGAAAGCGCATGGTAAGTCTGTCCCCAATGTGATGTGGGTCTCCTTAGGTTCTCAGCAGTAGTAAAGTTCCCAGTAGTCACAGCTTATAGTGTAGGCAAATGTTGTCAAGATTGGTTGCAACACTGCAGTCTGCAGGCTTTGAAACAACATTTATCACAGATCAGGGAGAACCTAGATATCCCTGTCTTTATTTTGGGACGGCCTGCTCCTAAAATACAAAGCATGAATTATATTGTTTATAATCAGTTATGGAAAGTTTCACAGCAGGAAGCAGCGGAAAGAATTAGGCAGATTGATCAAGAACATTTAGAAAAGGCTTTCAACGTGGTTGACAGCAATATTAATACTTTATTTAGACGCCAATATTCCCTGAATAAAATGTCATCTGTATTTGATTTAATACTAAAGGAGTTGGGTATGTTACAACACGGCCAAGTTCAGGTAAGAGCTGTAATCCACTTGGTCACTGCGTGCTGGACGCGCTCCTTGGCAATATGTGAGTATTTTAGACATTTTTCAGCCATTCAGTCTAACTAACAAAGAGAACAATGGCAAAAAAGAGTCGCATTCACTTTATTGAAGATTGAGCATCCATAGCATGGCTGTTGCACTCCCTGTGTCCTTGAGTGTCAGAAATACCAGTCCTTGCGATGGTGTAAATATGAAAGATCAATTCCTGCCCCAGTAATGGAGCCTTCTTGTTGGATACAGGTGTCTCAATGTAGACATGAGGTGTTTATAGATGTGAATAGGTGCAAACATCCACTTGGCCAATCGCTGTTGTGTGATTTTTTTTTTATCATCACTTCACAGTCTGTGTTATGACTCCCTGCCGGCTTTAGCATGATTTCTATCACAAACTCTTACATTGACCATTCAAACACCACATGCATTGTTAGAGCTGAGGTACTTTTGATTCTGTGAGTAGATTTGCACATATGCCCTTATTTCCTCCAGTGTCTTATTGCGGCTCCTTCCGCTTGTGCTCTGTTAGTGCTGAGGTGGTTTTGGTAGCTGGTTGTGCCCATGCTCTGGTTTGCTTTGGGAGTACTTTTGTACATATGGTATTTCTGGCCTGCAGCCATTATTGAGGATCCTTTAACCGCTTCCATGCGGCCGCGATTCCCCTGGTGTGCTGTAAACAACACGAACAGGGGCGGGCCGTGACGAACCCCAGCCGTCATCAGCACACGAGCACCGTAGTGCATGACGGCTGGGGTTCGTCATCAGCATGGAAGGGGTTACAAGTTTTCTGGATGTTCCACCTCGGCACATATCTTTCTTTAATGATTTTTCTATTTTGGGTTACATTTGAAGTCTGTCCCCCTGATTCAGAGTTGGCGGATAGGCCTCCATCTGCCAGTGGAGCAAAGGTAACAACCACCCACCACGATTACAGATCTCGTTAACCCGGCAATAGCTCCCCCTTCAGATAAGCCACAGCAGCTGCTCTGAAAGTACTGGAACTGATAACTACTCTCAGATTTCACAAAGCTCCCTGGGTTGGCAGGAGTTTCACAGAAGCAGCCATTAAACTCTGGAACAGTCTCCCCATAGCCATTAGAACACTTCCCTCTCTGTTTGCCTTTAGGAAGGCCCTGAAAACCTGGTTGTTCAATAAATAGAGGTCCTTGCTTACTGTGGACTACCAGTGCCAAGACACCTTTTGTTATTCGTGTGCTTAACAAATTCATTAAAATTGAAGTTTACTCGGTGGCTGTCATGTTTCACACGGCCACTCAGCAAACTTTTTTGTGTTTTGGTAAAACAAAATCAATAGTGACCTTCACACCCTGGAAGTTCTTTACCGTGGGGGGGCTTGGTCATTTTTCTTTTTTGTTCTTTGTTGTGTCTCCTTGGCCCACCAAGATTTTCCTTGTGGTTACAAATAGAGGGAGGTGGATGTTTATAATTGTTGCTCTGACTTATTGCTTTTTTTTAAGTTGACTTTCCTAGATAATAATGAACAGTGCTTGATGCTTAGATAAAATTGTGAATAAATCACAATGTGATGATTTATTCCTCATAGGGTCCCTGAATAGAACAGGCCACATAGTGTTTCTTTGATCGGATCGATCAACGCCTTCATGTTTATCTTCGCATCAGGCTCATTTAGTTATTAATTTATTGTTCTTGCACTGAAACGATATAGAAAATCTATTGGTGTTTGAGACCAATGGGAACCATGCCTGATGTTTCTGAGGTGTGGCGCCACGGCCAGGGTGACTGATGCTGGACGCTAGGACTCACGGTTTGATCTCCGAGTCCGGCGGCAGGTCAGCCCATCACCATGCGACTCAGGGCAATAGCTCGCCTAATCTTCCCGATGGCCCCCAGTTCCAGGATGCCTTCGAGTAGCTGTGCGCTTTACAAATACTGGATTTATATAACTATGTAAGACTGTCTGTAGCTGCCTGTATTTACTTGGGAACGGTGGAACTGAGTCTGCTACTGAAGAATCCTGCCATCCTATTGGCTGGTGAAGGAAGAAGCCTGTTACAATTTATTTATTTTTAAAGTTTTCTGTAGTGCAAACATGACCAACTAGGGTATCAGAGCGCTTTACAGTTTATACAACAAGAGGGAAACAAGCAATTAGAAACAGAACCAACAAAGAAAAAAGTACACAATAATGTAGAGCCGAGGGATTCTCGCGACCATAGAAGCTGGGCCACAGACCAGCAACTGTGACCTCAGTGTCCACTGGCATAGCCAGTCAAAAGCAGAGATTTCTTCATCAAGAGCCCTTTGGCTTCCTTTTTGAAGAGGACAATGGAAGGATTCACCCTGACTTCAGGGGGAGGGAGTTCCTAATCCTCGGTGCTATACCTGAGAACTCTTGAATTTTTTTTGTTTGAGCAATAGTGTGCTGGAGCTTCTGGGGGCTCTCGCACCGCATGAGAGCTCCAGTTTCTGAGCGAGGTACAGAGGGATGTTGAAGTGAAGGCTTTGTGTGCCATGCATGCAATTTTTAATTGTATCCGAGCTTCATATGGCAGCCAGTTCAAGGAAAAAAGGTCAGGGGTGATATGGTTGTATTTCTTGACGCCTGTTACGAGCCTAGCAGCAGAATTGAGTGTGGCCCTAAGAGGAGCTGTATTCACTCTAGGTAGGCCGCAGAGGGTTACACTACCAGTGTCCAGCTTAGCTATCACTAAGGCTTGCCCTGCCACCTTTATGTCATGAGCAGGGAGGTAAGGTTTGAGTTTACTTAGAATACTGAGTTGGAAGTTCGCTCCTTTGGTGAGGGCGCTGATGTGCTTCTGCATGTTCAGACTTTTGTCTAAGATAATTTCTAGAGAGGTTGCAGAATCAACAAGGTGCAGCCTACAATTCAGAGCAGTGATCTGCTTCAACCATTGTTCAATGACCTGGGATTGCTTGTGTGGTGCGATTAGGAGTAATTCTGTTTTGAGAGAGTTTAACTTCAGGGTGGTTGCGTGTCAGCCAGCTTTGAGTTTCCAGTAGGACTGTGTTGAGGGACAGGATGTCCTCAGGGGAGGCGGTCTTCAAGTATAGCTGGGTGTCATCCACATACATGTGATAGTGAATGCTGGATGATTTCAGAATTTCTGTCAAAGGCTCCATGAAGAGGTTGAAGAGCGTGGGTGAAAGAGCTGAACCCTGTGGGACCCCAAGAGTGACTGGCGAAGTATGAGAGAGAGACTGGTTGACCTTGAAGCTTTGGGATCTGTTATGAAGGAATGAGGAGAACCAGTTTAGTACAGGCCCAGACAGCCCCATTCTATGTTCCAGGAGGTCAATTAGGTAATCGTGTTTGACGGTGTCAAATGCTGATGGAAGGTCGAGAAGGATCAGTAGGTAGGATTCATTTTGATCCAACATTCTTACCACATCATCGACAATGTGAGTTAAAGCAGGTTCTCTATTATGGCCCGGGCGAAAACCAGATCGACACTGGTCCAGAAGTTGGAAGTGATGGATGTGGGTACATAGTTGGGCGAGAACACATTTCTCCAGGAGCTTTGCCAATGTGGGGATATTAGAGATTAGGCAAAAGTTATGAAGGTCGGTGTGATCTGCATATGGTTTCTTTAGAATTCAGGGTAACTTGACCTGATTTTAGGCAATCTGGGATACATTAAGGAAGTCCAAAGTGTCCAACGTGGGAGCAGGAGGTTCTAACTTGGGAAAAGAGGTTGGATGGGAGGGGGTCATTGTAGTGATTAGACTGTTTCAGAGTAGCCAGCGTATTGCGTATAGTGGTTTCATCCAAGGTTTGGAAAAGACTCCAAGATGCGTTGTTTTTGAGGAGGTAAGGCTGCATGGGGACAATGACAACCCACCCAGTGGGTGGGAGGGTGTTCAGCGGACCGATCGACAGTTGTTCAAGGCCAGAGAGTAGTTCAACTCTGATCTTAGGGGTCTTAACTATGAAGAAGTCAGCAAATTCATCGCAGTTCGGCAATGGCCCTCGAACCAGGATTGAAATCTCTCAAGAAGATCTGAGTGCCCAGGAAATCTTCATAAGCCGAGATACTATCCATGATCTGTTCAGCAAAGGGAAGGTTGTCTCAAGGCGGGTAGTAGAATGTATGCAGTTTGCATGGGTGATTGTTGCTACCAGCCACCTCGATGCATAGGTATTCACAGGACGGCATGAGGTCAGATTGTAGTGCTTTCACTATCTGAAAGAAACACGTTAGTGATAGATTCCTTACCTTAGAATTCCCCCCAGGCATCGCATAAAAAAGCACAGAGAGGTAACATAAACATTTCAAAATGCACAAGTGCACAGTAGATGAATCAATCCGGACTTTTCAAATGATGTTAGGCAAAAAACGTTCAAGCCTCAATTGTATTTTGAGAGTGACGGCGGTTCGAGAGACACGGCGTTACGAATGATGGCGATATGAAGTAACAACTGCTGATATTGATTAACCCCAGGTGTATCACCTATCATAGTGATCACCAGAAAATAGAATTTGGATTACACTACAGAATTTGGAATACTGGAGACTTAATACATCACGGTTTTAAGTGATTATGGATCATTTACTCAAAGCAAGATAGAAACTGGAAGAATACTTGCTTTTGTGGAATAAATACGCACCAAATTTGAAAGTTTTTTGCAGTAATTATCTGGGCACCTCTTTGACCTCATAAGATTGACGACTGCCCTGAGGTAGCCCTATTCAGGGCGAAACGCGTTGGCTGCACTCTGGGTGTACTATTCATATGTGGTCCAAGAATCCATTAAACTATATTGCCTCTCTGTGCTTTATTATGTCTACTATAACTGTGTGGTCTCTTGGCAGAAGACCAGTGAGGTGGGCAACTTTGACCTAGAAGTGAGTTTATGATTTGTGTATAACTAGTGTCCCTTTCTGCTTTTGTTCTTGTTATTTACCCCCAAGCGTCAGACTGGATCCGGAAAGTTTTCGTCAGCAGTACCCCTCCGTGTCCTAAGGTGGCGTCATTCTGCTCCTCATCCGTCGTCGGCGTCGTGTTCACCGGCGTCACAGCAGGTACTTAGACGCCACTCTCGCGCGCTGATGGCAGTTCTTTTGTTTTCCACACCAGCAGATCCGGAGAGAGCAAGTACCGTGACTGAGTTTTTTGAAGATTTGTGTCTCTATTTTTCGAGTCTATCGACTCCTGATGCTGGGTAGGGATGCCCGGTTTCAAGAATTGCGGGACCTGTCCCCGCATGATGTCGGTGACTGACCCCCATGACGTGTGTCTCTTCTGCCTGGAACGCGAACACGACCCCAAGTCGTGCTCTGACTGTCGGGCCATGGCAACAAAGAGTTTGCGGGAGCGGTCCCGAAAGTTGCTGGAAGCCCAGGAGTCAGCTCCGCGCCGCTCGAGTCCCGGTCAAGGAGGAAGTCAAGGGACCGGTCACGGAGTCACCACCATCGATCTTCAGGATCAAAATCCTTGGGGGCGGGTAAGTCGAGGCATTCGAAAAAGAAGTCAAAGAAGCATCGTCACCCTTTGACTTACTCTCGCCGGTCGCACAACTCAACTGAAGGTGCGGGTGGTGCCACCCCTGTGACTACTGTGGAGCCTGTGCAGTCAACCCCGTCCTACCCACTTTTTCCAGGTCCAGGAGCGACTCAAGCCCAGGTGCACGATTTTCTTTGGGCCGTCGGCCCCCGCCGGAGCGCCTTCAGGCGCCGCGGGCCCATCTAGGGGTCCTTGCTTTGTGTTGCCGGCAGCTCTGGCCCCGGCACCGCCAACAACTTCGTTGCCGGCGTTGCAGGACCCCCTTGGGTCCAGGCCTGGATTCCGGTCGACCTCACAACTCCTCCGCCGGCATCGACCCCACCGGCACTGCCCGTGACGCCGTCCGGTCCCTCAGACGACGTCGGCCCCGGTACGGCGCCAGTTCGGTGTTGTTCGATTTCGATGCTGATGGGGGATTTCTATCCCTATGTCCAGTCTCCATCTTTTTGACCTGTTTATCGGGCTATGGAGGAAGGGGAGGACTGGGAGGGGTCTGAGGGCCCTCTCACACAACAGTGTGAGTTGGATTAGGACTGGGCAGAAGAGTTAGGGGATGGCAGTGGTTTTGATCAATCGCCTGACCTTGGCTTCCTCCCTCCTTCTACCGTGGCTATAGAAGAGGGTGCGACTTAGGTGTGGTTCTACGTAGGGCAGCCAAGGACCTCGAACTTCCTACGATGGCCGTGACAACTAACCTCCTCACTGAAGCGTTCCAGCAAGCTCCTTGGAGCCTCTACTGATTTTCAATGAAGCACTGACAGGCGTTCTTCTGGGCACTTGGTCCTGGCCCACCACAGGCGGGATAGGACCATCCAATTTGTGGATAGGAACGTGGCCAGGCACAGCCCCCCGGCTCTGGGCAACTCTGCTTTTCTGACCACCCACCCCACCCCACCCCAGAGAGCCTAGTTATTCAGACCTCTACTTCCCAGAGCGCGTTCCCTACCGCCCCTCCAGATAGGGAATCCAAGAAGCTGGAGCAGTTTGGCAAGAAACTGTTTTCATGTGCCAGCTTAGGGCTGCGATCGGTGAACACTGCATTCCTCTTGTGCCGTTATTCCCACTCTGTGTGAGATAGGGGTGTGCAGGTGCTGCCTCAGTATCCAGAGGAGACCCGAACAGTGCTCTCCCAGGCTGTTGCTGAAGGGAAGGCTGCAGCAAAGTTCGCCATACGGTGTAGACTTGGCACCGCGGACACGCTAGGCAGAGCGATTTCCACGACAGTGACGCTCCATCGCTATGCCTTGCTTCGGTCTAGTGGCTTTTCGGGGGATGTCCTAATTTCCCTTATGGATTTACCCTTTGATGGCCGTCGCCTTTTTGGCAACAAAGCAGATAGTGCGCTGGAACGCTTTAAGAACTCCCGAGCTACGGCCAAGTCCTTGGACCTTTCCACCAGGCGCCCGGCACTTCTGCTTTTCGGCCCTTTTGTGGCCACGGAAGGGACGCCGACATGTTCGTTCAGGCACAGGCCTGCACAGAACCTGCCTCAGCGTGGCCCGGATGTGGTCCCCGCCGAGGCGGTGCAGGGGAGCCAGCGGGCGGGTCATTCCACTTCCACCTCCACCTCCGCAGCATCTGCCTCAAAGTCTTCCTAATAAGAGCTTTCAAGCCCATTAAACACCAGTGGGCGGCAGGATTCGCCATCACCTCCCCCACTGGCGCAATATCACTTCAGACAGGTGGGTGCCACAAATTGTCCGAAGGGGTTACTCCCTCCCCTTCAAGACTACCCCTCCAGCCATGCCACCCCAGTACCACTGCATGTCGAGGGATCATTTGGTGCTTCTCCAGCAGGAAGTCACGGCCCCCTTGGCCAAGGGGGCCATTAAGTGCGTTCCTGCGCCAGAAGTAGGTCGTGGTTGCTACTCCCACTAATTTGTGGTGCCCAAGAAGGACAAAGGCCTGCGTCCTATCTTGGAGCTCAGGAACATCGACCGCTTCCTCTGAAAAGGAGAAGTTCAAGATGTTGACGCTAGCTCAGGTCCTGTCTGCCCTCGACCCTGGAGAATGGATGGTAGTCTTGGACTTGCAGGACGCTTGTTTCCACATCCCCGTCCTGTCCGCCCACCCGCATTACCTGTAGTTGCCGGTAGGCCAAGAGCACATTCAGTTTGCAGTTGTCCCCTTCGGCCTTACCAGCGCCCCTCGGGTGTTCACAAAAGTGATGGCAGTGGTCGCAGCTTATCTGCGCAGATAAGTAGTTCCAGTCTTCCCCTATCTCGACGACTAGTAGTTGAAGGTGGTCTCGACCGAAAAAGTCATCTCCCACCTCCAGTCCGGGATATTCAGGCTCTGATTCCGATCTTTCAGTCCCCATTCTGGGTTTCGTTCAGGATGACCCTCCGGCTGCTGGGCCTGATGGCCTCCTGCATCCTGCTAGTGGATCATGCCCGATGGCATATGCGGCCTCTGCAGTGGGACCTGAAGTCCCAGTGGGCACAGCATCAGGGCAACCTGTCCGATCACATCCAGATCTCGAAGGGCACTGCACAACACTTGCAGTGGTGGCTAACGAATCGCGATTGGGTCAATGGCAGATCCCTTCCCGACCGGAGCATACAGTATTGACGAACGCGTCCCACCTGGGAGACGCGGAGATCAGAGCCCTCTGGTCTGCGGCAGAGTCCTGGCTCCATATCAACTTTCTGGAGCTTTGGGCAATCCGACTTGCACTGAAAGCATTCCTTCCCTCTGTCTGAGGAATTGTGGTGCAGGTTTTTACAAACAACACCACCGCCATGTGATACTGCAACAAACGGGGTGGGGTGGGGTCTTGGCCCCCGATGTCAGGAGGCTCTCCACCTCTGGACATGGCTGGAACATCAAGGCATGTCCCTGGTGGTTCAACACCTGGCAGGTTCTTTGAACGCCAGGGCGGATGAACTCAGCCACAGATGCATGTTGGATCACGAATGGCGTCTGAACTCAGAAGTGGCGCAAGGTCTCTTTCAGCAGTGGGGAGAGCCTTGGTTAGATCTATTCGCCACCGAAGATAACATGCAATGTCCTCAGTTCTGCACATTGGAATTTCCAAGGCGGAACTCGCTAGACGACAATTTTCATTGCGAGTGGAGTTGCGGTCTGTTGTTTTAATTTCCACCTATACAACTTCTGCACATGTTCCCTCCTGTTCCTTTCGTAATGCCTCAGTGGGACTTGAATCTTGTCTTAACATATCTGATGTATGCTCCCTTTGAGCCACTTCACAATTGTCATTTATTTCTCCTTACTTTAAAGACTGCTTCCCTGGTAGCCATCACCTCTGCCAGAAGAGTGAATGAGCTCCGGGCTCTTTCTTCTACACCACCTTTTCTCTCTGTCCATCCAGACAAAGTTGTTCTAAGGACTCATCCATCTTTTCTGCCAAATTTTGTCACTGCCTTTCACATCGGGGAGACCATCACTTTGCCCACCTTCTTTCCACCTCCGCATCCCTCGAAAGAGGAAGAGAAGCTCCACCATCTGGACCCAAAACGTGCACTCTCATTCTATCTGAACGGAACACAACTGTTCCGGGTGGATGACCAGCTCTTTGTTGGCTACGTGGGTGCCAAGGAAGGTCGGGCTGTGCACAATTAGACCATCTCTCGGTGGGTCGTTCTGTGCATAAAAGCATGCTATTCTTTGGCTAAAAAAGGGCCTCCTGTGGGGCTGCGTGCCCATTCTACCAGGGCGACGGCAGCCACTACTGCTTTGGGACGGGGAGTCCCGTTGCATGACATCTGTCAGGCATCTACATGGGCCTCACTGCACACTTATACCAAGCACTACTGCCTGGACAGCCAAGTCCGGAGAGACAGCTTCTTTGGCCGTTCTGTTCTCTGGGACTTTCTGCTGTGCTCTTGGTCCGCAGGCTCACTACCTGGGTTGGTATTGCTGGGGTATCTATTCTAAGGTAAGGAATCTATCACTAACGTTTTTCTTTCAGATGAACAAGTTACTTACCTTCGGTAACGATATAGCTGCAAGAAACATTAGTTAGTGATAGATTCCTTTCCGCCCCACCCATTCTCCCCGTTATGTAAACTGATTTCTAGGGTCAAGGTCATCCCTTTCAGGTCCCTAGTTTCATTGCATGAGTGGTCAGTTTCTTGCATAGCTCTGCGTTCCTGGCGCGGCATCTAAGTGTCCGCCGCAACGTCATCCCGGGGATCACGACTAAAGACGCGGAGCAGACCGACGCCATCTTCCGACGTGTAGGGGTACTGCTGACGAAAGCTTTCCGGATCCAATCTGACGCCTAGGGGGGAATTATAAGGTAAGGAATCTATCACGAACTAATGTTTTTTACTGATATATTGTTACCGAAGGTAAGTAACTTGTTCATTAAGTTGCTGCGATGTAAGCAGGTGATGCCTCCACCATGACCGCTTGCTCTATGCAACCGAATTCTATCATAGTTAGTAAGTACTACAATGTTTAGAATGGGAGCAGCTGAGTTATTCAGCCACGTTTCAGTCTGCATTACAAGGTCCAAGTCCTGTGCAGGGATGAGTTATGCAATGTCAGCAGCGTGTTTCACTGCCGATCTACAGTTTCAGGAGCATGGATTTGAGCTTTGTGTTTGTGTCAATTGGTGCAGATAGTGTGGTGGTGGCTTATGTGAAGTTGTTCTCATTTAATGCTCTAGAGTCTATAGTTTAGCCTCGGTTCCCGGAATGGATCAGTGGGGATTGATGCAAGTTGGATATGTTGGAGGAGTGTTCTGGATCATAGAATGGTTGGAGAGAATGGATATCCATATCGGACAGGGAGGATCTACATCTGAATGGCCATGAAGGGTCGTTAGGATGAGGAGCGGAAGCCCAACTATTGGGTGAGTGGGTGATGTGGGCCAGAGTCCGATGATTTATGAGGGAAGATGGTCTCAAGGTACACACTTTTGATGAGAGCGAGCAAACATATGTCAATGTTTACGACATATGGTTTTGACTTTTATATTAGTGTGTTCCTAGGTAGTTACAACTTACTCTTATTCCCTTTCCCGCCCAGACCCTTGATGGTTGTGGCAACTTCTGCTGCTGTTTCCCCTCGTTGTATTCCTTTTCCTTTTTGATTTGACAGATTGCTGCTGCTGTTTCCCCCTCGTTGTATTCCTTTTCTGATTTGATTTGACAGATTGCTGCTACAACTGTTTGCTGCTTTACTTGGATTTATTGGGGCTCAGCTGAGTATTATGAACTACTCTTTATGGGCAGTTCTGTTGCTCTAATTGGGTTTTGAAGCTTTATGCTTTTTTGATTTCACACTCTAAGCCTATTCTATTTTGTGGTGGGCAGACTCTAACACCAAACCTTCACCGCAAGACATGGGCAGTGGGAAAGCTTTAGCCATCTAACGATGAGGGTTAGCATTTAATCTTTGTTTTACCAAAATATGCTAGTTGTGAAATCTATACTTAGCCTGGACAGTTTCCACAGCACAGTGGCATATCTCTTGGTGAGAGGAGTTCCTGAGTCCAACCATCAGAACAACTCACAACCCCATTGTGTAGTGACCCAGATGGAAACTTAAATTAAACTAAACACTGGTAGTAAGTATGGGATGGTTTAGAACTCAGAGCTCCTGAGGCGAAAAGCCGGGAATTAGGTCCTTTTCTTCTTTCCTGCATTACTCTCGTAGGCCAAGAGGCAGTGAGGCAGTGAGAATTTTAAAACATTGTGATTTTGCGTTTTTGTAAATAAAATTTTAAATTGTACCTACATCTTTCATTTAAATATCTGGGCACCTTTTACTCCTATCTAAGGGCTAACCAAGGGCCGATTGAGGGCTCTACTCGGTATCAGACACCTTCCCCGGGGGTGACTACTTCGGCCGCCATCTTAGGGTGAGAGGCTGATTTGCGCACTAGTGGTCGGGCGAGTGGCGGCCCGAGCGCTACAAAATGAAGGTGTTCTCCCGTCCGCGCAGCGGGTGGGCGCAGCGGGCGCGCCGATGGCGCGCCGGAGCCAGACCGGGCCTAGGGCCAGATACTATGCCGGTGGACACTCAACATTTGACTGGTTATTCGAGGGAATACCTTATGGAGCTCCGAGATAAGGGTGATTCACTTTGTTGCCAGTTTAAACATTTTGATCCACTATATAGGACATGTACGCGATGTGCTACTTCTAGCTTGGCCAGAGACAGCGGTAGGCAGGCCTATAGCAACCTCTTCATGGCGCTTTTGAACTGTAGGTCCCTTCCGAAACATGCCATCGAGATCAACCTTATGCTCCAAGAGGGGGGTCTCGATGTGCTGTTTCTCACTGAAACATGGCTCTCTTCTACCTCTGAGTTTGATATTGCTGCTGCCCTCCCGGATGGTTTCCTCATACAGTGTTTACACAGACAACAGGGGAAAGGAGGGGGTCTTGCTATAGTCTACAAAGACAAATTTAACTGCAGAATTGAAGATTGTGAAATATCAGACTCAGAGAGTGCTCGTTTCATCATCCAAATAACACCTAACAAATCTCTTTCCAGTCTTCTTATCTATCGCCCGCCGGGCTGCATAAGACAGTTCACAGGATCCCTATTAGAAACTACTTTAATGGCCGCGGCTCTGTCCTCTAATTTTTTGATTCAAGGAGATTTGAATCTTCATTTTGATGACCCAAATGACAAAGTTTCAACTGATCTCTGCTCAGATCTTAAATCACTTAAGCTAAGGCTTGTAAATAAAGAGGCAACTCATAATAAGGGTCATCTTTTAGACCCTATCTTCTCAAATTGTAATCAGCTCATCTCTACTCCCCCCCTTCCTGTACCATGGTCCGATAACTTTCTAGTCCCATTTTCCTGGAAAACAGGTATAGAGGTACAACGGGCAGCTCCGCCGCGTACTCTTGACAGGGCATGGCCCAAACTATCTTTGGAAGAGATGACTCGATCACTTGAACAAACTGCCCCTAAAATTGAACCAGACCCATTGGCCGCAGATATTAGCTTCTGTAATTGGCTGAACAATTCCCTGGATCAGGTATTACCGTTGAAAACAGTAACAAAGAAAAGTAGCACTTTTAAATCTCCATTGTATACCTCAGAGCTCAGAGACCTCAGAAAAACCTGCAAAAAATTAGAACGCAGATGGAGGAAAGACTGGGCAATTAACAGTAAAGAGGCATATCGCTCTGCTCTGAGATTATATTAAATCTCCCTGAAAAAAGCACAGGTGGCTTTTTTTGAGAATAAAATCAACTCGGCCTCCAACTCTGCGAGAGAAACTTTCAAGATAGTTAAACAACTAATTAAGGTGCCTTCCCCTGTTAATACCCTAGATTGCTCAGAAGAAAGATGCAATCAACTTGCGTACTTTTTTGACTCCAAGATAGTAAACATCCTTGAGAGTCTTCCACAGAATCTCCCTGCGCCGGATGATAACACAAATTTGGCACCCATCTCTGGCCCCCGGCTTGACTCTCTGAGCAGTATTACTAGGGAAGATTTTTGTAAAGCCCTATCTTCCATGAAAAGTGGCTCCCCGGCCGATCCTGCGCCTATGTATGTTCTTAAGATGATTGCAGACACGATTGCCCCAGTGGCAAAAGAGCTCCTAAATGCCTCCTTTTCTTGTGGGGTCGTGCCACCCAGCTGGAAACAGGCAAGGGTCAAAACCCTTTTAAAAAAAACGGGGCTTGACCCCTTGGACCTGGCCAATTTCCGCCCGATTTCACTGTTACCCGGCCTAAGTAAGATCGCTGAAAAAATGGTGAATCAGCAGCTCTCCGGATTCCTGGAAAACAATCAGCTGCTGAATAATTCTCAAACCGGCTTTCGTCCGCGGCAAGGGACGGACACAGCCCTTTTAGTGGTAGCAGAAGAGGCAAGGTGCATCTTAGATTCAGGAGGATCCGCTGTTATGATCCTCCTGGATCTAAGTGCTGCATTTGATACAGTGGATCATAAAATTCGAACGCACCGTCTCGCCAAACTGGGCGTTGCAGGAACGGCCCTTAAGTGGCTTACATCCTTTCTGAATAACCGCTCTTTCAGAGTCTAGGAAGGTGGTCTGCTGTCTAAATCTACCCCCCTCCAGTGTGGTGTCCCTCAGGGCTCTTCATTGAGCCCTACTTTGTTCAACGTTTATAAGGCCCCACTGGAGGAAGTAGTCGCCCCCTTTGGGATTAAAACAGTCACCTACGCGGACGACACCTAACTAGTCGTCTCGCTAACCCAACAAGAAGGATGTTTGGATAATCTCTCCGCCTGCCTTGTGGAGATATTTTCCTGGATGTCCAGTTCGCGGCTCAAACTCAATGGAGCGAAAACAGAGATTATGCTCCTCGGTCATCATCTTACATCTTTCCCTAAAGCCGCCTGGCCCTCCTGCCTAGGTGAGCTGCCCATACCAAAAGACGAAATTAAAAGCCTAGGGGTTTGGCTTGAGCCCGATCTGACTTTTAAGACACATGCACAGAAAGTGGCAGGGACCTGCTTCGGACTGCTCCGGTCAGTGCGGAAAGTTCTCCCTCTCTTGCCTCCCCAGTCCAGGACACTTCTGATTCAAGGGTTAATACTATCGAGGCTTGACTATAGTAACGCCCTGTTTCTGGCAGCCCCTGAAGCCACCTTTAACATTCTTCAACGGGTGCAAAATGCAGCAGCCAGGATGCTTGCAGGTACATCAAGAAGATCTTCGGCCAGACTGGCCCTGAGAGCACTCCATTGGCTGCCAATACGCGAAAGAGTCATCTTTAAAGCGCTATGCGTCACCCACAGGGCTCTGCAGGGCAAAGGACCTCCGATTCTCAGGAGCCTGATATGCCCGTATAAAACATCCCGGGCTCTCCGGTCGGACCGTGGTAATCTTGCAAGGATCCCCAGAGTTATGAAGGCACGCACAGGGAGTCGCCGTTTTTCCTTAAATGCAGCAAAAAATAGGAACTCCCTCCCCAATTGGATTCGCGGAGAACCCTGTCATCTTAAGTTTCGAAAGGCACTTAAAACTATTCTTTTTCCCAAGGAC
This sequence comes from Lissotriton vulgaris, assembly GCF_964263255.1. Lineage (NCBI taxonomy): Eukaryota > Metazoa > Chordata > Amphibia > Caudata > Salamandridae > Lissotriton > Lissotriton vulgaris. The sequence goes on along the minus strand of NW_028252259.1, from coordinate 221,367 downwards.
TCCTAATTATTGGTTTCTTCCTCAGTTTGCTTTTTGTTCTATTTTCTGTTAGCGCTGGGACGCTTTCGGGCAGCCATGCGCTTTATAAATTTAATTTCATTCATTTCATGATAAAACTGCGCTGCAAAACAATGATCATTTCTTTTGACCCTTGGGGAGAGAACACCTAGTCTCACAATACACTAACTAAAATATGATGTAGTGAGAAAGTTATGAATCCTGAAACAAGGAGTTCTGCTCCGGGGTGTGGGTACTGCTGCTTCATCAATTTTTTTGTAGATAGTCAAATAATATCCTACTATGCCTTTGTGCCCTTAATTTCCATTATTTTAAGGAGGTGGGCGAGCCAGTGAAGGACGCCTGGCTTTTGTTCAGCACAGAGTTTACTCGGATCCTTGGGCCAAAGCAGGCCCAGCCATTTGTCTGCCTCAGGAGGCCTTCTTTAGGGTGACTGATATATATTAAAAATAGTGTTTGACTTTACCACACCTGGTGAAGGCAGAGTCGAGATCAAGCAATTTACACTTTTCTGCAGTCTGCATTGGCCGTCCTCTTGTTAGTAGTTTACTTGGGCTACTCAGGGTGGCATAAATAGTGCTTCAGGCCCTGGTGACTGCTTTAACACCCATGCCCTGGGTACCATTGATACCATGTACTAGGGACTTATAAGGGGGTTAAAGTCATTGCCAAATGAGGATGCCAATTCACATATAGCAATTTCAACCTGCTCCAGTGCACTTTCAGAGTCCTAACCAACAGTATCTGGAGCAAAACGTATGGGTGTGACCATACAAAAAGGGTACTTCCCTCCAGATGATGACGGAGGCAGTCTTGGGGCCTGCGTCCTGTGAGCCCTCTCTATATTTTACGCACGGATATAACTCTGTCTGCAATTCATGTTTTAAACCAGTCTCCCTGGTTTGTTGTCCTTCCATGCCCTTCGGCAGTCCCACTAGCCACAGATTATTTCTGCATGATTGGCCTTCTGCATCTTCCATGCAGTGTTCGACGAGTGTTGTCGGCTCATTCAGTCTTTTATGCTCATGTAATGGTGCCTGCCACATCTTGCAGGTAGGAAATGCACCCCTCTGCCTCCATCGCTCGCGAATATAAGTTTCGGCAAGTATTGACGAAGGAGTGAGACCCCTACCCCATAAATATTGTCTGTCAAGTATTTGTGTTTGCCTTTGATCACTTGGAGTACTGCTGCTGTGGAAACTGTCACTTCTTGTGGTAGTAGGGGAGGCCCTGTGCTTCTCCATCTACAGACCTGCCATGTGCCACTTGTTTGGTGTATTTATCTATCTGTCCCTGCCCCTCTGCAACCTTCCCCTTCACCATATTGGCAATCCAATAGCCAGCATGAGTATTTGCTGCTTGGGCACTCACACGTCCTCAGTCTCTGCCCCAGGGCAATTAGTTGCCTCTGTTGCGGTGCAGGGCTTGATCAATGCCACTCCCCCCACTCCTCACCTCTGTGTCTGTCAGCAAGGATTAGGCCGTCGTTATCCAGCGTCATCGCCTGGTTGGTCCTCTTCCCTTTGAGACTCCCACAGTGGGTCAGAATTGGTGTGAGGGGAAGGTTGCTTCGCGTATATAGGAAGCAAAAGACGAGAGAGGTGCCTATCCACCTCTCTTGGCAGGTATTCTTAGCCCATCTCCTCTCTCAGGGGAGCCAGCAGCAGAAAGGAAGCGAGCTGAGTTCGAGCCCCCCTGGCCCCAGCTGCCGCAGCAGGAGTCCCCGTGGGATGACCACTCCTCCTCAATGTCTGTTCAATGGCCGGTGACTGTGTTTTCAGCCTCTTCTTCACTCATGGTGGGTCCAGCAGCAGGACACAGTGATTGGTGGCAGGTAGTCAGCCACTGGCAAGAGCTGATCCCTCTCCAGAGGGATGCTGAAGGATATTTGTGGCTGGCACAAAGCCGTTTAGATTGCAGCCACCAGGAAAAGATCTTTAATTAGTGTAGTGCATAGACCACTGACAAGTTTCCTATATCTGCCCATTTTGTCTTAGTAGGAGTTAGTAGTAGAGTCAGAGATGATATTTGATTGACTATGGAGGTCTTCAGGGCGCAGTTCAACTGCTGGTAATGCTGGAATTTGGAGAGGTCAAATTCCTCCCCGTGAGTTTCAAAGGTTTTGAGGGCCTCCTCAGGAAGGACCTAGCTGCTACATCTGGATCACCTGGTGTGAGACAATCTATTCCTCCTCAGTGGAGTCATCGTCCACTAGCAGGAGTAATCAGCTCTATCATCTATATGGGGACAATCTTGAAGAATCAATTCCCATGCCTGTGTGGTCTGGACTCCTCAGCCCCTTCTGTGCTTCGGCTTTTAGTATTGTTCCCTTGCATGTGGCCCATGTGATTAGTTTATTTCCCCACTCTTGGGTGTGGGTCCCCTGAGGGGTTCCAAAAGAGGGTTATCTAGCATCGTGCAAGAGCCAGGGCTATATCTGCAAATCCTGAGGAAATAATATTGGCTTTAGGTTTAGGAAATACGCCCAGGAGGCAGGCCGCTGGGTAATTGGATTTGACTGTTATGCCATTAATGTAACTTGTCTCTGTTTCCCAGCTTTTGGTCCAGTTCATTTTGTACCTGGAAAACACTTTAAAGTCTGATATGGTGGACATGAGTGCTGGCAGCGAACGTTCTGGGAAGGCTAAAGTGAGGAGTATGGAGTATGTTGTTCGCTTACAGCATATTTTCCGGTTTGCTGCCTTTTGTTTCTGTTCCCCTAATGTCTTCTGAGCAGTATATGGTGAATGTGAGGGGATCTGGGGCTATCAGGAAGAGTATGGGTAAAGGGGACATCCTAGCCTCATGCAGTTTCCAATGAGCTGCTTTCTTTTCCTTTTGCTCTTCTCCACTTCTTTTCTTGTCCGCCATCTGTTTGTTCTAATCCAAGTGCTCACTCACTTCACGTTGTCTGCATGCTCAGAATGTAGATTTCCCTAAGTGTAAAGATTCAGAAAGTCTTGAGTATTATGCATTTCATGTCTTGCTTTATCCGCATCCAAGTTAAACACAGTTACAAAATGACTACACTTCCCAAAGCCCATTGGAATACAAGACTACGGAAAACTGAACCTGGTGCACCATCCTGGCACACTAGGTCTCATTGTTAATCCTCCCGTGCATGCAGCAAGTCCTCTTCTCTGATAATGATCATTGAAAACAAGATGCGTAGGTTTTTCTGTTTTCAGTTTCCATGGGTTCAAAATGATGGTGTTTTAAAAAAAACATCAACAAGAAAAACGAATTGAGGAATACAGGTTACAGGGAGCATGAATGACATAATATATGTGACATATGTAAACAGATCATGGTTGGGCAGCATTGCCATTTACCTCAGTCTCAGAGCAAGATCTACTAAGGTAAATGTGGTGATCTGGCTGGACTGTGTCATCAGCCATGTCATATGCCCATGTCACCTGAGTCTAGAATGTACAATGCTTTACCTGCCTGAGACATTCTATGTATCTTCAGTTACTCAGGACCTGCTACAGCTGTGACCAATAAATACTTCACTTGATATATCCAGCCTTTGGTGATCCTTTCATCATTACAGTAAAGTATGATCACAAGGCAAGGAGGACGGTGAGGACTACAAAACATGCCAATCCTAATAGCAGACAGTGCGTCAATAAAATAATAAATTATAAGGAAGTAGGTGTAAGGGGGAGGCTGCAGGGAACACATATGGGTAGATCAACAGGGGAACAGAGATCAGATGAACAGGATGATATACATCATACTTAGGTACAATTGTACAGAAGTGATGCATTCATGAGGACATAGTCCCTTCATTGTGTTCGAATATCGTTTTTTGCTCCTATGCTAAGGATATACATATCACAGTTCCCACCCATCCACTCTCCCCACTCCTCCAGTGAGTAGCATGTGTAGTGTGTTGGCCTCTGGTCCTGCACAGTGCAGGAGAGTATGCAGCTGCCTCTTGGTGTTCAGCACAGAGCCTGCTTTCCAAGACATTTATATTTGGCGCTTGAAAAGTGGGAAACGACCTTTACATTGCGGTCATTACACCATGATGCCATTACAACGTGGTCGTTACAACGACCGCGCTGTTACCACACAATGCCATTACAAGGCAGGTCATTACAACGACTTGCAGTAGATGGCGCTCTAACAAAAGGAATAGTATAGTTTACTGTTCCAACACCTTCCCTACTGTTACGTAGGCTCGAGTTGGAGTAGTAATTTATACATTTCTAATGTTAGCGCGCCATCTACTGCAAGCCGATGTAATGACTTGCATAGTAATGGCATTACGTGGTAACAAAACGGCTATTGTAACGACCGTGTTGTAATGCCACGCGATGTAATGACTCGTTAACGAGTCATATTCTTGAAAAGTACTTATGCAAGGTCTGTAAACTGGTGTAAGTATTTGCCCCCTCTTTACTTTAGGGTGAAGGCCTAGCAGTCAGGATTCAGGAGTAGGTGACCATGTATGGTCTGCGATTTCCGCTATAGTGGCTGTAACTTCAAGCCATGACACCTGTAGTCATGGCTTGAGGTACTCCCACACCGTATGTTAGAAGCTGGCATCAGCCACAGTGTGGGCACTCTGGTCTCGAAACAGGAAACATGTGCTGGATACGGTGGGGGGGGAGAACTGTGGTGTGTGTAGTTAAACCGTGCGAATTGGAATTGAGGGTTCAAGGAACCCTTCGCAACAAGTTGTAGCACCCGCATGCATGACTTGAGCGGTTGCGGGAGCACAGCATTCCATCTAACCAATGCAGTCCCAGTGTGCAACTGGTGAAAGGTTAGTGGTCGGCATTTAACACACCTTCCTGTTGCCCTGTTCTTCAAACAGTCATTGAAGATTGGCTGAAGTGAGGGGCTCAGTGCAGTGTTATTGGAAGCCATTGTCCTATTGCCCAGCTCTTTATCTGAAAATACTTCTGGGCCTGCACCCGCTCTACCTCATAGAGGAGAAGCTGCTGAGGAATCATCACACATGCTCTTGGTTTCAGGCTCTTCGGTCTCAAGACGGCCATCCAAAGAGACATGCGCACTACAAACTAGTGCACAGGAAGCCCACCACTGCTGCCACTCATCAGGCCTGCCCCTGCCGGAGTCTCTGGGAGTTTTCAATGGTGCATTGAAGTGGAGTGATGCTCCATCCCGCCAATGGAGGATCTGCCCGTGAGAGACACAGGTAAGGCAGGCAATAATAAACAATAATAACCATTGCAATAACAGTATCATGTGAGCTAAAGCAAGAATGTGTTCATCAGAAGCACTTTTACGTATCCTTTGAAAGATGCAGGTGAAGAGTTAACTCGGATTTCAGATTGTAGAGAATTCCAGATTCTCAGGCAATTGCCGGAGTAGGCACGATTGTAAGTCTTCTTGAGGTTCTAGAGTCACCAGGCAGCTCCAGTTTATGTGCAATGTACCTCGGGGTGTTGGAGTGTATGGCTTTGTGTGTCATGCAGGCAATTTAACAATTTATGTGTGCCTCGTAAGGGAGTCAGTTTAGTGATTTCAAATAAGGGGTGATGTGGTTATTGCATTCAGATCCAGTAATAAGCCTTGTAGCTGAGTTAAGGGAGGCCCTAAGGGGGGGAACTTTGACCTAGGAAGGCCGCAAAGGGTTACATTTCCATAGTCCAGCCTGGAAAACACTAGGGCTTGAGCAACTGACTTGAAGTCATCAAATGCTGATGACATGTCAAGGACGCTTAAAAGGCAGGATTAAATTTGATCAAGCATTGTGTAAAACATCGTCAGCTATGTGAGTCATGGCTGATTCAGTGCTGCGTCCCTGAAGGAATCCAGATTGGTATTGATTTAAGAGTTGAAATTGCTCTGTGTTTGCATAGCTGGGTATGGGCACATTTCTAGAGGAGCTTTGAAAGAGTTGGGATGCTAGAGATAGGGCGGAAGATATGTAGATCAGAGTGGTCTGCTGTGGGTTTTTTCAGAACGGCGGTTATCTGTCCAGACTTGAGGTAGTCTGGTATGCTGCCTTGAATTAATGAATCATTTACTATTTTGGTGGGAGAAGAGAGGTTTTAATCTCAATTAAGAAATTTGAAGGAAGCGGATCGCTGAAGTGCTTTGAAGGTTTAAGTGTTGACAGGATTTTTAGTATGGTTGTTTCATCAAAGGATTTGAATGAACACCATGCAGCAATATTTTTGGGGGTGTGTGTAGGACGCTCAGGCCACACAGGTGGGTGGGGACTGACGTGTGAAAGCATCGGGGGGAGATCCAATGCAGTCTTTAAGTCACTTTCAATTTTGTTCGTCTTTCCCAGGAAGAAGGCGGCAAGTTCTTCGCAGTTAGGCTGCAGATAAGACCCAGAAAGTAGGTTGGGTTTCCTGTTAGATTGCAATTTAACGAGTTCAAACAGTTTTTAGGTCGATTCCTGGCATTGTTTAGCAGTTTCCTAAGGAAGTTTGCTTTTGAGCTATGCATGCGTTTGTTTCTTAAATGATTCTTAGAGATCTCAGGTGCTGGAGGTGTTCGAGCAAGGAAGAGAATCTCCATGACACTTCACTCAATCTTAGATTGCATCTTTCAGCGTTTAGACTACCACTGTACCAAGATGAGAGTAACATTGTGTGCTTGCTTCACGCAGAAAAAGGTAATCCATGGCTAAGGGCACCACATTTTCAGAGTGGAAAGAGGGGAGGGACCGGGGTACTGAATGCTCACGTGGGGGGAAGCTGAGGGGAGATGAGGAGAAGGGGGTATGGTCAGATGAAGGAAGGAAGGAAGGAAGGAAGGGACGGGGCAAATCATGGGGTGGCTAGAGGAAAGTTCGATGACTCCGTTCTACAAAGACAGCCCATTAAACAGCAGCATAATGACAGAAGATGTCAAGAGAGAAGGTACTCTTTCTGTTTTAGGCTATCCAGCGTTATATGCATGCGATTACTAGGTGGAAAACAGAAAATCCTGAGGAGAGGGCTCAGCTGCGAAAAATAAAAAAGGGGAAGTTGAAATACATTAGCTCAAACTAGATTATGCAATTAGGAAGATAGAATCCAGATTAGAGGAATAGTGGGGATAGCCTATTGCATTACCACACTCCTGAGGCGGAAAGCCAGGAGGCAGTTAATTTTAAAATTGTTTGTATTTCACTATTCCTGTGTTTTTAAAGTTCACGTACCCCATGGAATCTTGACGCTTTTGTTAAAGCGGACATAGGCTGTTGTCATCTGGCGTGGAACGCTGCTCACCAGCACCTCACCCAGCCCGTAGGCCACGCCCCCTTCGGAGGCCACGCCCACCGTCCATCTCTAAAAAGGGGCACTGAATACGAGCGCTGCCATTTGCATTACCACACTCCTGAGGCGGAAAGCCGGGGGGGCAGTTCATTTTAAAATTGTTTGTATTTCACTATTCCTGTGTGTTTAAAATTCACTTACCCCATGGAATCTTGACGCTTTTGTTAAAGCGGACCTAGGCTGTTGTCATCTGGCGTGGAAAGCTGCTCACCAGCGCCTCACCCAGCCCGCCGGCCACGCCCCCTTCGGAGGCCACGCCCACCGCCCATCTCTACAAAGGGGCGCTGAATACGAGCGCTGCCATTTGCATTACCACACTCCCGAGGCGGAAAGCCGGGAGGCAGTTCATTTTAAAATTGTTTGTATTTCACTATTCCTGTGTTTTTAAAGTTCACTTACCCCATGGAATCTTGACGCTTTTGTTAAAGCGGACCTAGGCTGTTGTCATCTGGCGTGGAACGCTGCTCACCAGCGTCTCGCCCAGCCCGCAGGCCACGCTCCCTTCGGAGGCCACCCCCACCGTCCAGCTATTTCTTCTGCTTTAAATTATGTGTCTCCCCCGGAAGCGCAGCGGACGAGCGCAGCGGGCGCGACGATGCCACGCCAAAGGCGCACCTAAGGAAAGCCCGTCTGCGCCCGTCCGCGACCGACCGGGACTAGGGGCTGGTCACTCTGCCTCTCTTATTCAATATTCTTCTGCGCAACTGATCGATCTCCAAGGCCCGTGGCCATTAGAAGACACTGTATCAGCCCGAATCATCAGGCTTGGCCTTTCCACACCTTGTGTTCTCTCCCACTCTTGCCCGCCTCCCCTGCCTTTGACTAGCGGCCCCACTACTTCTTTGCCTACGGGTCCCTCTTGTACATCTGTCTCCGCAATGTACCTTAATACTAGATCGGCAGTTAAACATCAGCACGATCTCTTTACGCTATTGGACTCACGCAAACCTGATCGCTAGGCGTGTACTTAAGAGAGGTAAACTGCTTGTTCTTCCTTCGTAGCTGCCAGTCGACCGGTGCATGCGCTTTGTGCACTTCAGGAATCGAGCTGCTGCTCGTTTTTAAGATAACCTTGTCTAATATTTTATTTCAGCTTAAGTTAATTTTCCCCTGTTTTTAATAGCGCTGACAGCGCCTGGCCCGTACTTGCACTCTAACTTGAGGGAAACTCACCGCTGTTTGGCGGGTCCGCTTCCCGGCGCAGTTCCGCTTTGTAGCGCCATCTTGGGTGTGGATGGTGCCGAGTCTTAGCGCTGATTGGTAGGCATAGCGCTCTAGTCGCCAGTAGGACGCTAGGCGTGTACTTAAGTGAGTCATGCTGACGCGCAGCGGATACGCGCTGCGGGGACGCCAGACTGACGCCGGAGTTACGCCAGAGTTCAGCCCGTCTGCGCCCGTCCGCGCTGAGGACGGGCTGCAGGACGTGCTGGACCCTGGGACTCCCGACTTATCCTTTTCCTCCACCCGGGATGATTTGTTTCGCAACCTGCTGTCACTGAGACCTCCTGCGCACTTCTGTCATCATCAGCTCAGACCGGAGGTACTGCTTCAGGCGCGTGCGTGTCCTTCTTGTAAACTATCTTTTAATTTTCCCAGTCAGGCTTGTAGGCATTCTGCTCCTCCTGCGTCTGTTGGTTATATCTCCCAATCCAAACAGGGCTTTTTGATCAATGCACGCTCTTTGATCAGACACGGGATCGAATTTCATGACTTTGTTAGCACGAGGCATCCGGACTGGGTCTTTGTTACCGAGACTTGGGCCTCTGACTCCTCTGGTCATGACCTTCTCTTGGCCATACCTGAAGGGTACACCTTCCTGAGGTTAGATAGAGAACGTTGTAGAGGTGGTGGAATAGCTATTCTTTTTAAATCCACACTCTCCTGTACCATAAAACCCCTATCGGTTCCTACTGACCCCTTCGAGGCCCTATATTTCTGTATTGTACATGCTCCATCGAGCTCTTTTTCTGGTATTCTACTTTATAGGCCTCCCGGTTCCAGAGTTAACTTCTGCCCAGAACTCTTTAGAATTTTGGAACCCTACTTTGGTAGACCACATCTTACCATTTTAGGGGATATTAATTTTCATTTAGAGGATATGGCCTCGAAAGATACCTCCTCCTTGCTTAATTCACTGGAGGCGTGCGACTTTGTCCAAAGAGTTCTCTACCCGACCCATAAGGCGGGGCACACCCTTGATGGGATTTTCTCTAACGACTCCAGATTAACTGTTGGAATGCCGGTACCGATTCCATGGTCCGACCACCTAGCAGTCCCATTGTCCCTAGACATCCCCTGCTCTGAAGTTGACTTGGGCACTGGCAAAAAATACTCTAAAAGGAGCTTCAGAAATTTCACAAATGAGGCTCTTGCCCCTTTTATTCTGAACACCAATATCACATCTCAGCGGAAGGTGGATGAGTCGGCTCAAGAACTCACCGATGCTATCACCAGAGCCGCAGATGAATTATCCCCCCCTCTCTGAAATCTGTAGTTCGACAGAAGCCAACTGCCCCTTGGTTTTCAACTGACCTGAGGCTTCTTAGACAAAAATGCAGACAGAAGGAACGAGGATGGCGTAAATCCTGGGATTCCAAAGATCGAGAAGTCTATAAGAGCCTATTACGAGAGTATAAAAATAGAGTGATTAAGGAAAAACAGGACTATTTTACCAACTTAACCTGTTCTCTAACATCTTCTAAAGAGCTCTTCAAAATTGTGGATTCACTGTGCTCTCTCCAGGTACCAGACCCTGTGGTTGCTTCACAGGAGCTATGCAACAACATATCAGACTTCTTCTACAAAAAAATAGATGATATCTACATAGCTCTGCAATCACAGAGGAAATCTCTGAGTTCTGAGGACTCTTCTCGAATTAATCGGCTGGAATCTTGGAGCAGAGACACCCCCCAGTCCCTCAAACATTTCCCTGCTCTTTCTTTGGAGGGACTTAATAGCCTGTTGGACAAAACGAAATTGTCTTCCCCATTGGACCCAGTTCCTTTGAAACAACTAAAGAACTGTAGGGATATCATTCTTCCCCCGATGCTGGAAGTAATGAATGGAGCCTTGGAACAAGGCATCTTTCCATCACTCTGGAAGAAAGCCATTGTAAAGCCGCTGCTGAAAAAGACCACCCTAGACCCCGGAGTATTGAAGAACTTCAGACCCATCTCCCTTCTGCCGGCCCCTGCCAAGATGTTGGAGACCCATTTGAACCTTCACCTTTCTAATTTCCTCGATGCCTCAGGTTTCTTGGATGGGTCACAACATGGCTTTAGAAAGCTACATAGCACGGAGTCTGCCTTGACTAAGGTCATGGATAACATCCGCAGGAAAGTTGATCGGGGTCAAACCACCGTGCTGGTGCTGCTGGACCTTACAGCAGCATTCGACACCCTGTCTCCCCTTACTTTAACATCCAGGTTAAGGGAGGCAGGGGTAGAAGGACCGGCCCTCAGTCTCCTGAGCTCCTTCTTACATCAACGAGAGCAGCGTGTCATGCTAGGTGAGTACCTCTCCCCTGCTAAGTCTTTGCAATGTGGGGTGCCACAGGGGTCGGCATTGAGCCCGACCCTGTTCAATATCTACGTGGCCCCCCTTGCAAGACTAGTAAGATCTCAGGGGATGGAGGTAGTGTCGTATGCCGACCACACGCAGATTATGGTATCCCTGACCCACTCTGTGAATGAAGCAGCGTCAAACTTTAGGTCCTGCATGCAACTTGTTGCAGAGTGGATGATTTCCAACTCCCTAAAGTTGAACGGGGACAAGACAGAGGTCCTGGTCTTTGGCAAAGACCAGGGCATGTGGTCAGGTGAGTGGTGGCCTCCTTCTTTAGGCATCTGCCCCACACCTACACAATCTGCCAGGAACCTTGGTGTCATCTTTGACACCCAGCTCTCTATGGAGCTTCAGGTCAACAGAACGGTGGCTACCTGTTGGGGCGTCATCAGGACTCTGAAAAGGATTGTCCATTATCTTTCCCCACAGGCACGGAAACAGGTGGTGATCACCCTTGTTGGCTCAAGGCTCGATTACTGTAATTCACTGTACGTCGGGGCCAACAAGGGCCTTTTGCAGCGCCTGCAGGTCATACAAAATGCGGCAGCGCGTTTCGCTCTTGCCCTCCCTTGGTTGTCATCTATGACTTTGGCGAGGAAGAATCTCCATTGGCTCCCTATTCCCTCAAGGATCACGTTCAAACTTCTCTGTCTAACATATAAGGCTTTAACTGCAGGTTCGGCTGATGCCCTTGGATCCCTACTTACTAGATATGTCCCGAACAGATGCCTACGCTCCAGTGAGCTCAACCAACTGGTAATTCCTCGAGCCAAGAAGGCTAGATGGGGGAGCAAAGCTTTTTCCATTCTTGCACCCCAGATGTGGAATTCACTCCCCCTTGAGATCAAGTCACTGCCTTCTCTTGACCTTTTCAGGAAGTCATTGAAAACTTGGCTTTTTATTAAAGCATACCAGTAAGCTCTGTTTCTGACTGCTGACAGCTAGTTATTTGATTTAGGCGCCTTGACGCCCATTGGGCTTAGCTGCGCATTACAAATGCCATTTCATTCATTCATTCATTCTTGTTCCTGACCGAGACCTGGTTTTCCGATAGCTCCCTTCCCTCCCTACTTGCAATGCTTCCCTCATCTTACTATGCCCTCCGAGTCGATCGCCCTCCCGGCAAGTCTGGAGGTGGAGTGGCTTTGATTGCTCGTAAAGAAATTATCTTTCAACCTTTAGTTTTATCCCCTCTAGGTGCGTCAGACTGTCTAGTGGCCCGTTCACTTTCCTTTACCCCCCCACTTACCTGTGTTCTTATTTACCGGCCCCGATCTTCTCCCCAATTATTTCTTCCATCCTTCCAAGACTTGTTGGCTACCCTGGCAGTTAACCACTCGTCCATTGTTGTGCTTGGGGACTTCAATTTTTGGCCCTCCGACCCAGCAGAGTGCACAGCTTCCAGGGAATTCTCAGAGTCGCTCCGCTCTATTAATTTCACTTCCGCTGTTCACGTTCCTACTCACAATCTGGGCCATACCCTCTACGAAATCTGGTACCGAGATTGTCCGGTCTCCTCTCTATCCATATCCCCCTGCACTTGGTCCGATCATTTTCTTATCTCCTTTTCCCTGTCCTTTTGTTCAGTTCCCAAACCCCCCCAGTCAAAAATATTTGGGCACGCTCTTGGAACCGCGTGGATGTAGGTTCCTTGTCTGCCGCACTCTCCGCGTCCAGCCCGGATCTTTCAGGGCTGTCATCTCTAGAACAAGCGGAATCCATCAATGCTTGGTTGCGGGACGGCTGTAATTTAGTCGCCCCTCTAAAGCGTATTTCATCTAAGCGCTCCAAAGACGCAAACCGTTGGTTCAATGATGAATTGAAGATGCAAAAACGTAATCTTCGCTGAGCGGAGCGGAGCTGGCGACAGACCTACTGCCCCACTTCAAGAAAACATTATATTACCCTTTCGGCCCTATATAAGAAAGCCATTTTGGAAATTAAAAAAGCTTATTTCTCCTCCAAAATTCAGTTTGCCGAAAATCGGCGCAAAGAAATGTTTGCCATCGTTCAAGATCTAGCATATTCTGACAGGGCCACACTCAAACCTTCCCCTTCACAGCTTCTTTGCGACTCCCTTAATTCTTTTTTTCTGGATAAAATCACCACGATCAGAGCCAACATCCCCCTCCCATCCCCTTCCATTATCAATCCTCACTGTCCCCCAGCCACTTCGCACCTGGATTCTATCCCACTTCTCACAACTGATTCCTTCTTGTCCCTCCTTCCCCTGGTTAAGTCTGGCTCCCCTTTGGATCCTTGCCCTGCTCATATCCTGAAACAGATTTACTCTTCATGCCCTTCACCACCCCTCACGTTCCTCAACAGTTCACTCTCCCAGGGTATTGTCACTTCTTCACTTAAATCCGCGTCATTTTACCCATCCTAAAAAAACCTGGAGCCGATCCTTCGGTTTCAGCCAATTACCGCCCTATTTCACTCCTCCCTTTTCTGGCCAAGATACTGGAACGCCATGTAGTAAGAACTATGAGCTCCTTTGTGGAAAGGCACAGTGTCTTAGCCCCCAGGCAGGCCGGCTTCCGCCCTGCTCACTCTACGGAGTCCGTGGTTCTATCGATCTTGGACAACCTCAGGGAGGGTTTGGACACGAATCAGCCCCAGGCCCTGGTCCTCCTTGATCTCTCCGCCGCGTTCGACACGGTGGATCATGCCATCTTACTTTCCCGTGTCGGAGCGGCGGGAATCGGGGGTGCGGCCCTGGTCTGGTTGTCCTCCTTCCTGAGCGGACGCTTTCAAGCAGTTCGCTTGGGGGATTATTCTGCCGACTTCCGGCCTGTACAGTGCGGGGTTCCCCAAGGATCCTCCCTTTCCCCATTGTTATTCAATTTGTACCATGCCCCTCTGATTTTTGCTTTACGGCAGCTGGAGGTCTCTGTGTACAATTACGCGGATGACCTCCAGCTTATTTTTTCTTTATCCTCCTCCCCTGCTTCAATATCTAACTTCCACTCTGTTATGACCTTCATTCAGGACTGGATGAATCACAACCACCTGAAACTCAATCCTGACAAAACGGAATTGGTGTTGACAGGTGGTTGCTCCAGTCCATGGTCTTCTCTTTTTTGGCCCCCTTCTTTAGGTCCCCCACCCACCCCCTCCTCCTCTGTTAAAACTCTTGGTTTTAAACTTAATGATCAACTTTCTCTTCATTCTCAAGTCAGTGCAGCCGTATCTTCAGCTTTTCTTTCCCTCCGGACAATACGCAAAGTCTCCCGTTTTTTTTCTCCTGCTGCTCTTAAACTCATACTCCTGGCGATGGTGACGTCCCGCTTGGACTACAGCAATGCCCTTTACTGTGGCATGCCGGCGTACCTCGTGAGGCGTCTCCAATTGGTTCAGAACCAGGCGGCCCACCTCGTTTTTAACTTACCCAAATCTCATCATGTTACTCCTCTTTTTAAATCCTTACACTGGCTCCCCGTACAGCAACGTGCCCTGTTTAAACTGGGCTGTATCATTTTCAATGTTTGATCCGGTTCTGCCCCTGCATTCATTGGTTCTGCAATTCATGCTTACACCCCGTCTAGGGAATTGCGTTCATCTACCCAACAACTTTTCTTAGTCTCCCGTTTCAAACGTAAAAAATGTTCTCTACCTTGGCTCCTGTCTTTTGGAACTCTCTCCCGTTCCACCTTCGATCTTGTCCCCAGTACTCACTTTTTCGCAAAGCCCTTAAAACTTTTCTTTTTTCCCAGGCCTTCCCCGCTTAACTCTTCCTCATTTCCCTAGTCAGTCTTTCTGCCATTTGGGTTTGTAGTATTGCATAGCGCCATGAAACCGCTGGGTGTACGTGCGCTCTAGAAATATTTTTAAACTCAAACTCAAACTCATAGGATGAACAGTCGCCTAGGATGCACTTGGAAATTCGGTAGACCGAGCCAGTCTGGAAATCTAAGCAGAATTAGTAAACAACATCATTCTAAGATGGCCGCCACGTGGAAATACTTTGAAGCTATAGAACATGATAGTTCTTCTTTCATGTACATAAGAAGGACATGCTAAATCCTATGTCGATATCTATATTCCTAGAGTCTTAGAGGCGTCCCCATTTTAGATTGGGCAGGGACTTTATATGGGGAGAGGATTGATACATGATGCAGGGCCTACAAGGCCCAGATAGAGACCCTTTATGCCACAAGGGCCCCAAACACAATCAGCGCACAAAAGGCCCCCAATAACCAGGCCTTGAGACAACAGCCAGGGGAATCCTCCTGGAAAAAGAGTTAGTAGTTAGTAGTGAATGGAGCAAGGCACCTCTGTGAACAATAGGATTTGATGTATGGCACAACTTCCTGATGCCCACCTTGCTGTCTTGAGTGTTCCTGATCCATCTTTTACTCCAAGAGTTGTTTTTGTTTTAACAAAACTTTGACCATATGCATCTACCTAAAGCTGTAACTAGTATATGTGTGCTATGCGAGTGCTCATTTTTGCAAAGTTACTCTATGAACACCTTTGCTGAAATAAATAACATTGTGGCATTTTCAAAGAAACTTTTATGCAAATATCTCTGTATGGCTAAATGTGTCTTAAATATGTCTTGATAAGTTTAAACAATAGCAATAAATGAGATGCTTTTACAATCAACTAAAAATTGTATATGCATATTCCGGTATTTTCCATATAAGTAATTTAAATCTCTTTACATCCAACAGAAAACAATCCTTGATTGCACAAAATGTTTAGGAATAATGAAGATAATACTGTAAATCTGCAAAAGCAAAGTCGGAACATTGAGTTTCAGTATTCAGGAAAACATAAGTGCCCTCAGAGGCAGCCGAACCTGAACATAAACTGAAAGATCTTGGAAGTACCGTCAAGGGCAATTCGGTGTTTCTACGAGTCTCAGCTGTGCACCTCCGTGCCTCAAGATGAAGAAATTACCTCTAGAAAATGAAGGCAACACTGATCAACCACTTCTTGTGTAAACATATCCAATACCAGCTCTGATCATGAGGTGGTTACTGCAGTACTCTGCTTCCTAAAGTGATATCAGACCACCAGTCAGAGCTAGAGGTGTATTTTAAACTCTTTCAGGCCATTCCATAGCAATCAGCGAAAAGCACAGTTAAATGAAAGTTAAAGGAAATGGGGGTTCTGCTATATAAAACACAGAGTAAATTTACCAAGCCTAAAACTGCATCAGAGAACACACACAGGGGAAAAGTCATACAAATGCAATGAATGTCTGAAGAGCTTCAGCAAACACACACAGGGGAAAACCATATCATTGCAGTGAATGTGGAAGTAGTTTTACAGAAGTCATGAGTCATCAGCGAACACACAATGGGGAAAAAACATTCAAGTGCAATGAATGTGGGAAGAGATTTATATATTTATCAGACCTAAAACAGCATCAGAGAACACACACTGGAAAAAAACCATATCCTTGCAGTGAATGTCTGAAGAGCTTCAGTCTATTATCAGACCTAAAACGGCATCAGAGAACACACACTGGAGAAAAACCATATCATTGCAGTGAATGTCTGAAGCGCTTTAATCAATTATCACACCTAAAACAGCATCAGAGAACACACACCGGAGAAAAAACATATAATTGCAGTGAATGTCTGAAGACCTTTCGTCTATTATCAGACCTTAAACAGCATCAGAGAACACACACCGGAGAAAAACCATATCCTTGCAGTGAATGTCTGAAGAGCTTCAGTCTATTATCAGACCTAAAACGGCATCAGAGAACACACACTGGAGAAAAACCATATCCTTGCAGTGAATGTCTGAAGAGCTTCAGTCTATTATCAGGCCTAAAACGGCATCAGAGAACACACACTGGAGAAAAACCATATCCTTGCAGTGAATGTCTGAAGAGCTTTAGTCGATTAACAAACTTAAAACGGCATCAGAAAACACACACAGGGGAAAAACCATATCCTTGCAGTGAATGTCTGAAGAGCTTTAATCAATTATCGCACCTAAAACAGCATCAGAGAACACACACAGGGGAAAAACCATACCATTGCAGTGAATGTGGAAGTAGTTTTAGTTCCTCTTCAGGATTAATGTATCATCAACAAACACACACGGGGGAAAAACCATACCATTGCAGTGAATGTGGAAGTAGTTTTAGTGACTCATCAACATTAAAGGTTCATCAACGAACACACACTGGAGAAAAACCATACCATTGCAGTGAATGTCTGAAGAGCTTCAGTCTATTATCAGGTCTAAAACCGCATCAGAGAACACACACTGGAGAAAAACCATATCCTTGCAGTGAATGTTTGAAGAGCTTCAGTCTATTATCAGACCTAAAACGGCATCAGAAAACACACACAGGGGAAAAACCATATCATTGCAGTGAATGTCTGAAGCGCTTTAATCGATTATCACACCTAAAACAGCATCAGAGAACACACACCGGAGAAAAACCATATAATTGCAGTGAATGTCTGAAGAGCTTTAGTCAATTAACAAACTTAAAACAGTATCAGAAAACACACACAGGGGAAAAACCATACCATTGCAGTGAATGTCTGAAGAGTTTTTATAACTTATGGCAGCTAAAGCAGCATCAGAGAACACACACAGGGGGAAAACCATACCATTGCAGTGAATGTGGAAGTAGTTTTAGTTCCTCTTCAGGATTAATGTATCATCAGCGAACACACACAGGGGAAAAACCATACCATTGCAGTGAATGTGGAAGTAGTTTTAGTGACTCATCAACATTAAAGGTTCATCAACGAACACACACTGGAGAAAAACGGTATCCTTGCAGTGAATGTCTGAAGAGCTTTAGTCACTTAACAAACTTAAAACAGCATCAGAAAACACACACTGGGGAATAACCATTCCAGTGCAAAGAATGTGGGAAGAGATTTTGTCGCTTATCAGCCCTACATGGACATCAGCGAACACACACTGGAGAAAAACCATATCATGGCAGTGAACGTGCAAAAAGCTCTTGTCAGTCTTCAAACCTAAAAAAAAATCAGCGAGCACTCCATCACCATCAATGAACGTGTCTATTCTGTGCTATTGTTTATTTCCCTACAGCTAGGAAAAACATGAAATATCACGAAACCCATTGGGAGACTAGCACAAAGTGGACTAAAAGTAAAGAAACCTTGTTGGTTTTTATTCTGTGAGAGAGTTTTAACGAAATAAATCCAAGAACACCGGACCATGTTGTTATTTTATGCATCATTAATTGTTCTGCGACAGTGGCCAGAGAACTGTGTAGAAAAGCAATAGTGAAAGCAGCAGCTGTCTGGGTTAACCCTTGCAGTGCATGACATTTACCTTTGAAGCTCTGATGTAGAACTAATGAGGACACAAATTCTTCAGCCATGAAAATAATGATTACGTTTTAACTGTGAAACTATGTGACAACAATTACATTGATGTTACTCTTTTGGTCTGTCCTTACGATGTAGCAACTGTTATACAATTATGTTAAAAATGAGACAGTGCATCTATATAGAAATAGGCACTGGATGAATGTGGAAGTATGCCTGTATATCTTCAGTAGGGACCATGGACCAATTATGTGCTGAATGTTGATCATCTCTGTCGCAATTGCATTGCAAATGCTTTTTTTAGGTCTCGCACCTGCGATACAGGGCGAAAGCCCTGTCGCAGCGCGAGACCTATAGCTGTCGGCTCTGCTTACAAGGAGCCAAAAGGGAGACTAGAGATGGGCATGCGCAGCCTCAGGAATCGGATCAGGTCGCGCGCGCGTTCACCATCTCCTGTCTCCCTTGAAAGCCTCCAACGCACACAGCCACACCCCCCCTGCTTTCGCACACGCATGCGCACACACACTCACAAGCGTACACACAGAGAGACACCCACACGCACACACACAAGCGCACATACACGCACGCACACATAGAGAGACACACCACAACCCCTCCACTCCACCCCACCCCCCGGTGCTGCCATGTGAGACAGGGGATGGGCACGTGCAGGGGAATCCCCCATGTGAGCGCGCACGTTCACCCAGACGCCATGCACATCTCCTGTCCCACATTGGCAGCAAGTAGATAACACACAGACACACTTGCGCGCATGCACACACACACACCCTCCGCCCTCTCCCCCCTTAACTCACGGGGCTCTTGTCTCTGCATCACCTGGCTAACACAGGGCTTCCTTTGTTCATGGGAGCCCCGCAGGGCACTCCAGCTCCTCTGCCAGCACGATGCGGGGCTCTCCCCTTAGGCATGGGAGCCCCGCAGTGCTATCCGCTGGTCTTCACCCGGGACCCCTCCTGGGAGCCAGGACTTCAGCTGCCGCACTTCGCTTTGGCGCCGGGGCTCCCTTTTCCTAACAAATAGCGCACATGCGTGGGCAGCCCCCGCCCTCTCAGTCACAGCCCGGATACTGAGCTGCTTTCTGTTTCGCTGTCAGTGATCCGGTCCCCAAGGTACGTCGGGGCTCTTGGGAGCGCGGTAAATGATATATTTCTCATTTACTCCGGCAATAAATAGCCCGGGCCTGTGTTTTCATCGCAGCCAGCCCTAGGGACTCCCCGGTAAACGAGCGCCAGCTAACTGCGCTGTAATTACAGGTTTGTGCGGATTACTTGGTAAGCGACAAAAACAAGTCTCAAAGTATTTGCATGAGACAGCGAATCCCTGCGGAAGGTGGAAAGAGTGCTGGTCGAGGATGTTTGTCAAGGTGAGGAATCAGGGCAGAAAGTCAGCTGCACAAGTGCTGTTCACAAGAAGCAGACAGGCCCGCGTCGGCTGAGGCCTTCTGACAAACCCTTTGGGCTGGGGGGCGTATTCACAAATTAAGCAATGGGCGCTATGCATGACCCTGTAGCGCCTCGCTCAACACAAGGGCCATGTAGCGCCCCCTCCACCCCAGCGCGCACTCCTCAGTCACCCCCAGGTCTCTACTCACCATCAGCTCAGGGTCTCACTCTCTCATCCCTCTACTCACCATCGCCCCTCTCCGCCTCCAGGTCCTTCCAGCCCTGTAGCGCCTCGCTCAGCATTAGGGCCACGTAGCGCCCCCTGCGGGCATCGGGATCGGCCGCAGCGCCTCCACCACCAGCCCCCCCCCCCCGGAACAGCAGGAGAGGCTGGGCAACAGGCGACTGAGTAGAGCCACCAACGGGCACCCTCCGGGGGCCACTCTTCCGCGTGCTCCAGTCCTGACTCCACTCCTTCCCATTCCAGAGAGCAGCGCAAGTTCAGCTGGGGCTCCAGGGAAGGCTGTACACACAAGGTACACACGCTACTGCGGCCCGATGCCAGGCCTAAAGGCCACCAGGGAGGGGCACCGGAGCTTAAAGCGAAGAGCAATACGCAGTCCAGCCTCCTCTTGCAGACCCCAGTGCGGAGAAAAGAGCAGAGCTGTATTGGAGGGTCTGGGGACCTCTGGGTAGGCATACAGAACAATTTCCAGGAGAGGCTGGTGGGGCTGGGTCAGCTGAGGGCCTCTTCTACAGCAGCCGCCTTCCTCTCATTTTCCAGTTCTGGCTGGTTAGAGAGCAGATTTACAGACAGCCAGGGATTCCTCACTGAAACCAGTTTCTACTTTTTTCAGGAGGTGGTGTCTGTCAGTCTGCGTGAGCCCGAAAATAAAGGGCACATGAGGTCAAGGTCGGGGTCACCAAAGCTTCCTGATGTGACTATTATATTTGTCACAGTGAGGGCAGCCAGGTAGCGTCGGCAGTAAATGATCTGTAAATCACTGCAGCACCAGAGCCATCAGAGGTAGCAATTTTCTCCTTGACAGCCCTTTCAGTGGTGTTTTTCAGGCCCCGGTCCCTAGTTGCTTCCTTCTACCTCCTGTGCGTTTCATTGCTCAGCGAACTAATACATGTACCCACTGCAGGAATCTGTGTTAGACCCCATAGTCACAGCTTCAAATACGTGCGTGTCTGCTCAGGTCATCAGCTTCCCAATGTCAATAATTCCTCTGTAATTCATCAGACACTGCACTTAACTATCCCCACGGCCAAACATACATATATATCAGTGTAATCAAATCCCATGTCTTCCTATAAGACAATGTATTGGAGGAAACATTTGCTCTATGTCTCAAGTCAGTACTGCTGCCCCATTCCTCCTTCCAAAGCTACTGCCCCGTTCCTTTCTCCCACATTCGCCCTATTCCCTCCCCTGGTTCCACTGTCCCATTCCTTCCCCTTAGTTATTCTGTCCTATTCCCTCCTCCCGGTACTACTGTCCCATTCCTTCCTCCCAAAGCTCCCAGTCGTTCGTTTCTCCCACATTCTGCCCTATTTCC
Source organism: Lissotriton vulgaris (assembly GCF_964263255.1). Lineage (NCBI taxonomy): Eukaryota > Metazoa > Chordata > Amphibia > Caudata > Salamandridae > Lissotriton > Lissotriton vulgaris. The sequence continues at coordinate 200,290 of NW_028252259.1, read as the reverse complement.
TCTTCCTGGTGCTACTGTCCCATTCCTTCCTCCCAGTCATTCTGCCCTATTCCCTCCTCCTGGCGCTACTACCCCATTACTTCCTCCTAGTCATTCTACCCTATTCCCTCCTTGCAGGGCTACTGCCCCATTCTATCCTTGTTCTTTCTTTTAGCTTGAGTGCCTCTCACCCTGCTAAATACCTGCACCCGACCTCTGTTGCTCCCTTGTGTGCTTCTGTCTTACGTATGCTTTTCTTATTGCGCTCCACTTTACTCTTTTCCATAGAGATGATGCTTTTATTACTCCCTCTCTCCATTGCTTTACCAGACGTCGACTCTGCCCGGAAAAAGAGTTTGTAGTATCATCCGTTTCCAACACCTAGAGTGCATCTAAAGCAGCATCGATTTATTTCTCCCCAACCCGCGTACTGTAGTTCAGCACAATAGATCTCGCATTAGCAAGAGTTTAACCTATTGGCATTGTAAATGACAATGCCTTAGACTTAGGTTCTAAAAACCAAAACATAAAGAATAAAGGCATTGTCATTTACAGTGCCAATAGCTCAAACTCGTAAATGCGAGACCTATTGCATTGCAAATGCTTGTTTATACACTGTTGGTATAAACATATATTTTTGATAACTCATTATACTTGGTTGTTCACAATTTGTCTTTTCCTAATTCAAAGGTCCACTTTGTTCTTATATTTCCTCAATTTTTTTTCCACACTTTTTCACACTTCATTTCCATCTAGGAAGAAACTTGGCCCTACGCCTGGCTAGGAAAGACCCAGGCAACAACTGGTCTCTGGACTGGTCGGATAGGATCTCCTTTTACTCCGATGATGATATCCCCTGTACCTGGCCTACCCTCGATCCTCAATTCACAGGTTGTTGCATATTCTTGCCCTCTTTCAACAGTACTCAGGTTATATCATTAACTGGGGCAAGTCATTGATTTATGTCCTCAGTGGAGAGCCCCCACGTCTTCCGCCGGGCAGCAGCGCTGATATAGTCACAGGCGGTTCCCGCTATCTGGGCATTTATGTCATGGGGAACAAGGAAGTTTTCTATCAGAATAATCTCCTGCCTCCCCTGCAGCGCCTCCTGGCTGATGTGCAGCACTGGAAGACACTGCCCCTTACTCCATTGGATAGAAATGCCCTTTTTAAAATGAAGGCACTCCCCTGTTTCCTTTATGCCCTGCAGAACACGTCATATCCTGTCTCTGCCCACTACTTCCAGACGGTTGATTCTGAGGTCCGCTCGCTACTATGGAATGGCAGCACGCCCCGAATTGCCCTGACCAAACTTACACAAAGTTGGTATGACGGGGGCATTGCTCTCCCGGCGATTAAAGCATATTACTGGGCCTCACAATTAGTGGTCCTCAATCACTGGGCCCACCGTCCTCTTATGGATCCAGCATACAGGATGGACAGGCTTAATATGACTGCGGGCAATGACCTACGAGCATTGTATGGAGGACTCGGGCATCTACCCAACTATACCCCGACCTCTACCACAGTTTCGATCTGGCATGCGGCAACCGCCACGTTGGGTTGTAAGGGGAAAATTACGCAGGTTACTCAATTGCTGGAATCGTGCCAATTGGGTATGCTCTCGGGTTATTCAAGGTTTGAAAAGAGGGATTTGATTGGTCTCTCCACGGTTAGGGACCTGTGAGCGAAAGGTGCTGTGGTTCCATTCGGCGAACGACAATTAAAATACCAACTGCATGAGGGGGAAACGTTTAGTTTACTTCAGGCATGCAGTGTATTCTGTAAGGCAATTCCCAAGGGCTCCGATCTATCTTTTCTCCTCGCCTCTGGAAGATAGGCTTCTAGATGATTATGTTCCGGATAAGGCCATCTCCCTAAAATACCGTAAAATACTTAATATTTCACCCGAGACTCTCGACAAACTACGCACAAAATGGTGCGATGACGTGCAAGACTTATGTGATGAAGATTGAAGGGAGGCCCTGGCTTCTCCCCGGGAGGTGGCTGTCTGTTCCCGCTTCAAGCTCATACAGCTTAAAATACTTCACAGGGTCTTTTATACCAGCGCAGCACTTGTTAAAATGGGTCTCTCTTATTCCCCACTCTGTCCCCGATGCGGCGGTTCCACGGGCACCTTCTCTTCAACAGTACTGGAGTGCGATTTTGTCCACCATGTCCCAAATATGCCATAAACCTATAGAAACCTCTCCTCAACTTTGTCTCCGACACATTTGGGACGCCACTGACCTCTCTCAAACTGAACAAACATGGGCTTCGCTGGGCTGTATAATAGCAAAACGCAACATAGCCAGAACATGGAAGGGAGGAATGGTGCCCCAACACAGGGACTGGGCGGCCGACATGGACTGGTGCATGCAGGCTGAAAGAGTGCTATATGAGAGCAGGGGATGCCCAGGAAAATGGGCAAAAATATGGGGCCCCTGGAACGAAAGCAGAGATCTTCTGTGCGCTCCCTTTGACGATGGTTCCCCATTTAATGTTGATAACGAGACACTTAAAGGTTTAATACCAGTATGTGACCGAAATATTACCAGTGACGCTTCTTTCTATTATATTGATTATAGGTACCTTGTGTTTATTTCACGTGATTTGACCATCTTGACAACTGCTCTCTTTTTATGTTTTTGTATTCTTTTTATATTGTTTTTCGTTGTTTCTCTCAATAAAAAAGATTTATAAAGAAAATAAAATAATGAAGGTCGCAGAGGTGCAGCCCTGTGTGAGGCAGGCCGTGCACGCAGCTTTAGTTCAGAAGAGTGCAGGATCAATAAGGAAGCAGCAGCTGTGGGATAGCCAGGCCGAGCTCACTTCAGAAGAGTGAAGGATCAATAATGAAGGTCGCAGAGCCGCAGCTGTGTGATAGCCAGGCCGAGCACACTTCAGAAGAGTGCAGCATCAATAATGAAGGTCGCAGAGCTGCTGCAGCTGTGTGATCACCAGGCCGAGCTCACTTCAGAAGAGTGCAGGATCAATAATGAAGGTCACAGAGCTGCAGCTGTGAGATAGCCAGGCCGAGCACTTCACTTCAGAAGAGTGAAGGATCAATAATGAAGGTCGCAGAGCTGCTGCAGCTGTGTGATCACCAGGCCGAGCTCACTTCAGAAGAGTGCAGGATCAATAATGAAGGTCGCAGAGCTGCTGCAGCTGTGTGATCACCAGGCCGAGCTCACTTCAGAAGAGTGCAGGATCAATAATGAAGGTCCCAGAGCTGCAGCTGTGTGATAGCCAGGCCGAGCACACATCAGAAGAGTGAAGGATCAATAATGAAGGTCACGGAGCTGCAGCTGTGTGATCACCAGGCCGAGCTCACTTCAGAAGAGTGAAGGATCAATAATGAAGGTCACGGAGCTGCAGCTGTGTGATCACCAGGCCGAGCTCACTTCAGAAGAGTGCAGGATCAATAATGAAGGTCACAGAGCTGCAGCTGTGTGATAGCCAGGCCGAGCACACATCAGGAGAGTGCAGGATCAATAATGAAGGTCACAGAGCTGCAACTGTGTGATAGCCAGGCCGAGCACACATCAGGAGAGTGCAGGATCAATAGTGAAGGTCCCAGAGCTGCAGCTGTGTGATAGCCAAGCCGAGCCCAAGGCTTCACTTCAGAAGAGAGCAGGATCAATAATGAAGGTCACAGAGCCGCAGGTGTGTGATAGCCAGGCCGAGCACACTTCGGAAGAGTGCAGGATCAATAATGAAGGTCACAGAGCTGCCGCAGCTGTGTGATAGCCAGGCCGAGCACACATCAGGAGAGTGCAGGATCAATAATGAAGGTCACAGAGCTGCAGCTGTGTGACAGCCAGGCCGAGCACACTTTAGAAGAGTGCAGGATCAATAATGATGGTCACAGAGCTGCAACTGTGAGATAGCCAGGCCGAGTACTTCACTTCAGAAGAGAGCAGGATCAATAAAGAAGGTCACAGAGCTGCAGCTGTGTGATAGCCAGGCCGAGCACACATCAGGAGAGTGCAGGATCAATAATGAAGGTCACAGAGCTGCAGTTGTGTGATAGCCAGGCCGAGTATACTTCAGAAGAGAGCAGGATCAATAATGATGGTCACAGAGCTGCAGCTATGTAATAGCCAGGCCGAGCACACTTTAGAAGAGAGCAGGATCAATAATGAAGGTCGCAGAGGTGCAGCCCTGTGTGAGGCAGGCCGTGCACGCAGCTTTAGTTCAGAAGAGTGCAGGATCAATAAGGAAGCAGCAGCTGTGGGATAGCCAGGCCGAGCACACATCAGGAGAGTGCAGGATCAATAATGAAGGTCACAGAGCTGCAGCTGTGGGATAGCCAGGCCGAGCACACTTCAGAAGAATGAAGGATCAATAATGAAGGTCGCAGAGCTGTAGCTGTGTGATAGCCATGCCGAGCTCACTTCAGAAGAGAGCAGGATCAATAATGAAGGTCACAGAGCTGCAGCTGTGTGATAGCCAGGCCGAGCACACTTCGGAAGAGTGCAGGATCAATAATGAAGGTCACGGAGCTGCAGGTGTGTGATTGCCAGGCCGAGCACACTTCAGAAGAGTGCAGGATCAATAATGAAGGTCACAGAGCTGCAGCTGTGTGATAGCCAGGCCGAGCACACTTCAGAAGAATGAAGGATCAATAATGAAGGTCGCAGAGCTGTAGCTGTGTGATAGCCATGCCGAGCTCACTTCAGAAGAGAGCAGGATCAATAATGAAGGTCACAGAGCTGCAGCTGTGTGATAACCAGGCCGAGCACACTTCGGAAGAGTGCAGGATCAATAATGAAGGTCACGGAGCTGCAGGTGTGTGATTGCCAGGCCGAGCACACTTCAGAAGAGTGCAGGATCAATAATGAAGGTCACAGAGCTGCAGCTGTGGGATAGCCAGGCCGAGCACACTTCAGAAGAATGAAGGATCAATAATGAAGGTCGCAGAGCTGCCGCAGCTGTGTGATAGCCAGGCCGAGCACACTTTAGAAGAGTGCAGGATCAATAATGAAGGTCACAGAGCTCCAGCTGTGAGATAGCCAGGCCGAGCTCACTTCAGAAGAGTGCAGGATCAATAATGAAGGTCGCAGAGCTGCCGCAGCCGTGTGATAGCCAGGCTGAGCTCACTTCAGAAGATTGCAGGATCAATAATGAAGGTCGCAGAGCTGCTGCAGCTGTGTGATAGCCAGGCAGACTTCTGTTCCCCATAGATGAATTATTAACAAAGTCTCTGACCCACATGCTGTATGATTGCCGGGCTGAGCACAGTGCTTCTCTGCAGAAAAGTGACGGATCATTAACAAAAGTCCCAGAGCCTCCCAATGTCCGATAGCAAGGCCGAGCACAAAGTGAACAAAATCACCATTGTATATTCGTGGGTGACAGTTGTAAATGGCTGATGGAGCTGCATTTTGAAATGATTGTTCTACAAAGGAAATTAAAAAAAGAGATTGATTGCACCATACTATTAAATAGTTGGAACTAATCATGACACTATAGAATGTACATAATAATTACTAGATTTTACATGTTAATAAAATTGTATGTTTTGGGATATGTAATAAAACAAAAAATAATTTGGATTTATAGTATTTGACTGCTGATTGTAAAGAATGAGACTGCTCCCCTACACTATCAAGATATTTTGTGCTGCCTGCAGGGAGTCTACAGACAACCCACAAATGATGGAGGGAATGCAGAACAAATCAAACATTCATCCACAGTCAGGAGATCTGATTTAAATCCATCGTTCTTTTGCTCATCATGCCATCCCAGTTTAGAACCAGCCATAAGCAAATCTGTCTTGACCCTGCTCCCCATTGGGAACAGTCCAGCCTGAACTGCCGAACCAGGTCCTCTTAGAACCAGAAACGAGCATCCTGAGAACGGTTTTGGCGTATCCCACTTATCAGCCAGGTCAGGTTCAAATCACTGGCACAGTGAGCCCGGGACTCATGTCTGGCCATACCAGGAGTAAAAGACACACAAATGATGGACGGAATGAGGAACAAATCAAACATTCACCCCCAGTCGAGATCTGGGTTCAATCCATCCTTCTCTAGCTCACCATGCCACCCCAATTTAGAGCCAGCCATATGCAACTCAGTATTGACGCTGCTCCTCATGGAAACAATCCAGCCCTAGCTGCCAAGGCAGGCCCTCCCTGGACTAGAAACAAGCATCCTAGGATCAGTTTCGAGGTATCACTCCTCATCAGCCAGGCTAGCCTGAATACTGTGGCACAGTGAGCCTAAAACCAAACTCTGTGCATACCCGGCATAATTAGGGTGAGTCTGCCACAGATGCAGATGAAGGGGTCCAACTTGACAGTGTGTCCCTGGACTGACAAGGTTTCTTTAGTTGGGATGGTACTAGCTCTCCTGTGTGGCTCGAAAGAGAAGTGCTACTGGTAATACAGAGATCTGTACTACACTACTTTTAATTCAGTCATTGTTACCCAACCAATGCATTATTTTTTAGGAACGATAACAATATGCCTGTCGCCTGGCAATCCCCTTGTTAATAATCCATATAAATGCAACAAAATGTTCAGTACTTGAATGTATTTTGCTACAAGGGGGATATAAATATTCAAAAAATGCTTTTTTTAAAGTTTCTTTTTTAGTGCAGCTTTATATACTGGGTGTTTGTCGATCGTGATACAGCTAGACCAACGATACTGTGATGGATGTGGAATGAAGGAGCCGAGTACAAAGAGTTTCTCTGAAAGCTATGAGCACCTTAGAAGGGTGAACAGTAATAAAGCTAAGGTTACTTAAAGATTTGGTTTCATATCTAGAATGTTGGTCTACCCATGTCCCGGACTAACAGGGCATTTTACATTTTTTTTATAGTACGTAAGGCTGTTTTTCAAAGCCCTTGTGAGAACATACAGTGCTGAAAGTCTAGCAAAATCCATCCATGGCGCCCTGCACTGGTGTTTCTGAGTAGGACTGCTTGAGCTTCTGTTGTATAGAAAATTCTGTGGGTTGCTCTGGGGGATAATAATTCCATAGTCCTATGGGAGCTTAACTTTAAATGTTTATTGACTGGAATGGAACTAAATGCCCTCCTGAACCTGGCCAAGATATGGGTAAGTAGGTAGTCCATTCTGAAGTAAGTCTTTGTTATTGATAAAATCTGCTGAGATTCCAAGGAGAAAGTTCACGGAATCATTTTGATGTTCTTGTTGTCACTGAGTGTAGATGATTAGAACATGGATTACTGTCATCTCACTGTTTATTCGGCTCAAATATGTGTATGGAATTGTGTTAAAATGTCCTCATTTCGTGTGCATTTTCACACCAATACTTCTGAAGTTAGTGGACCATATCTATAAATTAATACAGTTGAATACAATTACTAGAGTGGGGCTGAGTCATTTGGTAATTTTAGAGGATCAAAAGATTTGCCACCAATAATTGGGAAAGTAAAATGATTATATATATGTATTTTTTTGTATTCTTTTTTATTAACAAAACGGCAAAGAACATCAGGTGACATTAGCAGATCTTGCTAGTTACATGAGTACATTTCTATACATTCAAAATAATAGACACAGAATATAGGTAAAGGATCAAGGGGACACCTGCGCTTCCACTTCCTCGAAACACATCGGGGGACACACAAACATCTCAGCTGTAGTGATTCCAAGCCTCCCATACCTTCCCCCACTTCGCCGGACACTCCCTAGCCACATACACCGACCTCTCACTGAACATGCCCCAATCCAGGTCCTCCTCCCACCTCTCGGCCCGAGGCGGCTGGCTGGCTCCCCACAACTAGGCAATATTCCGCTCAGCTACCATGCAGGTCAGCAAGACCCATTGCTTCCTATATGCAGTCAGATCCGTGGGTTCCCAAACTTTAAGATACACCTGCGCGCTTCTGGCCGTATCTCCACCCCAGGACGTCTTGTAGCCTATCGTGAATCTTCTCCTTCTCCCAATATGCTTGCACCCCAGAACAATGCCACAGTATATGCATGAACGTTCCAAGTTCCCCGCACCCCCTCCTACACTCCCCGCCCTCCGAGTGACCCATACGGACCAGACGAGGCCTGTGACATATGACCTATGGAGAATCTTTATTGTACTAATCAAAGCCTCATCTGTATCCCCACTATCCGTGGAGAGGAAACCACCTACCGCCAATCCTCATCATCCAACTCTATTCCATCCTCACCCCAGCGCGTTCTCAAGAGGACCAGCGGGTCTTCCATATGGCTAATAAGTTTCTTATATATTAATGAAATTGTTTTCTCAGGGAGGTAGCTGTCCAGCACTCGGTCCTCGAGAGGCAGGCGTCGGGAAGCGACGTATCCTTGGAGATATTCGCAAGTAGGGCATGTCCGATCTGGAGGTAGTGGTAATGTTTACGATCGTGAAGATGGTATTGTTCCTTGTTAGACCCGGCCGCCTAGCGTGGCCCTCCGAAGCCCAGCACACACCCTGACCGGTGCACATCCCTCACATCCCACGTACCCGGCCTAGCCAACCCTTCCCTTTTAGGGAACACACATGCATGAACCCGGACATCCCCGTCCGTGCCCTCCATTTCACGGCTTAGCCGACCCTTCCCTCTAGGGCACACACGCACGACCCCCGACATTCCCGTCTGTGCCCTCCATTTTCCCCAGCACCACGAGGCCCGTGTGCCCACCTTCGAGCACCTAAGATGGCTGCCCAGCCCCAGCGCGGCCCAGGCCTAGCGGCGCCACCCTGTCTGAAAAACAACGTGCTTCATCGAGTGAGAGAGGGAGGAGCAGTATCTCTCACACCTTCGACCTCCCCCTGGGAGATGGGTTTCGATCGCCCCTTCGGCCTCCCTGAGGGCCGGCTCCAAGCCTGCTGTGTGTCCGGGACTCCTCCCGAACCAGTCCTGAAAGGATCAAAGGACGACATGGCAGGAAACCCCAACCAGCAACCCCCAGGTGTCAAGACCCCCTGCTGGACAGACTCCGGACATCAAAGCGGAGGTGGACTATAACCAGGGGTGCTCTGGGCCTATCTGGCAGATTCGATTCTGGAACGACGAGAGCCCTCCTGACGTGGTCGCGGCTCCCCTGGTAGAGAAAGGACTTCTGCCGAACCCTCTGAGCCCTGCTGAGTGACTCGCGGCTCCCCTGCAACATTGGAACATCTGAGCCCTGCTGAGTGACTCGAGGCTCCCCTGCAACTTTGGAACACCTGAGCCCTGCTGTGTGACTCCCGTCTCCCCTGAACTCGTAAGAACTCCGACCTTTTGCTTGAGCCCTGCTGAGTGACTCGCGGCTCCTACGACACTCCCGGTCCGGCTGGACCCTAATGATCGCATCGTATTCCCCGGCTCGAGGATTGTGAGCTGTGCGCCGGATACGCAACTACAGGTGACCCTGATCCACAAAGACTGTCCCGCTACCCTTTACCCTACCGAGACTCTTGAGCCTTGTGCTCCCTTGTATATATTGCAACCTGCCTGATCATAAAGATCCTTCGATATTTAGATAAAGCTCTATTCTTAAGAATCTACGGTGTGGTGTCTCTTTGTCGTGTGGTGCTTGTGCAGCGTGTACGATCCTAGATCTGAGGCTCTTCCTCCTGAGGAGTCTCTCGCCAGTGCTCGGCTACGATACTTCGAGGGTAGATCCTAGGGTGACCGGGTCCACTTCCTGGCTCCCCTGAGGTCGCCTTCTAACATTGGTGGCAAGCGTCAGGATTACAACCCATAATCTAGAGATCGTACCATAACAGCTGACACACTACCGACAGAGACGACGGAAGAAACCACCATGAGTCTCACGGAAAATGATGCGGGTACTGCATTCCAGGTGGAACAATTGGAAGAGTACACGCACAAACAACTAAAAGAATTCTGCAAAGAATTAAGAATCGCTACCACCGGTCTCAACACAAAAGAGGACATGCAAAAGGCACTAAAGGCTTGGGTGGACTCCGGGGCACCCTGCACAGGAGGAGCGACAGAGCCGCACGACGAAGCCGGACTTCCCCAAAGAGAGAGCAGCGGCACCCCGGTACGGAGCTCCGTACCAGACGGGAGCCTATCCCCGGAAGAACTTGCAGATCGAGAAAAGTCGCCATCACGAACTGAAACTGGCGAAGTTGAAAATCGAAGGCGAACTAAGACTAGCTGAAAAGAAGCTGGCCGTAGAGCAGTTACGGGTTCAAGGAGAACTCGAGGAGAAGAAACTCCAACGGGAGCAGGAAGACCGACGACTCCAGCTGGAGCACGAGCGAAGCCTGAAAGAACTGGAACTCAAGGACCGGAGAGAAGAGACCCGATCCCCAGGCCGCGCCCCTGACGGAACGAAAGGTCCACATCCCCAAGGATGTGGTCAAAGAATATTACAAGAATGATGACATTCAACAATGGTTCAAGGCCTATGAGGTCGCCATGACCTCCCACCGAGTCCCGCAGAAGGATTGGGGGGCCGGGTTGTGGGGCCGATTCTTGAGCCAGGGGAGAGATACCCTGCTCGACCTACCATCCTCCATGCAGACCTCATACAGCCACATGAAGGAGGCCCTCCTCACAAGGTACGGCCTCACCCCAGAGATGTACCGCCAACGGTTCTGGGACTGTGTGAAGATTCCTGGGTGAAGATTCCTGGCTCCACGTGGGTGGAATATGTGAACTTTTTTAGTTGTGCGTTTGATGGGTGGATCAAGGGCAGCAAGGTCACCACCCTAGACGAACTAGCTGACCTCATGTTGTGGGAACACCTGGCTTCGAACTGCTTTGTAGAGCTACGCCAGCACCTGCTCGACAGCAAGCTCACAGATCAGAGGAAGCTGGCTGTCGAGGCAGATCGCTGGGTGAACACCCGGGTCTCCCGGGGCCCCGTAGGAGAACACTCCTGCTCTAGTCAGGGTCCCCAGCGCCAGCGAGGGGGCGGGAACCAGGGGGGACAGAGAGAATCCCAGTCCAGTACGCCCAAGGTCCAACCCCCGAACTTCCCAGCACCCCCGCCAGCTGTATCCGGTCCCCCGGTTAGACGAGCGCACCGGGTGACCATTACCTATTTCCGTTGCCAGAAGCCTGGCCATTATGCCAATGACCCCGAGTGCCCCATGGCCCCGCGCGTCCCCGCTGCAGCGCCCCCAGCCCGACAGATGGCCAATGTCGCCCTAGGGGAGGAAATCGAGGAAGAAGGAGAATGGGAGCAGAAGCCCGTAGCCATGGCCTTAGTTTCCCTGGGAGATAGAGAAATGGTCCCCGGGAATCCCCTACCCCCCAACACGAAGAAGTATAGGCAGATTGTCACGATCAATGGCCAGCAGGCCGAAGCCATTCGGGACACCGGGGCGAGTATTACCGGTGTCCTCAGCCACTTAGTCCGGGAGGATCAGATCCTCCCCCATGTCTTTTGCCCAGTCCTTTCCGCAGACAACGTTGAGAGCCTATGTCGAGTGGCCCTGGTACCCTTCGAATGGGAAGGAGTAGAAGGCAAGTTGAAGGTCGCAGTACGAACCGCCCAGCCGGTTGACTGCCTCCTGGGGAATGATTTGGAGAGTTCCCAATGGCAACAAGTTGAACGCCGGACACACTTAGGAATGATGGGCCTCCCCGAGTGGGTGTGCGCCACCACCCGATCCATGACAGCCTGACTGCCCCCTCCCGGGGAAGCCGAGGACACCCCACCTGAAGAGAACCGGATCGACCACCTTGAGGTCCCAGAAGTCTCCCCACGAGGAGAATCTGTCCCCACCGACGAACCCCTACCTTCTGACACCCCACAAGATGTGTTCCGCTACATCTTGGACCTCCGGAACCAAACGAGGAAGTTCAGAGAGCTTGCCGAAGCCAACCTGGAGGCGAGCCAGGAAGAAATGAAGCGCTGGTACGACCAGAATGCCACTCTGGTCGAGTTCCAGCCGGGCCAGCAGGTATGGGTCATGGCCCCAGTAAAACCGTGCGCCCTCCAGGACAACTGGACAGGTCCCTTCAAAGTCATTGAGAGAAAGAGTCAGGTCACATACTTGGTGGATGTCCAGTCCACCCGGGACCCCCTTCGGGTCCTGCACGTGAACCGCCTCAAGCCTCACTTCGTGCGGACGGAGTTGAGTTTTCTGTTGGCCACAGATGACGGGGCAGAGGAGGAGTCCGATCCTCTCCCCGACCTCCTGTATACCAAGGAGAAGGATGGCTCCGTGGAAGGAGTGCACCTCTCTCCGGCCCTCATGCCCCAGCGGCGCGAAGACTGCCGCCAGCTCCTGGGCCAGTTCTCAGATTTGTTCTCCCTTGTCCCTAACGTCACCGACTGGTCTGTCCACGACGTGGACACCGGAGACAGCCCGCCGGTGAAGCACAGAGCCTACCGAGTCCCTGATCGAGTCCGGTCCTGCATCCAGGCAGAGGTCTCGAAGATGTTGACCTTGCGGGTGATCGAACCCTCAGACAGCCCCTGGGCCAGCCCAGTGGTGCTGGTCCCGAAAGCAGCCGCCCCCGGTGTAGCCCCGGAACGACGATTTTGCGTGGACTACCGGGGCCTCAATGAAGTCACCCGAGCAGACGCTCATCCCATTCCGCAAGCAGACGAGCTCATCGACCTTCTCGGGGCTGCTCGTTTTCTCAGCACCTTCGATTTGACCTGCGGGTACTGGCAAATTGCGCTCACAGAGGGAGCCAAGGAGCGGTCTGCCTTCTCAACCCCGGATGGGCACTATCGCTTTCGCGTAATGCCCTCCGGGATGAAAAATGCCCCAGCGACTGGTAAACAGAGTCCTGGCCGGGCTGGAAGAGTTCAGCGCCGCATATGTGGACGATATTGCGTTTTTCAGTACCGAATGGAGTGAGCACCTCCGGAAGGTGTTGACGGCCCTGCGCCAGGCAGGCCTCACAGTGAAAGCGAGTAAATGCCGAATTGGCCAAGGTTTGGTGGTTTACCTGGGGCACCAGGTCGGAAGTGGGCAGGTCGCCTCTCTGCAGTCTAAGATCGACGCCATCTTAGTCTAGTACCCACCTACCACTCAGACCGAGGTCCGGGCCTTCCTGGGCCTCACCGGCTACTACCGGAGATTTATCCGAGAGTACGGCAGCATTGTAGGCCCCCTCACCGAACTCACCTCCAAGAAGCACCCCAAGCGTGTGCAATGGACCCCCGCCTGCCAGGAGGAGTTAGACGCCCTGAAAAGAGCCATGTGCACCGCCCCGGTGCTCCAAGCCCCCGACTACTCCCAGGAGTTCGTGGTACAGACCGATGCCTCCGAGCACGGGATCAGAGCGGTACTGTCCCAAGTCAATGCCCAAGGCCTAGACCAGGGTGTGGCTTTCCTCAGCCGACGGCTGACGCCCAGAGAACAGAGGTGGAGCACCATCGAGCGTGAGGCGTTCGCCGTAGTCTGGGCCCTCAAGAAATTACGACCTTACCTGTTCGGTACCCATTTCAGGGTCCAAACAGACCATCGCCCCCTGCGCTGGCTCATGCAGATGTGTGGAGAAAACCCCAAACTACTGCGGTGGTCAATCTCCCTCCAGGGGATGGATTTCACAGTAGAACATCGCCCAAGTGCAGACCACACCAACGCTGACGGCCTCTCTAGGTTCTTCCGCCTCAGCGAAGAGAACCCCCAAGAGGATGGGTAGTTCTCTCCGGCTTTCAGCTGGGGGGACGCGTGTTAGACCCGGCCGCCTAGCGTGGCCCTCCGAAGCCCAGCACACACCCTGACCCATGCACATCCCTCACATCCCACGTACCCGGCCTAGCCAACCCTTTCCTTTTAGGGCACACACATGCATGAACCCGGACATCCCCGTCCGTGCCCTCCATTTTCACGGCTTAGCCGACCCTTCCCTCTAGGGCACGCACGCATGACCCCGGACATTCCCGTCCGTGCCCTCCATTTTCCCCAGCACCACGAGGCCCGTGTGCCCACCTTCGAGCACCTAAGATGGCTGCCCAGCCCCAGCGCGGCCCAGGCCTGGCGGCGCCACCCAGTCTGGAAAACAACGCGCTTCATCGAGTGAGAGAGGGAGGAGCAGTATCTCTCACACCTTCGACCTCCCCCTGGGAGATGGGTTTCGATCCCCCCTCCGGCCTCCCTGAGGGCCGGCTCCACGCCTGCTGTGTGTCTGGGACTCCTCTCGAACCGGTCCTGAAAGGATCAAAGGACGACATGGCAGGAAACCCCAACCAGCAACCCCCAGGTGTCAAGACCCCTTCTGGACAGACTCCGGACATCAAAGCGGAGGTGGACTATAATCAGGGGTGCTCTGGGCCTATCTGGCAGATTCGAATCTGGAATGACAAGAGCCCTGCTGACATGGTTGCGGCTCCCCTGGTATAGAAGGACTTCTGCCAAACCCTCTGAGCCCTGCTGAGTGACTCGCGGCTCCCCTGCAACCTTGGAACATCTGAGCCCTGCTGAGTGACTCGCGGCTCCCCTGCAACTTTGGAACACCTGAGCCCTGCTAAGTGACTCGCGGCTCCCCTGAACTCGTAAGAACTCCGACCTTTTGCTTGAGCCCTGCTGAGTGACTCACGGCTCCTACAACACTCCCGGTCCGGCTGGACCCTAACGATCGCATGGTATCCCCCGGCTCGAGGATTGTGAGCTGTGCGCCAGATACGCAACTACAGGTGACCCTGATCCACAAAGACTGTCCCGCTACCCTTTACCCTACCGAGACTCTTGAGCCCTCGTGCTTCCTTGTATATATTGCAACCTGCCTGATCATAAAGATCCTTAGATATTTAGATAAAGCTCTATTCTTAAGAATCTACGGTGTGGTGTCTCTTTGTCGTGTGGTGCTTGTGCAGCGTGTACGATCCTAGATTTGAGGCTCTTCCTCCTGAGGAGTCTCTCGCCAGTGCTCGGCTACGATACTTCGAGGGTAGATCCTAGGGTGACCGGGTCCACTTCCTGGCTCCCCTGAGGTCGCCTTCTAACATTCCTGAAGTGAATTGAATGTGAGGACTGTGCCTTTCTCCCAGATATCCTTAATCTACATAATCCCGATGAGGTCCCACTTGTCGAACCCCCTAGATTTCCATAGGCTCCCCAACTTCTCCAAACTCCACAACGGGGTGGACAGTGTGAGTCTCCCCTCCCACCTGAGGTGCCTATTTGTCTCGTGCCACACCTGAACGGCGTGTGCTGTTGCTCCCGCGAGGGGAAACCGACGAGGTCCAGCATAGAGCGCTCTAGTGAAATCGCCGCCCAGGACTTGCCAGCGGTCCATGTCATACCATGGGCCCCCGGGGGGGGCCGTATATTGCATGATTCACCCCGGCCAACTGGGAGGCCCAGTAGTATTTCTGCAGGTCCGGCAGGCCTATCCCCCTGTCATACCAGGGGAGAGTGAGTTGGGAGAACGCTATACGTGGCCTGGAGGACCTCTATCTCCCTAAAGTAGGATGCAGGTACCAAATCCATCGAGTTCTGGAGCGCGTATAAAAACCGGGAAGGGCCAACATCCTAAAAAGCATTGCTTTGCCCAGAAGTGAGAGCGGAAGCGCCTTCCAGCGCGCCACATCCCTCCTTAACATAATCAAGGGGGCGCCAAGATTATTACCATATTGTAGTTCTATTTTTTTTTTTTAATAGGTAAACCGTTTTCTGCTCCTGGTTCTCTTTAAAACAGATGCTAGCCGATATGCCTATTACGCTGGTTTGATATACAGCCTAGCACACTAGGTCAATGTCTGGAAGCATAGGACGAGGTCACTTTCAGAACTTGGAATTGAAACATTTAGTTGGTGTTAAATGCTAGAAAGAGCATTGCCCATCCATGGAGCCAGAGTTCCGTCCGCCACGGCATGTTTACTGTGGAAGGCTTTGGGAACCAATGACATTCAAGTAAAAAAATACAACTTCTTATCAACTTGGCTGCCTATCCTGTATGACATGGTGGGCGTTCATAGAAAACTGGCTTCTCAAGCTAGACAGGGGGCACTGGGGATGTTTCTACTAATTTAAGAGATAGTTTGGTTGATAAACAAAACATCTGTCCCTATCTTTCATTGCAGTGTACAAAATAAGGAATTCGTCAATTTCTGAAACACCTAGTAGCTGACATCGAGGCGACAGATAAAATTATAACAGAGCAGCAATTTGCCAACAGTTATGTGTTTTGGTACATTTTCACTGTATTAGGGCCCTTAAAATGAAAACACAAGTTTTTTAAGAAAGCTAACGTGAGGGTGTAACTTCCCTCAGATGATCTGGACGTTCTGTAGTCATTAGCCAAAGGAATGAAACCAAGTTAAACTACAGAGTTTTAGGTCAAAAAGCGACTGAATTAGCTAAAGAATGCCCATCACCCATAGATTGAAGGATGCGGCTGGTAACATATCTCTGCAGGTTTCATTTAGCGATCGGTGGATTGAATTATTTTAGTTAGTCTGTTTGTGTATCTTTAAATGTTTAATCAAACGTATAATCATTTTTAGACCTGGATGTGTGTAATCCTTTTGACGCACCAGTGCCCTGTTCCCTACCACTGTTTATAAATTGATTAATTGATGTTAAAATACATTTTAGTCATTGATGTTTTCTTCTGTGCTATTGTTGTATCAATTTCATGGAATATTCATTAATTCCGTAATAAATATGGTTTGATTCATTCACTCAAATTCTGTCAGCTCTTCTGTGATTTTTTTTATTTAGGACAATGAATGGTTAAAATGTATGTCTAGGGTGGAGGTGTTCAAACTGGGGTTGTGCCCCCTTTGGGGGTTCTCTGGTGATCCCAGATGGGGCGCCAGGCTCTGGCCAAAAAAACATTATACTGATAACAGTGCTTTATTTTTAGCTGAAAATACTGAGCAGCAGTAAGCTGCTCTCCAATGGGCCGTCACTAACATGTTTTGTCGTTTATATCCTAGCTGGGAGTATGTGTCAAAAGGGACGGGACTCCAAATGTTCTTCAAAACCTCCACCCCCACTTCAAATAAAAACTCACTGTGGGTACTTGTACCCGTTACTAGAACATTGGAATATTGGGAGCTCCATTGAAGACAACCGAGTAGCTCCGGGCTTGTAATGGCTGGTATAAGTCCGGAGTTCAAACATTCCAATGTTTGTCTTCATGTTTCTCACTTTTTAATTTAGAACATTCTACCCTCAGTGGTTGGAATGTTCTAATAGCCTTTAGCCTTTCTGCCTCAGGGTATGCCGGTTGTTAAAGGCCCTGAACCTGAGTTTTAGGCCCGGGCCGCAGGCCCTCGGCAGCGGGCTATTAAGCTATAGTAAGGCCTGCCTGACTAGAACAGTAAGTTGGGAAATCATGGATTTGATTGTATTTTTAAAACAGAATGTGAGAAGTTGGCCTGATATATGATGCTCACTAGTTCTATTGATCACCTTGTATCATGCCAAGCAACCCTTATGGTGTTGGTTGTAAGTCAACCTTATAGACCAGCTTTCCTAGAGGTAGCATGGACAGAGCAGTCTTAGGCTAAACTCGAGAGGGCATGTGGAGCCAGCTGTTTTACCATATGCAACCCCTTTTAATATCAATTGAAAGGACACCACACAGGATATATATCGAAAATATATATGTCTTTATTTCTAAAACAATCCCCTATACTCTTTATGAGCACAGAAGCACATACATGAAACAAGTTACTTGATTGAATATATAAATGCTGCACAAATATGGATGGGCCCGGGTGGCCCACTAAACCATATACTAAACAAGTGGTGTTAGAAGCGCGAATTGAACAGTGGTAAGGCCTAGGGCCTTGGGAATCGCTGGGGCTATACTGAGCTAACAATGGTTAGTGAGCAGGAGGCCCACGGGATGCGTGTGCAGTGATGAAAAATACACGCATGCACTCATTGGAAACAATGGGTGCGTAAAAGTCACAAAGTTAAAGATTGGGAGTCTTCCGGATGGTCTAGAACCTAACTACTTGAAACTTAGACACTAGGAGTGTTACACTACACAGGAGCACCAGAGTGCCAGCGTTACCTCATCCACAGGAAGCGGGTGCATAGGTGCCAAAGTGTGTCAGGTTTCTTCGTGGAGTTCTATGGAGCCTTGGAGAAAAGAGGTTGCAGGCGACCAGGCGAGAAGAGTTCCGGTGGATCCAAGGGTGGATCGAAGATGTTGAAGACCTGAAAGCAGAGGGGACAGAGTCTGAGTCACTAGCCGGTGACCAGGAAGGAACCAGGAAGGAACCAGGAAGGAACCAGGCGATGTCGGGATGCAAGCAGGTGATGTTGAGAAGCTTGTCTCTTCAGCCACATGGACCAGGAGGCGTCGACGACGACCAAAAGTCAGGCACGGACTGTCCCACGAAGGCTCTTGCTGTCGGCGGTGTCGGCTTCAAGATCAGAGCAAATAGGCCTTGGCAAATACAAGCCACGCAGGAAATGAAGTTGGCTTCTAATCAGACCAGCAAGGCCTGAGGGGCTGCTTCTTTTCACAGAAGCAAGGGCCAGTCTGGAGCAACAAGCCCAGCGGTGGAAAATCATAGTTTACTCGCCAAAATGGCCACTAGCCAGCGGGCAAGTGACCGGGTAGGCGCGTTGAGCAGGAAAGCGCAAAAGGGCCACACGCAGAACTCGTGGATGGTGCAGGGCTGATCTTTGCTGCAAAAGCTGCTCAGGGCTGGGGCTTCTCAAACCCCAAAGCACAGCGTCGAGGAGGCCTCGGGTGTTGCACAGAAAGAGCTTGCCCATCCATGGAGCCAGAGTTCCGTCCGCCATGGCATGTTTACTGTGGAAGGCTTTGTGAACCAATGACATTCAAGTAAAAAAATACAACTTCTTATCAACTTGGCTGCCTGTCCTGTATGACATGGTGGGTGTTCATAGAGAACTGGCTGGCCATCTTGAAAAGTCCACGACCTGCTAACTGCAGGTCGTGGACTTTTCAAGATGACCAGTCCCACGTCTCTCGTCGCCTCCACTTGTTCTCAGCTTTGCAGGGACTGTGGATCGGGCTGTTGGATATCTGGGAATCTGGTTTTTGTCGGGCTCTGGGCTCCGGCGGGAGGCGGCGGCAAAGCAAGTCCTTGATCGCTGGATGGTGCCTGCGGCTGCAGGGTGGTCACTCTTTGACCACAATGGAGATTCTTCAGTCTTCTTCTTTGGAAGTCAAGTGGTGAAGGTCCAGAGTTTCGTATCAGAGTTTCAGTCAGGATAATCTAAAGTCTTGGGACACAGCTCCTACCTATATACCAAATCTAGGGGCTGGATTACCTACTAGGTCCCTCCTATGGGTGGAACCAGGAACAGGGGTGGTTACACCCCTTTTCCTTTGTCCAGTTTCGCTCCAGATCTGGGGCTGGAGAGCCCCAGCACCGGTCTGAACTGGCATATGCACAGGACACCTTGTGTGCCCCAGGCAATGTCTAATTCTTTTCAGCCCTCCCCATCCCACTACACAAAATCCTGTCTGGGGTGGTGCTAGCACCTCCCAAGGCAGGAAACCCTTTGTCCAAGCCTCCCTCGCTGGAAGGACTCCCAGCAGCAGGAGGTCAGACTTGTGTCTGTGGTGGCAACATCCATTTTGTAATGTTGAGGCTCTGTTTAACTTTAACCGGGGTTCATGTTTGGTGCATGTTGTGTCCCTCTATAAGGGTGGAATGCTACCCCCGTCGCCAGAACTGGCGAGGGGGTAGTATTCCAAATTGTATGACACCTTACTCGACATGTTTTGATAAAGCCAATCCAAAGTTAGCAATAACCACGAGGATTATAATGCACTTAAGAGTATATGGTATGGCTATATCCTTGAACAGCTATAAAGACATGGTTCCGAAAGCTGCAGACAGGCTCAGCTCATGCTAGAGCACCATCTCACATAAAACTAAGCACTCTGCCTCCAGAATTATTAAGGCCTGCCAAATCATGGGGACAGAGAGTCACTTCTGTCGTCTCCCTCAGGGATTCAAGAATAGTCCTGGATTATTTTAAGCGAGGGTAACAGAGTTACTACAAACTTATGATGACGAAGCTTTGTCATATGTCGATGCCATCTATCTGACAGATGATGACTTGGATAGGCACTTGAACAGGGTGAACACCATTATATTGGGCTTCGCCTGTGAAGGGTATAAATTAAATTTTAAGAAATCAAATATTGCCCACCTCAATGTCCTTTTGCTACGATACAAACTTTCAAGTGAAGGCAAAAGACTGGCAGCAAACTTTCTAGAGAAATGAGCGATGCTCCAACCTCCATAAATGCTGAAAATCTTACAGTTGATTCTAGGTTTCCTGAATTTCGGAAGAACTTACATTCTAAATTACGCAGAAAGGGTAAAACCTCTGTACTCATTATTCAAACCTGATTTTAAAACAGTTAATTGGACACAAAAACACACTGAAATTTTGCGTTCATTGCAAACAGACATGTTAGCGACAAAACATTTGCAAACACGCGTAAACATACGCAACTTAGTGATCCAAATCATTCCAGGACAATGCGGATTCACGTACTTAACTTTTAACGAAGGTGAAAAAGTACCAATAGCTTACAAATCACATTTGTACACACAAGCAGAAATGAAATTCACTTCTACAGAAAAAATTCTGGCAGCTGTTCAAACTGCTGTAGCGAAAGAGAGAGCCCTCGCACAGGGTAAGCGCATTATGGTCATTACACCTGCACCTGCCTTAGAGGCAGTGACAAAAGCGAGCATTCCTAATGCTAAAGCTTTACATCCGAGATGGATACAATGTGTTAATTCTCTTGCTGCGACAGACGTTGACTATGACTATGTTTTTGAGCCTTATTTGAAAACACAAGCATTTTTACAATACGAACAAGAATGTCCTCTGCCTACTGAAATTCTGCCTCTAGAACAGTATGAATGTATCATTTATAGTGACGGATCAGCTCAACCTGCTACGGAGGGTAAACAAGCCTATAGTGCAGCCTGCGCGACCGTTAAAGGTTGTTGGCGTGATGGCAAATTCCAACCAATGGTCTCTAAAACTCAATCTCTAAGAGATTGTACAGCTCAGCGAGCTGAACTACAAGCATTCAAGATGGCGCTTGGGAATACGGACCGCAAATTCCCTACACTCATAGTGTGCGATTTGCATTATTGTGTTCAATCTTACAATGAATACTTATAAAACTGTATTCAAAACGGTTACTAAGATGCAAAGGGTGGCACAATTAAGCAGAAGTTGCTTTGGGAACAAATAGTTCAGTTACATCAAGAACTACAAAACACTCATGTGATACATAGGCTGAGTCATCAGCGTGATGGCGTTCACCTTGCAGGGAAATCATTGGCCTTATGAAGCCGTGAAGGCAGCTGTGCAAACGGCTTCCGTAGCTGCAATCGCTCATTCAAAAACAAAAATAAACGGCAAAATAATGTTGCCTGTCAATGTTTCAAGCAAAGGCAGTGGTAAACATTACCAAAAGGGTTTCCACTCAAATACTCATACATAACTGATGCGAACAATGTTCCGTTTGCTCATATCCCTGGAGTGGGAGATAGAGTAATTTCAAAAATGAAACATAGATTAGGTCTAATCTGCAGCAGCACATGAAGGGTGTTTCCGCCACAGTGTCATTATTAAAGCAGAGACACTGGTGGCCATGCATGAGGAAACAAACCAGAAGGAAAATGCTACTTACCAGTATGCATCTGTTCTTGGCATGTAGAGCTGCAGATTACCACACTGTGCATTAGATCACCCCCTGATGTTGGGCTCGGATGATTGCATGTTGTTGTCGTATTGGAAGAAGTCTTTTGTAGTCACGAGATAGGTGATTCCTTCCTTGGACGATAGTGCGCATGGGCATCGGCTCCATCCTTAGATTGTTTTTCGCCATGATGGGAAATGATGGAGTTAGTAGAAGTAAATAGAAAGATGTCCATGCATGTGCATCTAAGTAAGATGAAAACTGGAACAGATACAGGTCCCGGGGAGGCGGGAGGGCGTGTAGTAATCTGCAGCTCTACATGCCAAGAACAGATGCATACCGTTCGAGGCATATGAGCTGCAGATACTACACTGTGCATCAATTTTGCAGCAGTGTGTCCCTAGCGGTGGTCACCTATATCTGTTGCAGTAGTTTGAAAGAGTTTTAAGGACAGCTTGGCCTACTGCAGCTTGCTGCTTGGATTGCACATCAACACAGTAGTGTTTAGTGCTGCCTTGAATATGCCTTCTAGGGGGATGTTCCCTAAGAAAGCCATAGAGGTTCCTATTTTGTGTGTGGAGTGCGCTTTAGGAGGAACTGTTAATGTACATTTTGCTTTTTGATAGCATATTTGTATACATTTGACAATCCACCTTGCAATTCCACTCTTAGAGATGGGGATGCCTTTATGTGGTGGAGAGAAAGATACAAACAATTGTTTTTGTTTTTATTAAGATTTAGTCCTATCTATATAGTAGAGAAGAGCTCTTTTGACATCTAGTGTGTGTAGAGCTCTTTTTGCTACAGAGTCAGGGTTTTAGAAAAACACAGGTAACTCTACAGATTGGTTTAAATGAAAAGGAGTAATGACTTTTGGAAGGAATTTAGGATTAGTTCTCAGAACCACTTTGTTACGATGCAGCTGTAAAAAAGGTTCTTGTAGTTCGGGAAAGCTTGTATCTCACTAACTCTCCTAAGAGAGGTAATAGCAATAAGGAAAGCTGTTTTCCATGTGAGGAATTGCAGTCCACATTTGTGTAAAGGTTCAAAAGGTGGTCCCATGAGTCTTGTAAGAACAACATTTAGGTTCCACACTGGAGAAGGTGGTAACCGGGGGGAATGATTCTTTTTAATCCTTCCATAAATGCTTTAATAGCGGGTACTCTAAAAAGAGACTGATGTCTGTTTTGTAAATATGCTGCAATTGCTGCAAGGTGCAGGCGTATGGATAAATATGCCAAGTTACATCTTTGTAAATGTAAAAGGTAGCAAATGATATCCTGGATAGAAGCATCCAGGGTATCTATTTGGTTATTGTTGCAATAAATGGCAAATCTCTTCCATTTAGCAGCATAACAAGCTCTTGTAGTAGGTCTCCTGGCCTCTTTAATAATGTTCATACAGTCTGGAGGTAGGTTAAGATAACCAAACTTTAAGACTTCAGGAGCCATATCGCCAGATTCAGTTGATTTGGATCTGGATGTCTGATGTCTCCATGGTTCTGCGTTAGCAGAGATGGTGTTAGGCGTAACTTTTGGTGTGGAGCTAGAGAGAGTCCTAACAGTGCGGTGAACCACGGTTGGCGTGGCCATGTGGGAGCTACCAGGATTAACTTGAGAGACTGTTGTGTGAGCTTGCGTACTACTAGTGGTATTAGTGGTATTGGCGGAAAAGCATACGCAAATCTGCCCGACCAGTTCATCCATATCGAATTGCCCTTGGACAGCGGGTGTGGAAACCTGGTGGCGAAGGTTGGGCATTTTGCGTTTTCGTGTGTGGCGGACATATCTATGTCTGGATGCCCCCACTTGTGAAAGAATGGTTGAAGAACTTGTGGATGTAGTTCCCATTTGTGAATTTGTTGTGTCTGCCGACTCAACAGATCGGCTATCTGATTGTAAACTCCTGGAAGGTGCTCTGCCAACAGATATATGTTTTGTGGAATGGCCCATCTCCAAATGTTCTGTGCGAGCTGGGACAGTTGTAGAGATTGTGTCCCACCCCCTGTTTTTGTATATAATACATGGCTGTTATGTTGTGGTCCGGATTAAGACTGCTTTGTTTTGTACTTGCAGTTGGAATGTTTTGAGTGCTGTTGTAACTCCGAATCGAAGGACTTTGAATTGATAATGTTGTAATATAATGTAATGTAAGATACATTTCTATAGCGCTGCTACCACTCCAAGGAGCATCTTGGCGCTTGGTACCAACCCAGATGGAGTAGGTCGGTTAACTGGTTGTCCTTCTAGTACAAACCTTAGATACTTCCTGTGAGCAGGATGCATAGGAATGTGAAAGTAGGCGTTGTTTAGACCTAGTGTTGTAAGGAAATCGCCTTGTTGCAGCAGTGGGAGCACTTGTAGTAAAGTGATCATGTGAAAATGATCTGATTTTATGTAATGATTGAGGGGCCTGATGTCTAGAATTGGTCTTAGTGTCCCATCTTTCTTGGGTATTAGAAAATACAGCGAGTAAACCCCTGTTCCTTGGTGTTGTAAAGGAACTATTTCTATTGCGTCCCTTTTTCTCAAAAATTTGTTTATTAACAGTTTGCATAAGGGAAAAAGAAGAAAAAAGAAAAGTAGCGACAATCCCGCACAATATCCCACACAGGGGCTAAAATGAATCGGCGCGAGAGACAATAATTAGCAAGGGGGGCGCTTGTTCGCGCCCATATTAGCCAGTCGAACAGTAAAAGTATACTGGGCAAAGTCTCTTGCTGTGAGGAAGTTCAAAAAAAGCCAGCAAATCGTTACAGTGGCGGAAGGTGCCATGGAGGCATTGCACAACATATCAAGTCAGATTCCAAGCTGCACTGTTCATCTCTCCGCCTTCGAGCAAGAGCGGTGTCACAAAAATAAAACAAAAAACAACAACCCCCCCTTCTCTCCACCCCGCAACCGCTTGCCCCTCCCCCAGTGGTGGTAGCTGAATTGCATTCACACATTCACACAGATAATCAAATCACACTTGGTACAGGTGAAGAGCTCGCAATGTAGGTGGGCAGACCGCAGATGGCAGACCCACGGAAAGGAAGTTCTTAAAGTCACCCCGGAAAATATCGCCATGCGCTCCATACTCAATAGTTTCCACAAACATGCATGCCACACAGAGAGCGCAGGGGCTTCCTTCTTCTTCCAGGCCGCTGCCAGGGTCAGCTTAGCCGCTCCTATACAAAGCCAGAAAATCTTTTTGTCTGCCTTGGTCTGGTGTTCCAAAACTGGGTAACGGAGGCCCAGTAAGACAAAGGCCAGTGAGTCCGGGACTGGGTAACCTAGTATTTCCTTGATATGAGACAGTATCTCTTCCCAGTAGGGGCGAATGACAGGGCAGTCCCACCAGATGTGGCGGAAGTCCCCCAACAAGCCACAACCCCTCCAGCATCTATCAGAAGAGTTCGGGAAAATATTTTTCTATTTGGCCGGATACAAGTACCAGTCCATCATCGTCTTGAGATGGGCCCCTCTCAGCTCCACTTAATGATTGAGTCTAGCTATGTCATGCCAAAGTCGGGACCATTCCTCGTCGGAGATATCACGGCCAAGGTGTTCTTCACATTGACTCATATCGAGGACGAGGAGAGATGGCAGTAGAGAGCAGGAGACTTTAAATGAATGAGATCACGCCCCGCATGGAGGAGGTCCGAGAGAGAAAGGCCTCAAAGGATGTAGGTGGCCTGGTTGCCGCGTCTCGCACCTCGGGCGACAGCGCCCAGTGGAGCATTTGAGTGTGATGGAATCGCTCCGTTCGCTGAACTGCGTAGTCTCGCATGCAGTTGTCGAAAGTGAGTGGGGCGAAGCCGTGGAACACATGCATGAGAGCGAGGCAACCCCTGGTCCTCCAGGTGTCGAAAGAACCCTCTCTCGCCGCCGGGGGGAAGGCCGGATTGAAATGGATAGGGGTAAAGGGGGAAGGAAAGGACGTCCACCTCCCCGTCGTCAGAGACCGAATCCCATACCTTCAAGGTGGTGCTAGTAGGCGTACTGATGTAAGTGTTCCTATTTCTGTCCCTCTTGGGTTTCCATACTAGGTCCCAAATAGACCTGCCTGCCACACTCCTGTCCATGTGGAGCCATTGTTTCTCAGACTCAGTCTGAGTCCACTCAACCAGGACTCGGAGCTGCCCCGCCTTGTAGTACAGGTGCATATCTGGCAGACCTACCCCTCCGTTCTTTAAAGGGCGCCGAAGGGTTATGAAGGAGAATCGAGCTCGGCCCCCCTGCCAGATGTAACGCAGGATCATGGTCTTAAGGTGACGAAAGAAGTCCCCGTCGGCAGTGCTTGAAAAAGATATAAGAGTTTGGGAAGCATGGACATTTTGACCGCATGGATTTGTCCTAGCCAGGATGTAAACATAGGCTTCCACCGGGCCAGCTCGCTCTGTATCTGCACCAACAAGGGGGTAAAATTGGCGGCATAAAGTTTCTCGACACTGGAGGTCAGCTGAACTCCTAGATATTATATTGAGGAGCGGGACCAGGATAGGGGCGAGAGCGGCCGGAGGTGTTCCACCTCGGCAGGTGGGAGCGTAAGATTAAGAATGTAGGATTTACTGTGGTTGATTTTAAAACTGGCTACCTTCTCGAAGCGTGACAAGATGTCCTGTACATGAGGGAGAGAGTGTGCCGGGTCCGCCAGGGAGAAAAGCACATCGTCCGCGAAGAGGGAGATTTTATGCTGTTCCCCCGAAAAGGGGAGACTCGTATGTCCAGGTTCTCCCTCACCATCAGCGCCAGGGGTTCTATACTGAGAGCAAAAAGTAGAGGAGACAGGGGGCAACCCTGTCTTGTACCACGAGAGTGCGGAAAGAATGATGACAGATGCCCATTGACAATGACTCTAGATCGGGGACTACTATAGTTGGCCCTCAGCATGGAGATGAATTTAGAGGAAAAGTCGAAAGCCTCTAGGGTGCGGAACAAGAAGCCCCAGTCCACCCGGTTGAAGGCCTTTTCGGCATCTAGGCCCACTAGGAATGCTGGGATCTTGAATCTGTTGGCCTCTTCAATTAAGTGGATCATTCTCTTGGTGTTGTCATGGGTCTGGCGACCTGTGATGAAGCCAGATTGATCTGGGTGGGTGAGGGCTGGCATTAAGTCCTGGAGCCTAGCAGCAATGATGGATGAGTACAATTTAGCATCTATGTTAAGTAAGGCTATAGGCCTATATGATGCACATCTTGAGGGGTCCTTCCCCGCCTTAGGGATGACTGATGTTACAGCCTCCGCCATGGAGCCCGAAGTCAGGCCTGACTCCCCCATGTTAATAAACAGTTGCGTTAGGAAGTCACACAACTCCGAGGCAAAGGTCAGATAAAAGGGGGCGGTGAAGCAGTCCAGCCCTGGTGCTTTGTGAGGTTTCAGAGCTTTAATGGCAGTCAGCACTTCTTCCCTAGTGAAGGGAGCCGCAAGCAGTTCATTCCATTCTTTGGAGACCTGGGGGAGTGGGTGTGTTCCTAGATATGCAATTTGGTCCCCGGGGTCCAGAGCGTCCGCCGAGTACAAAGCAGCGTAAAAGTCGCCAAATAGCTCAGCCTTGGACGAGTCTTGGTGCATCAGGGTGCCTGATGGGTCATGGAGGCCTCCTATATATTCTTTCTCACTCTTATCCCTGAGTTGGCGGGCCAGGTGCTTCCCCACTTTGTTCCCCTGAGAATAGGAGAGGCGTCGTAGTTTCAATAGTGTGAACTCTGCCCTGTTATTATAGTGGGCCTTGAGTTTGCCCCTGACTGCTGTCAGTGGTCTCAGTGTTATTATTATTATTATTATTATTATAATTACGTTTCTAAAGCGCTCAGCTACCCGTAGGTTTCCCGGCGCTAAAACCAAAAGGTGAGGGGGGAAAGTCAGAAGAGAACTATTAGATGTTGAATAGCCAGGTTTTTACCTGTCTGCGGAACCTAAGGTAGTTGGATTCAGTTCGTGTCTGATGGGGGAGAGAGTTCCAGAGTGAGGGGGCCAGCCAGGCAAAAGATCGGCCACCCATTCTGGCTTTTTTAATTCTAGGAACTGAAATTAAGTGTTGGTTAGAAGATCGTAAATTGCGAGGGGGATGGTATAGTTGTGCCAAGGGGTTGAGATAAGGTGGAGCTAGACCAGAATTTATTCTGTGAATGATGCAAAGGGCCTTAAATTTTGTCCGATTTTCAATTCGGAGCCAGTGCAGGGAGCGAAGGGCATTGGAGGTTGAGGAAATGTTAGGTAATTTGCAGAGGAGTCGCACAGCCATGTTCTGGACTGTCTGCAATTTACGCGTCACCTCTTTACTGGCTCCCAGAAGAAGGATGTTCCCGTAGTCCAGTCTCGAGGTGATAAGGGCCTGGACCACAGTTTTCTGAGTGTCCAATGGAAGCATCCAAATGATTTTTCGCAACCATTTGATGATAGTGATGCAAGTGGATGAAGTTTTGACCACATGGTTCTTCATAGATAGTTGATCGTCAAAAATGACACCGAGGTTGCGAGCTGTTTTGGATGGGGTAGGTAAAGGGCCCATTTGAACAGGCCATTGCCGAGGTCCCCATAAGGTGGTGTTGTGACCGAACAGAAGAACCTCTGTTTTTCCCCCGTTTAGTTGCAGTTTATTGTCCAACATCCAGGCTGCGATGTTGCTCAGTCCTGTACAGAGGGAAGAGGAGGGGGAGTGAGAGTCAGAGGAAAGGGAGTAGATAACCTGGGTATCATCGGCGTACGAGTAAATAGTGAGCCCAGCTTGCTCAGCAATAGTAGCCAAAGGTCTGAGGTACAAATTGAATAGCAAGGGGCTCAAGATGGAACCCTGCGGCACCCCGTACGCCGATGTGAAGGTTTGAGAAGCAGAGGACGAGGAAAAAACTTGAAAGGTGCGATCTGAAAGAAAGCTAACAAACCAGTTGAGAGCTGTGCCGATGATCCCAGATGATCTGAGGGCATTGATAAGGATGGGATGGGAAACCGTATCAAATGCGGCACTCAGATCAAGTAAAATGAGTGCCACGGTTTCCCCCTTATCAACTCGGCATCGGATGTTTTCGGAGACCCCTAGCAGAGTGGATTCAGTCGAGAAGCCACGTCTGAACCCGGATTGAGATGGATGTAATAATCCACTTGCTTCAACGTGGGTTGACAGTTGGGAGTTGATGTGTTTTTCCATGATTTTAGAAAGCACCGGAAGAAGTGAGATTGGGTGAAAATTAGATGGAATGCTAGGGTCTGCATTAGTCTTTTTTAACAGGGGCAATATCATTGCATGTTTCCATGCAGGGGATACTGAAGCTGTTTTAAGGGAGGTATTGAGAAGATCTACAATAAGTGCAAGAGAGGAATGATCCAGTCTGTTTAGTATATGGGGAGGAAGGGGGTCCAGTGGAGAACCGGATTTAATTTTGCAAATAATGTCAGAGAGAGTCGCAATGTTAAATGGCTCCCACGTATCGATCGAGAGAGAGGCAGGAGAACTGGTTTCTCGGGGAATTCTGGAATCACAGATGATCATAGGTTCAGGGGGAGTGGAAGGGATTAGTTGACCTGAAGTAAGAGACAGGTCATCTAGTGTCAGCTGTTCAGAAAGTGGGATAGGGGCGGGTAAGTAAGACAGCGAGGGAGAGGGGACAGGTTTCTCAAAATTGGAGTAGATGGTATCTATTTTGGCTATAAAAAATTCGGCCAATGAATTACATTGTGCAGTATCTAAGCATGGTGGTTTAGGTTGACATAATACACCCAATAGACTCTGTACTACCTTAAAGAGAGCTTTAGGGCGGTTTTGTGCTTCGAGGATGGTTATGTTAACATGTTCAACTTTAGCATTTTTGCATAAAGAGTGGTATTTAGATAGAGCAGCTTTGTAGATTTGCTTGGAACCAGGATCGTATTTTATTCGCCATTTGCGCTCAAGATTTTTACAAATAGTTTTTTCTATTTTTAAGGTAGCTGTGAACCATGGTGCGGGCGGATGGTGAAGATTATGTTTTTGCATGCGTTGGGGTAGGCATGCATCTGCAGCCTTTGCTAGCCAGGCGTTAATAGCCTCAGCATCTTCAGTACAATTACCTTCCATATGAGGTCTAGTGTGCTCAAGATAGAGATTGAATTCATTCATGTCTAGTTTGTTCCAGTTTCTAGAAGGTCTGGATTCAGTAGGTTTAGGAGGGATATTGAGTTGGCGACCAATGGTAATGGTGAAGTTTACCATAAAGTGGTCAGACCATAAGATTGGTAGTGAGGTCTCACAATCGATAGTTTCTAGATTGGAGAAAATGGGGTCCAGAAGGTGTCCTGCAATAAGCGTGGGACCCGAATTATGTAGGGTGATATTTAATGCAGCCAGGTCCTGTAGAAGGTTGCTACTAATGGAGCAACAGGGATCATTAAGATGTAGGTTGAGATCACCAAGAATTGAAAAGTTAGTGGAATTCTGGATAAAAGGTGCTATGTGCTCAGGAAGAGTGGTGGCCCATGCACTCGCTGATCCGAGAGGGATTTTGTTTGTGCGCCAATTCAAGGGTGGAGAGCTCCCTTTCAAGCGCCTCCCTTTCCTCTCGTCTAAGCTTGTTAAGGGCGGATATTAGAGCTATGCATTTGCCCCTTATTGTTGCCTTAAAGGCGTCCCAAAGGTTAAAAATCGATGTATCCTCCTCCTGATTGAGTTAAAAAAAGTCGCGAAAAGCCGTGCGGAGATTTTGGCAGGATGATTTGTCCCGGGTCAGGGACATTGGGAAGTACCACTTGCGATGGGGGGTCGCCCCCGGAATCCAACTCAAGCACACCGCCAGAAGACTGTGATCGGAGATGGATAGGGGGAATATTTCACTCTCCCGAATGTCTCCTCTCAGTGATTGGCTCAGAAAAATGTGGTCCAGCCGCGAGTACGTGTGGTGGACATGGGAGAAAAAAGTGTAGTCTCTGGTCTGGGGTTGGAGAGTGCGCCAGCTATGAGTAAGGCCAAGGCTCTCCATGGTGTTTTGCGTGTCTGAGGAAAAAAGGCCTGCCTCTGTTCGCTGATGAGAGCAATCTAGTTCCTTATCCCATACCAGGTTAAAGTCACCCATGACCACCAAGGTGCCTTCTACAAAGTTCTCCACCTCCCGCAACAAGCCTTGAAGGAACCCATTTTGACCTGCATTGGGAGCATACAGGACTAGAAACGTACAGAGCTTGCCAAGGAGCATTCCCTTAACCATAAGCCACCGACCCTCCCTGTCACTACGCACGCCCATAGGTTGGTATTGCAGGTTGTATCGATATAAGAGGGCCACCCCCCTGTGTTTTGTGGAGGCAGAGGATCTGTAAATAAGGGGGAACTGCTTATTCTTGAGGCTGGTTTCATCCTTTCGGGCCAGATGGGTCTCCTGGAGCCCCACTACGTCAAGATGATGATCTAGGATGTACTTCCACACTTTCTGCCTTTTCTGGGGGGAGTTAAGACCTTTCACATTCCACGTTCCCAGTGTAATAGGCATCAGGTATAAGGCCTCCTCCCCAGCTCAATCATAGGAAGAGTATAGGCAGCGCCAGACATGTCTCCCCGAGGCATCCCCCCCTCGTTCCCCCCAAGAGCGCGCGATACCCAGGACATGTCCCTCCCCAAAAGGCACCCCCTCCTAGGTCGGGCGGTTGCATCTGTAAATCACCCTCTAGAGTCACCATTGCACTACATTCCTCTACAAACAAACAAACCCCACTGCTACCACCACTGCTCATCCTCCCTTCCCACCCAACCCCCGCGTCCCTCCCAAAAAATGACAAATCTCCCAAACGGGAGAACTAGAGAAGAAAACTAACCAAAACTGGCCCCATAGGGGGGGCAGCTGGACATGACCGTAAGGGTCGGGGGAAGGGAACCCAGGTAATGTCCCCCCAGAGTTCTGGGTCGGAGTAACCCTCCAGTAGGAGCAAAGGTCTCTCGATGTACCTGAGGTGGAAGAGTCCCTCCGGCACCTTGGAGCTGCATCTGGGGGTCTCAGGCCGCTGAGGAGCTGTCCGCCTCAGTCACCAATGCAACTGAAGCGACAGCTTCACCTCGCTCGTGTTGGCTAACTGCCGGATCCGGGCCCTCCACCATTGCTGAGGAGCCCACTCTCTGCCAGGCAGGGGAGCGGGATCTTCGTCTTGCTGGGGATGTACCTTCTCTGCGAGGCGAGGGTGCTTCGTCCATGCCCAGGAGGTCCTGAGCCGCCGACAAAAATCTGATCTTCACTAATCTGTTTTGCCACCGGAAAATTAGGCGGAAGGGGTGACCCCAAGAGTAGGCCACGTTATGGTCCCGTAGAAACGCTGTTACTGGTCGAAAGTCCCAGAGTTTCTGTAGCGTGGAGGCCGCCAAGTCCTGGAATAGCTGGGGGTGATGCCCCCGGAACTGTAATGGGTTAGTGTCCCTGGCCTTCCTAAGTATGCGCTCATTTAGTTGAAAGTCATGTAAGCAGACCAGGATATCAGGAGGTGGCGACCGTGCACCACGTGGCAACCCAACATGGTGTACTCTGTCCATACGGATCTCCGTAAGGTCGTTCTCCGCCAAAATCCGGAGGAAGAGGGCCTCCGCATATCCTCGCAGGTCACCCCCCTCGCCTTCCCAGGGGACTGCTCGAATCCTGATGTTGTTGCGGCAGGACCGATTCTCCAAATCCTCGCAGTGGGCCTGCAGATCCAGGTTCTGCTCCTGAAGCCTGATCATGTCCTGCTGAAGTTGGTGCACATCACGCGCCAGACATCCACTACCCGGACGCCTCGGAGGATTGATGCACACAACAGGACTTCGCCGACCTGGCAATACTAGTGTATCGGTGTTTCTCAGTAAGCCTGGCTACAACCGCACGCCTTTTTACCTTGAAATCCGGTGACAGATACTTTGTTCTCTGCATTTACCCATATGCAAACTGTACCTACCCTCCCTGTGTCACACCGTGACACCATCCAAATCCACTACACGGATTTTCCGCAAGCCGTGCACCAATCCTGAAACCCTCCCAATTCTTTCAATTTCTCTAAGCAGACTCACGCATATTCAGGCAACAGGCGTCCTATTAACACGCCTCCTTTACTCTACATGTTACAAACGCTCCAGCCCTGATGAGTCACGGCCGTTTCACACTGTGACGAAACACGTGTCGGCTTCTTTTTTCATTTATACTTTTCACATGAACGTACTACTTGGATGTACTATACACACCTCCTGTGAATAAATCTTTATAAACATCAACAAGACCCTTGAATTGGTTTTTCCATCACGGTACAAGAATACCATTACAGTTTCCACTTGGAAACAACCCAACACATTCGTGTGCATAGGACTCTGTTCATCACCCGCCAGGCTCCTTCAATGTCGCCACCCGGTCACCAATGCCATCTACATCCAGCCGCACCTCACGCAAGTCGGAGGCCAACTGGGAACGTAGTTCGGAAATGTCCTCCTTGATGGCCGAGAAGAGTTCGATCATGAACGCTTTAGTTGCGTTGTCTCCTTTCGAGGGTGACTTGCTAGGGCCAGGGGGCGAAGCAGGTGAGCCTTTCCCGGGGCCATCCTTCCCAGGCTTATTTGTGTGGTTCCTGGTCGACATGGCGGAGGTTCCGAAGAGCCGGGGGCAGCAGGGTAGGAGTGCTCTCGGCAGGACGGGGTCTCAGTGCTCCAAAATGCAAACCTAGTCTCTAGGAGCGGTCTATAGATCGTTCGAGGCCCCCTCAGCTGCCAATAGTATCAGATCTCGGCCAGGGGCCCAACTGGGCCTGCAATCCTTGCTCTGTCCTGATCGAGTGGCCGGGCTCGTCGTACGAGGGGACCCCGCTGGAGCATGGGCCGGTGGGCGTTTTGAAGAGTCTTGGGCCGTAGTCGGTCTCCGCGGCACGTAGAGCCAATTTCAGTCCCGGAGGGGAGGCCAGCTGAGCCTCCCCAGGCCCCGAACATCCCCACTCCTCTCCGAAGCTACCCAACCTCGGTGGGTGCTGGCCGATCAGTTCTTCTTCTCCGTAGCGTCCCGGTCCAGTGGTCGCCAGCCGATCTATTCTTCACCGGAGCTGTCCGGCCAGGCGATCTCCAGCCGAGGGCCGTGCAAGGGTCGCAGGGCGCAGCTCTCAGGACAGTCGCTGTAGAGGGTGGGAGTCTAAGGCCCTCCGGGGAGGCGATTCACGGAGATCTCCGAGGGTCTCTGGCAAGGCTGTGTAGGCCTCACGGGCCACCGCTGCGTCGCACCGTCTATCTCCGTCTCCGCTTGTCGTAGCTGAGCGGAGGAAGGACCAAAGCAAGCTGGGGCACCTCAGGCACCCCCGTGACTCAATTATCGGGGTAAAGCTAGCCCCCAAGAAGCTATACAAGGCTAAGAAGGGCTCGTGGCACTGGGGGGACTCGCAGGCACGTCTTACTCCGTCGCCATCTGGGCCACGCCCCTATTGCGTCCTTTTGAAGAAGTGACAGGACTTCTTGTTTGAGCAGAGTAAGGTGTTCTGCCGACATTGGACGCTGTCTGGGTGGTATGTGTGGAGGGGTTGCTGTAAGTTCCAGGCAGTAGCCAGACTGGATAATTTATATTACCCACTTGTCTGTTGTGATGGAATTCCAGACAGGTAGGAGCTGTGTTAATCTGCCCCCAGCAGGAGTTGAATGCTGTTGGGGAGCAGAGGAAAGTCACTGTTTTGTGTTGGAGGAGGTTCGATTATTGTTGTTACTCCGACCTTTTCCTTTGTTGTTGTTTCCTCTATATCCTCCTCTAAAATATCCTTTGTAAGAGGATGTTTGTGTGTTTGTATTGAAGGATGTTGTATTGTCTGCTCCAGACTGTTTGGAGCCTCCTCTGTAGAAGGAGCGACGAAAGGAACTTTTAGCTTTGTGTGGACTGTAAAGCTCCCATAGATTTGGCAGTGTATGTATCCTTCTTCAGCTTTTCAAGTGCGGTGTCTACCTCTGGTCCGAACAATTGTTTTTGATTAAATGGTTGATTTAAAATGGTAGTTTGCACTTCCTATTTAAATCCTGAAATGCGTAGCCACGGATGTCTTCTAAGTATGACACTAGTGTTGACAGCTCTGGATGCAGTGTCTGCCACATCAAGTGCACACTTGATTGAGGCGTTGGAAATTAGCTTGCCTTCTTGTATAAGGTCGTTTGCCTGCGCCTTATATTGGTGAGGTAGATGTTCCAGTAGATGTGGCAGAGTCCTTCTTCTTGGCAGGTCCTACTGTTGTGGGTGTTGTATCTGCCTTCCTCTTCTTGTGTGGCATAGTGGATACAGCACCTGTCTTTGGGTCAATGTAGATCTTCTTTTGCAGAGGATCAGGTTGGAAAAGTTCTTCTCCTTGTGTAACCTTTGTCGGCGCCAATATTTTCAGATCCAAACAAGGTTGCTGCTTGTCTTTAGCCTCAGGAGGTGTTACAGTGTCCTTTGGCGTAGAAGGTGTTGTTTTTGGTGTGGTAGGCTGTTTTGAGAGCTTGGGTGCATCGGAATAAGACCTTGTTGGTTTCGATACCGAAAGTGATGGCTTCGGAGTGGAAGCTGGTCTCCTCGGCTTCGAGGCGTCGGATGCTGGCTTTGCACCTTTGTCTTTAGAAGTCAACGGAGTAGAGACTTCTTTTGGTTTCGGTGCCGATGGAGCTGGTGGGATCGGCATGTGCGGCTTGCTCGGTAAGGAGCTGCAGGAAGGCTTACTTCTTTTCTTCGGAGCCGGGCTCGATGGCGGGGCTTTCGAAGTGATTTTTCGGTCTTGACTGGGCCCAGGAGTCGGAGTGTTGACCTTCGCCTTCGGTATGGGTGCTGTGTGTGGTGCAGGAGCAGTAGTACTCACGCGCTGACCCGATGGTATGGAGTCATCTGAGTCGTCTGCCTCCGATACGACGATTTGAAGATCATCGGAATCCTCTTCGAGAACGAGAGAAACCTCCTCGTCGAAGATATCCACCGGTTCCGGAGCTGGTCTCTGCATGTCGTGTTGATGGGCCCTCCGATCTCGGATGGTTTTCTTGGATCGAAAGGACGCGCAGGCTGCACTGCTGGGTTCGTCGTGTTCTGGCGATAAGCCCAGGTTACAGACCACGTGGTGGTCACTGCATGGAAACTTTGCTCCACACACGGGGCATTTCTTGAATGCCGTCCTTTCCATGAGGTGTAGGCCTCACGGCGTGGATAGGCCCAACGGCCCGCGTCGATGAACGGAATCGAGCTGATGGAGTCAAAAACGATGTTAGTCGATATCAAAGGTAGTTAGGTGATGTTTAAATACGTTTTTGCTCTTCGAAGTACTTGAAAAGTAGATGTCGAGCCGGGCCGGAAAAATTCATCCGAACCCAGTGGCCGAAAAAAACAATCTAAGGATGGAGCCGATGCCCATGCGCACTATCGTCCAAGGGAGGAGTCACCTATCTTGTGACTACAAAAGACTTCTTCCAAGACGGCAACAACATGCAATCATCCGAGCCCAACACCAGGTGGCGATCTAATGCACAGTGTAGTATCTGCAGCTCATATGACTCGAACACTATGTTTTGGAATGTGAAATATGCCAAAAGATGAAAGTCTCTACTTAAAGATCAATCAAACAAGATGGCCAAAATGGCTCCAGTCATTTCCAAAACTAACTTAAACAGCGAAGACTTCTCGATCTTATTTACAAACAAAGCCAACTCTTTGGAGAGGGAACTAAAAAAGGCTGCGGATGACATGGAAATGAAGAAGGGCCAGGGAGTTAAGGTGCTGGATGATATAGAATCAGCTGAACCCAAAAACAATGCCAGATGGTCAGATTTTACACAGGTTAGTGATTTAGACATATCAAAGATCATGGCGACCTCGAAACCTAACAATCATTACAATGATCCCCTACCGGCGAAATGCTGGTCCTCCATAAATCACCTGCTAATCCCGGCTTGGGCAAAGATTAATGCATCGTTGTCACAAGGTCAAATACCGGCCTGCTTAAAAACAGGACAAGTCATCCCGCTACAAAAAAAAACGTCTGAGAACCCCTTAGATGCAAACAATTTTAGACCGGTAACAAATATTCCCATGTTGGCCAAAATTATGGAAAAATTTGTCCAACAACAATTGAGCCTACACATCTCTGACTTCAAGCTTCTAAACGATTGCCAATCCGGTTTCCGTCCAAACCACAGTACAGAAACTGCGATTCTGCACATAGTAGATGACGCTTTGCTGGCTCTTGATCATAATGAAACATGCCTACTAATCTTACTGGACTTGTCATCAGCTTTCGACACGGTGAACCATGCCTATACACTCGATCGACTGAAAAACAGGATGGGATTTGAGGGTACAGTGCTATCCTGGTTCCGCTCCTTTCAAGAGAATAGATCACAAAAATTCACTGTCAACCAGACCCTTTCAAGCGTAACCGACAATACTATAGGAGTCCCACAAGGTTCAACGCTATCTCCATCACTCTTTAATCTATACGTAGAACCTCTTACGGAAATACTTCGAAAAGATAACATTGCTTTCCATATGTATGCTGATGACACTCAGCTATACATTAAGATTGCCTCGACTGATGATATAAAGACAATGAACCTAGCTCTAACAAGAACACTTCAATGGCTAACCAATAACCACCTAAAACTAAATGCTCAAAAACCTGAATTCCTTCTGATTACCCCTAAAAAAAGCAAAACATTGATGGCAGGATGGTCCAACCTCGTCAGTGCTCTAAAGTTCACTCCGAAGATTGTGGAGTCAACTAAATCTCTGGGTATCATTCTGGACAAAAACCTTAATATGTCTGCACATATCAACACAACGGCAAAAAACGCCATATTCTACTTGAGTTACTTACGAAAACTAAAACCTTTTTTAAATAAAGCAGACCTCAAGACAGCAATTCAATCATTGGTCATCTCAAGGATTGAATATGGTTGCACAACCTTAGCTGGACTCCCTAAGATCTCAACAGCCCCGTTGAAAGCATGTCTTAATGCAGCCACAAGACTCATAACGGGATCCAAAAAAGTCAACCATATTTCCCCCCACTTGAAAGCTCTCAACTGGCTTCCTTTCGAAGCACAAATTCAGTTCAAGCTGGCATGCATTACCCACAAAGCAATACACAACAAGACTCCAGTCTACCTCACCCAGAAACTTACGCTGTCGGGAGGGTCACGTTCCTCCAGGAGCAAGGCTTATCTACTACTGAAACCTGCGCGCTTCCATAAGAAAAGAATGTATGACCGAGCATTCTCAGGGGCCGCACCGAGAATTTGGAACGCCCTCCCCCGACTTGAGAAGAATTCCAACCATCGCAAAATTAAAAAAAGAAGTAACATCGTTCTATATGAGGAAATTTCTCCCTTAATTCCTTAAAACTGTTCTTTATTTATTTCATCCTGCCTGGGGGGCACAATTTTCATACTACCAGCTTCACTGTACAATGTTGGTCTTTTATACCCGTTTTTATCTCATTGTTTTTAAAAAAAATGTCTAAGACTTTATGGTAATCTATCAGTGAACTTTTTAGCCCCTTGGAATGGCAATTACTGCAAACACCTATGTCTAGTAATATGTAAAGTTAAGATTGTTGTTTAAATGCTATTGTAAAGAGCTCTGACACCCTCTGCTGGGTCATGTTCACGCTATAGAAAACACAAAAAAAAATAAAAAAAATAAACATTTCAGATAAACCATTAGCTTGCGTTTACCTGTACCACTGCGGTTCCTTACAGAGGGATGGCAACTATAAATATATCATGATCGCAGTGGATTCGTGTTCAAGATTCATTTGGATGTGGCCTCGGCGCTCAGCTGACGCTCCAACTGTTATAAAAGATTTGCGAGTCTTTATCGGCCAATACGCAGTCGGCACGCTACATTCTAACCAGAGTCCTGAGTTTAGCTCTCGAGCTTACAAGGAGGCCATGGCCAATCTGGGCGTTGCATTGCGGTACTCTAGTCCATCCCATCCTGAGAGAAATTCAGTAGTGGAGAGAAAAAACCGGGACATAAAGCAATCTATAACAGCTAGGGTATTAGGTAAGCATGGGCGAATTTTGCGAATCTCGCGTTTGCGAATTTTGCGGATTTGCGAACTCGCAATCCGCAAAATCAGCGAATTCTCGCGAATGTGCGGATTTTTTTGTTTTGTTCTCGCGGGTTTCTGCCAGTTCGCGAGGGTTTTTGTACAATTTCGCAAACGCGAAATTACCTGTCGGGTCGCAAGTTTAGCGAACTTGTTGTTTCTACGTGTCCAGCCTGTTTGGGACACTCTTCGTCATCACTGCCACCCTCTGTCACCACT
The DNA here is from genome assembly GCF_964263255.1 of Lissotriton vulgaris. NCBI lineage: Eukaryota > Metazoa > Chordata > Amphibia > Caudata > Salamandridae > Lissotriton > Lissotriton vulgaris. Next base: position 161,573 of record NW_028252259.1, on the reverse strand, counting down.
GCCACTCTCTGGTTCACCCATGCCACCCTCTGTTTCATCACAGCACCCTCTGGTTGTCCAGTGTACATTATTGTGGCAAAGCAAAGCACACCTTCCCTGCCTCAAGTGACCTGAATTAATTTGGGGCTGATTAATGTGTCACAGAATATTTTTTTAGCTGGCACCTGCTTCCTTAGTGCTTCCTGATTAGTGATCTTTTGCACTTGCTAAGTGCTTTCATTGTTGCAAAATTAGTTACAACACCTGCCCTGCCCCAACTGACAATAATGAATTAGGGGCTGATTAATGTGTCACTGGATTTGAACTTCCAGCCTGGCTCCTGCTTGTCTCCCTTAGCTGTAATTCAGGACCTTTGTGGCATATGTGTAACTATTCTGAGGGTCAGAGCAGGGTCACATAATAGTTGCAAGTAGGCAACTGAACTCTGGAGGGGCCCCTCAGGAACCACTACAGGAAATGGCTACTAATGATGAGCTTGAACTTTTGAACCTGGTAAGTAGTTTCAGTTTTGCTAAGATCGTATTTCTGCAATTTAGCGCTTATTCGCGGGGCGCGAAGTTGAACTGGGAAGCCGCGAACTCACGCGAACAGTGCGAGCAAGCCATAAAATCCGCTGCTCGCGGATTTGCGGATTTTGCGGGAAATTTGCGAATCTCGCGGATTGCGAATTTACTGAAAATCCGCAAAATCCGCGAGCGGAACGGATTTTCCGCCCATACTTAGTATTAGGATTGGGTGACGGGTAGGTCAAACATCTAATAAGTGTCCAACGTAGTCTTAACAATCTGCCAAGAAGTTCTCTAGAGGGTATCACTCCATATGAAGTCCTATTTGGGACCAGAATGTTAGTAGCGGACCTCGATTGTCAGACTTCAATGGTAGACCAAACACTCTTTGATATGAAAGATAGTTTGGCTGTCTTACAGGACTTAAATGAAATAAGAAGGAAACTAAGTAACGTGTTCCTGAAGCCAACCACCACTGAAGAGAAACTGACCGTCCCAACAAGGCCTGTCTGGATCCCAATGCTCGGTGATCTGGTAGAGAAAAGATTGTGGACAAGAAGGAATTTGGGCATTCTTACTGACAACCAGTACCTGTCCTAGCAATCCACGGATCAAGACCAGTATTACTGCCGCCCCTTGCTGGAAAAAAGGAGAACAGGTTCGTGTCTATCAACCTGGTCATACAACCTCATGTGGCCGATCATAAGCAGTAGGCCAAGTGGACTCCTCCAATGTAGCAGACGCTCAGCTCTGGCTATTATCCAAGAGGTTCAAACTGAGAGACTCATCACCTTTGAAGAATCTGCAGTGCGAAATGAAGGACTAAGCAACAGAGCTATGGAACTTGTACCTCTTGAAACCAAATAACAGTTCATCAAGAAACGCCTGTCTACAATAAAGTAGCATCTGACTACACAAATGTTACAAGTAATCCTGAGGTTCCAGCGATTTCAACGAATCCCTATGCAATCTCAACAATTGACAGAACTGCCTCTGGCTATTTCATTTACTTTGATACATTTTCCGAGGATCCAAGCGAGCCTAAAACTGCGCCAGTGAAAAGATCTTTGAAAGAACAACTAACAGACCCTTTTCATCACCTGGAAAAGACTTATTTGGTTTCACCATGGATTGAACTTTGGATTGTGTTGGGTGTGCTTTTTCTTCTACTTTGGTTGACTCTGGTAATAACTTTGGGAATGCTGATAAATGGAAGATATGTCACAATGGACACAGCAAATAAGAACATCAACTTACTTCTCAAGCCACACAAATCATCCCATCGTGAACAGAGAGACTTGTCATCAGTGAACATCACAGCCGTTCCTATACCAGGGAGTATAGCTTGGGACAGAACTAATTATGACATGTTTGGCCCATCTGAGCTGTTGAAGATTCTACACCAGTTCAAGATTTCCTTGACTGACTTTGTTTCATCTAGTACCTTTTCTGATGATTGGGACTTTGAGACTGTTAATAATATGATGTCAGACTTAACAAATCATGAATACTTAGAAGGTTCATCAGATTTAATCACCATGGTCATCATTTATTGCACAAATCTGCAAATCCTAGAAATGTATTAATGTATAACCAAAGGGTAGCTCCAAAAAGATTTTTTAGAAAATGTCCGTACTTTTCAGGGTTCAATGTATCCAATCCGGAATCATTTTACTTTAAAAATCTAAACAAAAACAGGAATGAAAAGTATGTTAACAAATACCAAGCAAATTTATTCTACATCCTTTTATGCTCAACTGTCTTCACTAGGTTTCAAATCTTGGAAAGACAACATTGAGACAAAAACTGTCTGGGGCACAAAAGATTGGCAAGTGCAGGGGATAGAATCTTTATTTAGAGCCTGTTTCATCCCTGAGCAAATTAGGTTTTTGAATGACACTGTCCAACAGATGTCTTGTCTTGGGTTAGCAAAGATAAAAGACTTGAACAATCCGTCTATACCTACACCTACACCTACACCTGTTAGTGATAACACTTCAGAGGGGGGAGTCGACGTATATACTATTTTGCATCACAACAGAACAGATCCAGATTGGAATAAATGGTTGATCTGGCCCACAGACACAAACAACTGTCAAGATAGATTCCTGAATAAAACAAAGGGGTTCACATTCATTCGGCCAGAACCAAGATATGTTCAAAAACAGCATCCAGGAATAGGAACAACATACAGTGTAGGGAAACTTTGCCTTGATTGGATACATAGATCTACAGTTAAGGATGTAAAGCAACACTTATCTTTGCTTAAAGATGCCGCTGATCTTAGGGAATTGTTGCTAGGACGAAGAACACTGCATCATAAACGTTTTATATATGCCGGTATCTTTGCTGCTTATAATAAAACGTGGAAAATTACGCAAGCAGAGACTGCAGAACGAGTACGAGAAGTTGATCGTATTAATTTTGAAAAATCTCTCTGTGGTTGACAATGGGTTAACGACTCTGTAGTCCAGGATATATTCTTTATGTAGCATAGTGTCTTCTGCCATAGGCATCATGGAACAGGACTTGCCATCTTGGTGGACCGTCTAGCCGCGGCAGGGATAGCTGGAAACGTGTTGGGCTGGCTAAAAAGCTTTTTAGCAAATAGGTGACAAGTGGTCACCTTAGGTCAGAAGAAAAATGGCTCAGTTCAGGAGTGCCTCAGGGCTCCTGCTTGAGCCCGACACTTTTCAATGTATATATGGCCCCCCTGATTGCTCTCATATCATCCTTTAATATCAATACCATCTCGTATGCGGATGATACGCAGCTCATCCTGGTGATGGAGGATGACACCGGTGAGGCTGAAATGAAGCTCAAAAACTGCCTAAAAGCCACGTTCCAATGGATGAGCGTGAACCATCTCAAATGCAATTCAGGAAAAACGGAGATCTTGCCGTATGGAAAAGGTAATCTGTTTAACCCCATGTTATGGTGGCCGGAGGACGCCACCGTCCCCCCAAACACTGCTCTATCAGTCCGAAATTTAGGGATCAGATTTGATTCCTCTCTGACTTTTAAACAACAAGCAGTGGCCATGGCAGAAACATGTTTCGGCATCATAAAGGGGCTCAGACAATTCTTTGACCTAATACCACTCCCAGGACGAAAAATGGGTGCAGTAGCACTTATAACATCAAGCCTCGATTACTGCAACAGCCTATATGCAGGGACAAATAGGATGGTCTGCCATAAGCTGCAAATGGTGCAACATGCAGCAGCAAGACTGGTGCTGGGATGGAATAGGAGGACGTCAGCCACAGCAGCAATGGATATTTTACATTGGCTGCCGATTCATAAACAGGTTCTTTTCAAAGTTCTCCTAATTACCTTTAGGGCCTTCTATGGAAAAGGACCTAACTACATTCAGAGCATGTTCAGACACTACGCTCCCACACTTAGTTTGAGATCCCAAAAGGCTAACCTCCTCACCATCCCTAATTTCAGACTGAAAACGAGAGGAGGAAAGGCCCTGGCAGTTTTGGGTTTTCCCTACATCAAATTGCATCAGAAACAATCTTTAGAAAGACCCTCAAAACATGGATATACAATCTATCCGATACCCTATGCAAAAACCTAATTTGAATACTCAGACCATTCTTCTACCATCAGCAAGGCTCGTCATTTTCTGCCATTCCCTTCTAAAGCGCCAAGATGCTCCCTGCGCTATATAAGAGCTTTTTACATTTACATTTACTTGGTCATGTTGCAACATGGTCAGTCGCAATTACGTTCTATCATGCTAATAGGCTGGATGTTGCAAAACCTTCATTCAGGGTATGTGCTGTGACGTCTAATCAATACTACTTCACTGTTTTCAGAATTCAATATCACTGATAAACAGATCAAATTGGCACAAAGGGGAGCAGACAATACGGTGCTGAGCATTGAAAAACTGGAAAGATTGCCATTTACTGTCGCAGAAAAGCCAGTTATGGAATGGATTATAAATGGAACAATCACTCTGCCTGTTACAATTTTCTATTTTCAATATTGCCTACAACATATACCAGCAGGCACATATAAAAGGTTGGGTAAAGAATACATCAAGACATCCTGGGAATTACCGTACACATACAGATATTGGAGTGGGGGTAGTGAAGTGTTTCTTAGCGGGGAAAATTGTGAAAACGCACTAAGCGGTTCTCTCCTATGTCAGGGTATAAACTTACATGGGGCCTGCAATAGTTCTTCTAAAAACCTATCCTGCACCTGCAAGGTACACCAGCCGCAGTGATTGATCCAATTTTTGGACAACTCTCGAATGGGAGTTACCTTACGTTGAATGATCACAGCTGCTGTGGCATGTTGCCAGGATTACCATATCTAGTAACTGTGTAAGCCAGGGTCACTTGCTGTATGCAAGTATTGTTTCCTAAAACCAAGACAGCCAAGAGTCGGCACTTTGGCCTTCACTGAACATCTCTTCTATACGAATTGATACTTTAAGCAGAATGAAATCCATTCTTTTGCAAAAAACTGTGCCACTGACCTCGGCCAAAGAAACCTATGATCTGCCAAGTCGCAAGGACTTCTGCAGAGTTACATGCCCTCGTAACTACAAATTGCCCTGTACATTTCTCAGAAATGTTAAGTCGTATCTTAAACATGTATGATACGAGTGGTATTGTACATGATTGATAAAAAAATTGATTGATAAAAATTTATATTGCGCAGAACAATAACCCGCAGGTATCAAGGCGCCTAACAATAAAATCAAAAGTCTGAACCATTCATCCTTACACATAGGCCTGTAAGAAGAGGCAAGTTTTTAGGGCACTGCGAAATGTCTGTAAGGAAGGCAGGGACCTAAGGTCCAAAGGGAGATCATTCCACCATTTGGGAGCTAGAGTGGAAAAAGCCCTGCCAACCCATTTGGCTCTTCGTATACGGGGGACTGACAGAAGCAATTTCCCGGAGGAACGCAGATTCCTTCCGGGAGTGTAGTGGGAGATGATAGAACCCACTCCAGAGTCACTGTTTTTTGCAATGGCTCTGTATGTCATGCACAGGACCTTGAACCGTACTCGGTATTCTACCGGAAGCCAGTGCAACGTTTTTCTGGCCAACGTGGCCGAGGAGCGTCTGGGAACATCCAGAACAAATCTGGCTGTGGCATTCTGGACTACCTGTAAGCGCTGCAGGAGGCTCTTGTTTAGCCCCGCATACAGCGCATTACAGTAGTCCAGACGTGAACCAATGAGTGTGACGGCTATTTGCTTTCTGGACTGCACAGAGAGATATTTCCTGATCCTTCGCAGAGTATGGATTAGGCCCCAATAGGTGGAGATGGTTCTACACACCTGTCTGCCCATATCCAGGGCAGGATCTATCATCACCCCAAGATTTTTTGCAGATGTTGTGGGGGAAGGGCACACTCCAAGTGAATCAGGCCACCAGCTAGATGACCAGATGTTTTCGTTCCCACCAAACACCATCACCTCAGGCTTCTCCCCATTCAGTTTAAGAGAGTTCTGAATCATCCAGTGACCAACCGCCTCCATACAAGATCTAAACTTGGAGGCGGTCTGCACATCTGAATGGGAGAGAGAGACGAGTATTTGGGTGTCATCCGCATAGGAGACTACCTCCATCCCGAAAGTTCTTATTAATCCTGCCAGTGGGGTCACATAGATGTTGAATAGGGTCGGACTAAGAGCCGACCCTTGTGGGACCCCACATAGCACAGGTCGGGATGGAGATAGAAACTCACCCATCTTGACTCTTTGTTCCCTCCCAATAAGGAAGGAGGCCAGGAGATCTAGAGCTGCGCCCTTCACCCCCACATCCCTCAGGCGAGATGTAAGAACTGAGGGGGAGAGGGTGTCGAAGGCCGCAGTTAGGTCTAACAGGACCAGGAGGGTGGTCTGGCCCATATCCACTGTCGTGCGGATGTTGTCAAGCACGACGGTGAGGGCCGACTCGGTGCTATGTTCCCTCCTGAATCCGTGCTGGGAGGAGTCAAGGCAGCCCGAGCTTTCCACAAAAGCAGCGAGATGCTTGTTCAGATGTGCCTCAAGCATCTTCGCCGGGGCAGGAAGCAGCGAGATTGGGCGGAAGTTTTTTAGGACTTCCGGGTCGAGGGAGGCCTTCTTTAGCAGGGGTTTTACTACTGCTTTCTTCCATTCCAAGGGGAAGACACCGTCTCTTATAGCTAGATTCATTATTTCTAGCAGCGGTGGCAGGAAGGTCTCCCTGCACTGCTTGATAATTTTCAAAGGGCAAGTATCCAGGGGGGAACCAGATTTGATCTTATTAAGTAGGACTTCAAGATCCTGCGGATCTAGGGGAGGAAAGGAGTCCAGGGTGCCCGATGGGGAGACATCAATGGTGAACGCATTTGTCTCAACCCGATCAGTAGGCACACTAATACAAGCTCTTTGTTTCTCAAGAGCTAGATGGATATCCAGAATTTTAGTGTGGAAAAATGAGGCAATTCTATCACATAGGTCCTGCGAAGGTGTGACGGGGTCCGTATTTTCTGGACTGTTAGCACCTTTGGAAGCAGTCCTAGTAATATTTCCAAACTTTGTGCACTCTGTGTTTGGCGGATTGCCTCTCATTTTGGGACTCGCTGCAGGAATACTATTTTTGCTCCTATGCTGCGATATGGCAAGTCATTTCACAAACGACGCCTAGTTCTCCATAGAGACAACTCTACTAGCAATGAAGTGTCGTGAGCGCATCTTCCAAATGTTGGGACTACCTCGCCTAAGAGAATGAAATACCACATGGTTTCTGTCATTCAGACCAATTTGGCAAGATTGCATCCTACCTGTTCTACGCTGCCTGCTATGCGGAGAAGAATGCTTGTTAGACACATGTTTCACACTCCCATCAGTCATGCCAATGGATGTTGGTACTTTGCTTGAACCAGTAACGGCCCATGCACTGTGTTGTCCTCAGCGGCTACCGATTCTGATAACGGCATTCATTGAGATCTCACAGGCGCAAAATGCTACTACTGTAATTCATGAATTTTTATCTTGTGTTCTGATTAACTTGGACATAATATATTTAACAATCTGTAACTTGGAAGATGTTTTTCTTTTATAAAACCGAATAAAGTTTGTTGATAATAATCACTAGGGGATTCATTTACAGGGTAGCATGGTATCACTCAAAATAACCCCAGGAGTCACAGTCCACACAATGTACATGCAATCCGTCTCTTCCACTACACCAGACTGAATCAGATCCTGTATTATCTGCAACAGGGCCTTTTCTCCCTCCCTAGGGATCCTGTACTGTGGAACCCGGGGTAATTTCGCTCCCACTTTTACTCTTATTGTCACTGGGGCTATATCCGTTTTGCCTACATCTGTGTCATTTACAGCCCACAGACTGTCGGGTATCCCTTTGAATTCAGGTGGTAATTGTTCATCTTTGGAAAAACACTGTAGCGGGCGAGCGACATTTGGGCCTAACGTAAGATACACACCATCCGGGGAACAATAGATAGTGGCGTGCAACCTCTTCAAAAGATCTAAGCCCAACAAATTTTCCCCACAATTCGAAGTCAATAGGAACGGTGAATCAACAGTAAAAGGACCAATCGTTAACGTGAGGGGTTTAGAAATGGGGCTAATCACCGGGGTACCTGCAAAACCCACAGAGATGTTATTCTTGCCAGACAGAGCCGCCCCTGGGACCCGAGAATGAGCCACTGAACTTTTCATTGCACCCGTATCCACTAGAAATTTTTGTTGATACCCCAATAAGTCTGCCTCGACATAGGGTCCCCTTTGATCAACTTCCACAGGCACTGGTCCCTCGCTCTGTCCTACGCTGTCCTAGTTGTGGGAGAACCCTGTCAGATCGTCTACTGAGTAATCATCATTATAGTACTGACCGCCGCCCCTCTGTAACTGTTGTCTGCTCGCACTGTTGTCAAAATAATTACCTCCCGGTCTCCCACCTCCGTCCGACCGTGCAACCTGTCTCCCAAAGTCACCGCTACCTCTTCCTCGTCCTCTCCCTGGACCGGCATTTGACTGAAGCAGTGGGCAATCCCTCCACCAATGCCCCTCCTGCTTACACTTCGCACACTGATTCGGTCCCAGTCTTTCCCTACTTTCACCTCTCCCAAAACCGCCACCACGACTCGGCGCCGCACCTCTCCCTCTGCCTCTAGACACTTGCTGCAACAAAACCCTAGTCTTCAAATCCTTGGCCTTCTTTTCCTGATTGTCCTTACTCTCATTTTCTCTATGCTCATAATACTGTGCCATACTAAGGATGCCTGAAGGAGAGGACGTTGTCCACGTGCTCTCCGACGCTTGCAATCTCGCTGAAATTTCGGGCAATAAGTTCATGACAAACCTATTGACAAAAAGCCGCAACCCTCCATCCTGTGACACATCTTGCCCACTAAAATCCATAAACGTTTCTTCAAACCTCGTAAAGAAGTACGAGACTGCCTCATCCTTTTTCTGCTTACAAGCCGTCAACTTGTCCCAATCTACCTTCTTCGGGGGAATGAGAGAATGCATGTATTTTATTATGCGCCCCGGCAAGGCCAAAATCTCAGCTTTCGGCTTTTCTCCTGGCTTACGTTCCTTATCCCAATCCTGTAATTCCTGCCACGTACCTCCTAACTCTTCCGAATGATCTGTACCTCTCACCTGCCGCCACACATCAACTGGGACCAAGAGCCCAAAAAACAATTCAACATCTGCCAAAGTCATTACAGTGGAAGACGCAGCTTCCGTTAGCTCTTTGTAGTAGGCAGTCGGGTTCTTTCTAGAATCTGGGAGCTGAGCCTTCAATGACAATACCTCACTTCTCTTCCATGGTGTATACACCCATTGTTCCTGGAAGTGTGCATCTACTCTGTCCCTGGTGACAGCCTTCGTAACTGGATCTACCATTTCTGGGATCTCGGGATGAAAAATAGGGTGTACTTCACGCATTGGATGTATACCTGGAAAATGGGGCGTACCTGCAGAGGGCAATTCGTTTCTATACTGTAGTAGAGCCTTTAAACTACGCATCACTTCCTTCACCCCAGTATTCGTTCTGAAAGCTCCACTCTGTATGTCTCGCAAAGTCGCCGGAGCCACACCTCCATACCCATGTTCCCATAGCTGTATCAATACATTCGACATATGCCACAAAGCGTGCTGTTGCATCAAGGGCTCAAAATCTTTCATGGTGGACCAAATATCCTCAAACGAATAAATATTGTTCCTTGCCCACTGGCATGCCTGATTAGCCACTATACTCTTCTCATCCAAAACAACTGTAGAACGCGTAAGCAACTTCCGTACCTGTGTGAGTAATCCGCTCCCTGCGCCTCGGGGTTAACATCTCCTGACTGGGGGTCGTGCTAGCTGAAACAGTAGGGAGTGCTAAAGAGAATTGGGAGGGTGCAGGTGAGGTGGTCTGGAGTAAAGAAACGAGAGGTGTCGGGGGCGGGGAAACTGCGCTAGGTTGAGGGGCACTCGCTGATGGACCCGGGACCCCGCTAATAGAGGCCGGAGCTGGCAAGGAGGGATACAAGGACTGCGGGGCATAAGGAGGAGGGGGTCTAGTATTCAAAATGTCTTCCATCTCATCTGGGTCATCCTCTCGTACGACATAACTTTTATTTTCTTTCAACCTGCAAAGCCTATCTGCGCGCTCCAAACGCAGCGCATTCTCATTCCCAACATGTTCTCTCGCTTTCTGTGCCATAGTCTGCACAGATTTTTTAAAAGCTTCTTTCTCATCTCTCATCTTTCGCTTCCTGGCTTCTTTCTGCCAGACCCTTAAGGAGTCAAACATGCTTTGACGGCTACGCCTAGCAAACAATTTATCCTGTAAATAATCCAATTTAGCTTCATCAAAAGAACCCGTCAAGGGCCATTGCAAATCCACATTGTCAGCAGTGTACCGGTGCCACAAAGTACCAAACAAAAGCGGGAGCAATCCATGTTTGACATACATATCAAAGCTTGGAGTGCCCTCGGGGGGGTGCAGGTTGGCTCTCGGCCAGTCTAGTATCTGAGGGTCGACAACAACAACCAAAACATCGTAACTTACTAAAACACGGCATTTTTAAAACACTTCTCTATCAACAGACTTTGTTACCTTGACTCACTTAGCTCGAGCTCGTTCACACACACATATAATTATGCATTGGGAAATCACGCACACACATATACAATACCTCCAAACACGTGTTACCAAATGGGACAAGGCCCGTCGACCAAGTCCTGGGGAACCTGGACCCTACCGCAGACCGAACAGCACACTAACTGTTCTGAGGATGGGGAAACAAATCCGCTCCCCGCGCGGCACTATGGATCACTGCGCACTTTACCACGGGAGACCCAGGTCTCACCTCCACTGAACCACCACTCTAGGAGTTCAGGGTAAGCACCGGAGTCCACCCGCAATGAGCCACGCCTTCACCACAGTACCACCCGGTCGGATCACTACAAACAATATAACTAGACGTTCCCCCCAACCTCGTCAAGTCTGTCAGAGCGCCTACTCGCACTCTGAGTTCCCCGGAGCACACTAGCCCCAAGAGCACACCGGCTCCTTCAAACCTCTGGAGACACCCTAGTCTCCCGGAACACTCCAGTTCCTGAAACAATCACAGGTGGACCACTCACCTTCCGTAGGCGGCACCGACCTCTACCGTTCTCCACCTCCGGCTGCCAGGACCAACACGGTCAGCTTCGAGTTCCGCCTTCTGGACCCCGGCGTAAGATCCGAACCGGGACCTCTCCCGATCAGCAGGGTGGGGCAGCGCTGCGAGAACCAAGCTCGGCATCAGATGGGTACCCGGGCCCACCGTGCCGACCAGCAGGTCCCCGGTCTTCTGCTACCCACCTACGGGTGAGAAAGATCTTTATCGCGGGGTCCCTATTCGGGCGCCATCTGATAAGCGTGGCTCAAATCCACCCGAGTGACTTACCGCACTCACCTATAGTAATTATATATGAAGTCAGCCGGACAGTGGAGAAGAATAAACAAAAGTCATTATTAGGCCAAACCACACTCATATGAGAGGGCCCTGTCCGACCTCACTCCTAGGAGTGCGAACGAGAGGACTGACTCTCTGCATCACAGCAATACATTATAATGCAATACAGTTAGTTGGGGTACGCCCCTTGTGGAAAATTACTGAAACCCAGACCAGTGAACAATGCCATCATACAGCAGGCATCTGCACCTGCAAGGGATACATCGCTATCTTTACTCAAGGCCATGGAGCTAGGCTTCGGCGTCTCTGGGACATGAGAACATTACTGATAAAGAGACTTGTTAGTTTCGGCCACAGTAAGCCGAGAAACGAAAACTGCTGTCTTGGTGAAATTCTGTATTCCTGCGGGAGGGGCAGATGAGCAAGCAAGGCCCGCGGACACAGAGGGATACGCAAAATGGTGGCACACAGGCTAAGCTAAGGAACTAATATAGTCACACGTACATTTGAATATGAAAAGTAGCAAGCAAAATAATTCAACATAGGTGCATATACGAACTTCATTAGTTAGCCATATGATGCTAACTCACATATAAGAAGGGGTAATTGGGGTATCGAAAAGTGAATTCTATCATGGGGGAATATGTTAACATTAACCTTTATTGGGCAGAGCAAGTTTCCAGTGGGAGAAAGCTAAAATATTGTAATGCAAGATATAGAATGAATATATATAGTCCTCTCTGAATCTGACTTGCATATCTATGTACTTTTGTTTTACTGCATTGCACCGATATTCTAGGCAGTAGTCTGTTATTCTTTTCCTTTTGCATGATAGCGTGCATTACAGTTAGCTTATAGATGCCACTTCTTCAGATATTTAATTCAGTAATGGTGAGCATTTTTACTTTAGTGCCCGTGAATATTCTCTATCTCAGTGCGACCCTGATAGTTGGCAGCCCACTAGCGATTCTGTTGCGTGTTTATCTAGGTTCCTGATCGATACTGTGACCTTATGCCCCTATTCGGCTATAAATCCATTTATTCCCTATATTGGCATAACCGTTCAAGTGCGATTTTCTGAAAAGTCATCTCTGGCCTCACACGAACAGAGCCACATTCCAGCATAGTTCTCTCTGCCACTTCCTTTGCGACCAATTAGTGCAATGACAGAGCAGTAGTCACTATCTGATATTCCTAGATAACACTCCGAGTTCTTCAACAAGATAAAAACTCAGCAAACCTGGAAATCCCCGCTTACTATGTTTTGATTAGTAATGGAACTCTAATGAGCAACTGATAACTGTCACTTCCTAGTGACATCTTTAATTGACGTCTTATGTCCAGCAAACTTGCGTCAAACCCGGCACCTGTCAGGTATAAATATTACCAACGTTGCCTTAAGCAATGCCTGTTGCCTGTTGTACGAGCTACTGATGCAAGCTGTCTGCACGACCCCGTGTTGGTGAAACTAGCACCCTGTCGCTGCAGCCTGCTGTCCCTGTGGTGGTGAAGCTGCTGATAACATTATCGCTGCTAAAGCGCGAACGATGGTGCAGTACGCTTAGGAGTTGAACAGCCGTCCCTCTGCGAAGACATCCAGCAGATTCCAGCTGCCCGCGGACGCTGTCCCCCCTCCTTCCTCGACGCGCTGAAGAGACCCGCTGCCTTTCTCGTGCAGAGAAATCCAGCTCCGGCGTTTCCGGTCTACCTTCGCGGGTGACTGGGATATCGAGAGAGACCCCTGAAGGAGATACCAATCCTCCATCATTCTATTCAGAGGTATGGTGTTGACTAAACCCTTAGATGAGAATTCTTGAAACAAACCTTGGCAAACCAACTTAACTTAAAGCTACTTACTTACTCCCCTTTCACGTGTTAGGCTTGGTCAGGCACACTGGGGTAGGCTTAGTTAGAAGCACCAGTTGAGTATGTTAGCCTAATGTATATATGACTGTATATATGTTTTATTACTTTTAAACCATTGTATGGTTAAGAAACCATATCAATGCTTTTACAGTTCTATTTCGCAATACTTATCTTACTGTACGTACTTTTTATAATAACAATTCTTGCAATTGTGGCAATACATTTCTCTTGTACGAGAAGAAAGACTGTTCAATAAATGTTAACCTTTATTGACAAACGCCCGTCTCTCTATTCTCTACATCTCGTGAAAGTAAACTGCACTAGACTGACTGAGTGAAATACATGTCTATTGTTTCACACGACCCTAGAGATCGACTCTTGATCTGAGGAGCAAAGTTGTCATGTTGCACGGTTGTTGGAAAACTGAATCCCTTCTTGTCTGTGCCAAGGAAGCTGATCACTTCCTATGCAGAGAAGAAAGTTTCCAGTGACCTCTGAGCTAGTTGGTAACACAACCCAATTAAGTTTAGCATAGTCAGTGGAGGCCTGGAATATAAGCAGTTCCACGTCGATACTACTGTTTATGTTATTCCAATGCGCAGGGCCTAGTGGGAAACTAGGAACTACACTACATGGCGCCCTAACGTTTGGTAAGGCGATAAACTAACGCAAGACAGTTAGAGTAACTCAGTCGTGCATATTTCACACCCCTTTCTCCTGTAAATACTCCAATAGACGTCTGGAGTGGGTGAAAGGTTAAAATCCGCCCGACCTTAGTAGGAAGAGATTCCTATGTAAAGCTCTGGTTTATTCAACGTTGAAGGATACAGTGTTCCAAAATATTGTGCACCTAATCTTTGTCTCCTTGGAGACCTACTCTGCAAACCTTGCATTTTAACAATGCCAGAAAATAACGGAACCAATGGGGCCGCAGCAGATGCGACTCAGCAAGGTCCCGAACACACAGACCCGGATGCTATAATCATCCGGGCACACTTAAGAAGATCTATAACTTTAAAACTTACAAAAAACGGACTGACACCTCAAGGTGGTACGGTCGTCTTCGTGATAGAGGCTCACGAGTATCGGCAGACAGAGGTATTCTATTCATGGATAAACTTTCCAGCGGTAAACGCTATAACAAAAGAGTTTCACTATTACAAAATAGAGAAACCTCTGGAAGAGTACGCTCCTTTCGAGGAGATTGAAATTCCACCTAAATTTCAAGAGCACCTGCTCTGGTTTAATGGCGCCCTAAAACATAATGATCACATAACTAGGCTCGGTCCACTAGGTAGACCAGGAGCAACGTGGCCGGTTCTAGCCAGCTACACACCACATCCTGACATTGCAAAAATGTCAAAAGAAGATCTCTTATTTAACATAGGAGAATTAACAAAAGCTTATAGAGAGTTAGTAAAATTATTTATTAAAAATAATTCAAACACTCCTAAAAAGAGCTGGGATGGAAATAAACAATCCACTCCCAAGGAAAAAGTTTTCCAGTCCAGAGGAAGGTCTCCTCGACGGACGGAAAGAACTCCGACTCGAGAACGCCAGTCTCCCCAGAGGGAGCCCTCTGAGAAAAGATATAACCTTAGAAATAGGGATAATCTGAAAAAAATTGATAGATATCAAAGTATTGATACACGTCCCTCTCGATCTCTTCCACAGAATTCGGAAAGAAGAGGACGGTCAGACCTAGGAGAGCACACCAAGTCCAAAGACAAGGAACCTGCTCAGAGTAAAAAATCTCAATTTCCTAAAAAGAAGGTAGCCAGTATTAGAGTAATCAACCATGCCGAGAATACTGAGGACACAGTTGAAAAACGGGGAGTGGGCATTGACAATGTTGGACAGTGCAGCAGAAATCAGTATAGCGCGCAAGATCTTGATGAGTCATCTGGAGACAGTGGACACGAATGAATACATTCAGGTTGAAACTGCCGACGCCAGACTTAGTGAGCCCCATAAAATATACGAAATAACATTGCGTATAGAGGGTGACAAGACTAGGAAAATTAAGGGTCTATTTTGGGATAAGCTTCAAAAGGCTATGATATTCTGTTAGCTGAAAAAGATTGGCCCCCAGAGTTTGTCAGGGAGTGCCCTCGTGGCGAAGAAGTGATTATGCCTGCCTTCTCGAATCACATTCCGATTCACAAAAAATATACCTATGCAAGGAAATGGGCAGTAGCCCAGGCACCTGCATTGTATAAAAATCATGTAGGATGGGATGAGGATTCACCTCCTCACAAAATCCAACTAAAAAGTGAACCAACTGCCCAACGGCAGTATCCCATAAAGCAAGAAGCTAAAAAACAGGTCAGGGAGATCTTAGATCAACTTGAGTACCAGGGGGTGATTGAAACATGCACCTCTCAAATGAACAATCCTTTGTTTCCTGTCTCCAAACCAGACAATTCATATCGTCTAGTTTTGGACTACAGACACCTTAATACATGTTGCAAAACTTTTGCAGTACAAAACTCGCATAGTGCAGCCCTAATGAATAATATAGTTAGGAAAAAATATAAAACGACATTAGACATTTCTAATGGCTTCTTTTGTCAAAACATTGCACCAGAAAGCAGATATTTGACCGCTTTCTCTGCATTTGGGTCGCAGAAAAAATTCTGTCGACTCCCACAGGGGTTCAAGAACAGCCCAGGACTATTCTCAGCTAGGGTAACAGAGTTACTACGAATCTATGATGATGAAGCATTATCTTACGTAGATGATATTTATCTCACAGACGACGACTTGGATACTCATTTGAAAAGAGTGAACACCATCATACTTGGGTTCGCAGCAGAAGGTTACAAATTCAACTTTAAAAAGTCTCGAATTGCCCATCTGACAGTACTATTCTTAGGGTACGAATTATCAAGTGAAGGGAAAAGCCTAGCAGACAACTTCTTAGAGAAGTGCGCTGTACTCCAAGCTCCAAAAACGCTGAAGAATTTACAATCCATACTAGGTTTTCTGAATTTCGGAAGAACTTACATTCTAAATTACGCAGAGAGGGTTAAACCACTCTACGAACTAATTAAACCTGATTTTAAACAAATCAATTGGACTCAAAAACACACAGAAATTTTGAGATCACTGCAAACAGACATGTTAGCAAAAACAAAATTAGATACACGTGACAACACGATCGATCTTGTAATCCGAGTCATCCCAGGAAGATGCAGATTCACGTACCTAACCTCTAATGAGGGAGAAAAGGTACCAATTTCAATTAAATCTCACTTGTACACACAAGCAGAAAAAGCATTCAGTCACACAGAAAGGACTGTGAACGCAGTGCAAATCGCATTAGCAAATGAACGAGAACTGGCACACGGCAAACGGATTAATATCCTTACAGCGGAATCCGCCTTCGAAGCGCTATTCAGCCCAGTAAACCTGCCTACAGTATCACTGGATCCGAAATGGATACAGTGTATAGATTCTCTAGGAGCGGAAGATGTGAAATACTATTTCGCCCCGCAATTTGAAGAACTGAATGATTTAGAATATGAAGAAGAATATCCTCTGCCAATCGAAATTCTGCCTCTCCCACTGTACGCCTGTATAATCTATACAGATCGCTTTGTACAGCATTTCAACGTAGACAAAAAAATCCTACGATGCAGCATGTGCGATCATTAAAGGTCGTTGGCTGTGCGGTAAATTCAGATCGAAAGTAACAAAAACTGAATCTGTAAGAAACTGTTCGGTTCAGAGAACTGAAATCAGATCTTTAAAGATGGCGCTCGAAAATGCAGAACGCGAATTCCCCACACTTATAGTGTGCGATTCTCATTTTTGCGTCAATTCTTACAACAATAAACTGCAGAGTTGGATCGAAAACGACTACAAAGATGACACAGGTGCCACAATAAAGCATAAAATGCTCTGGAAACAAGTAGCTCTTTTACACAAAGAACTACAAAAGACTCACGTGATTCACGCACAGAGTCTTCGACGTGATGGCGTTCACGTTGCAGGGAATTCATTGGCTAATACAGCCACAGCGGAAGCAACTAAACCGGCTTCCGTAGCCACAAAAAAGCGTACAGATAAATACATAGACGGGGAAACCATGCTAGCAGTAAAAACGACCGTAAAAGGCGACTGTGCAGCACTACCCGTGAACTATCCACTCAATTATGCATACATAATCGATGCAAACTCCGTTCCTTTTGCTCGAATCCCTGGAGTGGGGGACAGAGTAATTCCAAACAGGAGCAGGAGGGGCTTCCTCTTACTGGAAGCACACATGGGGTTGGGTCTGAAACACCAAACAATCAAAGCCTCTCTGAAAGAATTGCAATCAGAGTACTGGTGGCCAGGAATGAGTATAGATATTCAATGTTTTGCTCAAAATTGTGAAAACTGCAACAGAGATCGCAGTAATGAACAGGCCAGTGTAGTTTCAGGATCCCTTCTAGACAGCATAAGGCGGTCTATCTGCGCAATCAAAGAAGAGAAGCGCGTCCCATTGTACACCATTAAGACGAAAAGCACTTAAATAATGAGGCCTCCAGCGCTCGGCTGACGCTAGAACGGTTATAAAAGATTTGTGAGTCCATATCGGCACATACGCAATTACCACGTTCCATTCTGACCAGGGTCCTGCTTTCAGCTCTCGAGCTTATAAGGAGGCCATGGCTAGCATGGGAATTGGGTTGCGGTATTCTTGTCCGTCATACCCCGGAAGGGAATAGTGTGGTAGAAAGAAAAAAACGGGACATAAAGCAATCTATAACAGCAAAGGTATTAGGTTCAGGCGCTGGGTGGGTCAAACATTTAATAAGTGTCCAGACTAGTCTTAATAACATGCCTAGAAATTCTCTAAAAGGTTTCAGCCCATACGAACTATTGTTCGGAATTAGAATGCGTGTTCAGGACCTCGATAGTCAGATGTCAGTGGTACAAGAAGAAACAACGCACTTTGATGTAAAGGATCGTTTGGCTGTTTTACAGGAACTGAATGAAACAAGAAAATCTTTAAGCAACATAAAGTTAAAGCAACAGCCAAGTACCACTGACGAGGCACCACCAGCAACAGCCCCAGCAAGGCCTGTCTGGATTCCAAAGATTGGGGATCTAGTCAGAGAAAAGATCCCGGTTAAGAAGGAATTTGGGCCTTCTTACAGAAAAGCAGTACCTGTCTTGGCAGTCACCGGAACAAGATCAGTTGTGCTACCGCCCCTTGCTGGTAAAAAGGAGAACAGAGTCGTGTCCATCGATCTGGTAAAACCACAAGCATGTGGCCTATAATCAACAGTAGGCCCAGTGGACTCCCAAGAAACAACAGAATACCCAAACTTGCAACAATCCAAGAGGTTCAAACTGAAAGACTCATCACATTCGATCAGCCTGCAGTGCACAATGAAGGACTATGCAATAATGCCATGGAACTCGTGCCTCTTGAAACACAGATTGAAACAGTTCGTCAAGAAACAACACCAGTCTACACTAATGTGGCATCAGAAAATGCTACCGAGAGACAGATTGAAAGAACAATCCCATCAATTGACAGAACTGCCTCTGGTTATTTCATCAACTTCGACAACTTCTCTGAAGATCAAAACGACCCCGAAGTGATGCCAGAAACAAAGAAGTATTCTAAAGAAAATACAACAGGACTCCTTCAACAAATCAAAGAATTATATCTGGATTCACCGTTGATTGAGCATTGGATTATTTCAGGGGTATTCATACTCCTACTATGCCTAATTTTAGTTTTAATTTTAGGAAAGTTCATTACAATTGAATGGACACAGCAAGTCAGAACATCAACCTAGTCCTGAAACCACACAGATCATCCCACGTGAAGAAAAGAGAACTGTCAACAGTAAATGTCACAGCAATTCCAGTACCTGGTGGGGTAGTATGGGAGAAAACAGACTATGAGATCTATGGTCCGGTCGAAATCCTGAAGTATCCTCATCAACTAAAGGTTTCCTTAAGTGACTTTGTAACACCTAGTGCATTCTCTGATGATTGGGACTTTAACAGTATTAATGACATGATGTCTGATTTAGTAATGTCAGCTAGATTCACAGATCATGATTATTTACAAGGTTCATCTAGTTATGAGCAGTTATTCTGTTACACCCACTATGGGGATCACTACTTGCATAAATCTGCACAGCCTAGAAATGTTTTTATGTATAATCAATGGGAACATTGTTCTACACCACCTAAAAGCAGTTCTAAAGCATTTTTTGAGAAATTCAAATATTTTTCAGGGTTTAACACCAGTGATGCAGAAACGTTTTATTACAAACTGTTAGATAAAACAGGAATGAAAACAATGCTGACAAATTCTAAATTGATATATTCAGAAGCATTTTATGACAAAATGATGACATTTGGTTTTGATTATTGGAAAAATAATATTGAAACGAAAACAATTTGGGGTACAAAAGATTGGCAGGTGCAAGGCATTGAAGCACTGTTTAGAACCTGCATGATACCAGAACAAATGTTGTTTTTAAATGACACAATACACCAAACATCTTGTCTTGGCCTAGCTAAGATCAAAGACCTTAAAACACCGTCTATACCAAAGCCAATACCTGAAAATGCAACCACAGATATTGAGTTAGACGTGTCACAAATTTTACATTTCAACAGAACACATCCTGATTGGAAAAAATGGTTAATCTGGCCTACAGACACAAATAGCTGTCAAGATAGATTCCTGAATAAAACACAGGGTTTAAAAATGACCAGATTAGACTCGAGATACTCCCAGAGACAACATCCAGGGATTATAACAACATACAGTGTAGGGAAGCTCTGCCTTGAATGGCTAACATCATCCACACTGGCTGAAATTAAGCAACACTTGTCTTTACTAAAAGAGGGTGCTGATTTGCGCGATTTCATTCTTGGACCACGCAAACAGCGTCAAAAGCGTTTCATAGCGACCAGCATCTATGCTGCTTACAACGAGGCTTGGAAAGTCAAACAAATTGAAACTGCTGAAAAAATACGAGAAATTGATCGTATTAATTTGGAGAAATCACTTTCTGTGGTAGACAATGGGTTAATGACTCTGTCTTCCAGAATATATTCGTTGGACAATATTGTATCATCTGCCTTTGATGTGATAGACAGAGACTTGCTAATGTTACAACATGGCCAATCTCAATTACGTTCTATTATAGAATTAGGCTGGACGCTGCAAAATCTTCGTTCAGGCTATGTGCCTTGGCGTTTAATCAACACAACGTCATTATTTTCCATTTTTAACCTTACTGATAAACAGATCAGTTTGGCACAGAAAGGAGCAGACTATACAATCCTGAGCATCGAAAAACTCGAGAGATTACCATTGACAATGTCAGAGAGTTCTGTCATTGAATGGATAATACACGGAATTATCACTATTCCGATAACAACTTTCCGATTTAAAAAGTGCCTTGAATACATACCTGCTGGCCAGTATGAACAATTGGGTAAAGGGTATGTAAAATCTGAATGGAAATTACCATACACTCATTCTTGCTATAGTGACAGCGACAAAAATGTATTTCTTAGTGGTGACAACTGTAAACATTCACTAAGCGGTATACTTTTGTGTCAGGGTATTAATTTACACGGAGCATGTGATGGAAATTCAAACAACCTTTCATGCCACCAGCTAGTCACACCTGCAACTCAGATAGAGCCCTTCTTTATGCAACTTTCGAACGGGAGTTACATTCTTAGAACGGATCACAGATGCTGTGGCCTCGTGCCAGGGAAAAGTTATCTAGTAGAAGTAACATCCATGGTCAAATGCTGTATGCAAGCATTGTTTCAGAGTGGGCCTCCAGACACAGTGACTCCCATCTGGCCTCGTCTGAATCTCTATTCTATACGAATTGATACATTAAGCAAAATGAAATCTGTACTTTTACAGACAACAGTGCCTATAACGTCATCAAAAGAGACGTATGATCTTCTAGTTGCAAGGACAGCTACTGAAGTTCATGACCTTTTATCAACAAATTGCCCCGTGCATTTCGTAGAAATGTTAAGCCAACTCCTTAACATGTCTAGTGCAACAAACATCCCAGGCATATTTAAGACAGTCTTTACGGGACTGCTAACACCCTTCCAGGCAATTTTGGGAATCGTTCCTAATTTTGTACACTCTGTTTTTGGCGGAATACCATTATTTTTGGGACTCGTAGCAGGGATTTTATTTTTGACCCTCCTGCTTCGTTATGGCAAGCCGAAACTCAGACATAGCTCCCATGGGAATGGAAGAGACAATCCTAGCAATGCGCTACCGGGACAGGATAACTAACGTCCTCGGATTGGCCAGGCTGAGAGATCTAAACATGACCTGGTTCCTTTCATTCAGACCTATATGGCAGAACTGTATCTTACCGGTACTAAGATGTATGCTTTGCGGAGATGAATGCGTGTTGGACATCTGTCTTTCACTTCCATCAGCAGTACCAATGGACGTCGATACTTTGCTCAGTCCAATAACGGCTCACGCATTGTGTTGTCCCCAGCGGCTACCAATCCTGATGACGGCATTTGTGGAGACTCCTGTGCTACGACTAGGTGGTATCAGTGGAGCAAGCGACAAAAGCAGCATCACCCAGGTACAGCCATCTGCGAGCATTGCTGCTCCTGAATACGATGACAGCAATCATTCTCACACCTGCCAAGTTACAACGCTATCTAATTTGGTTGAACTGTCACCTGATTTTGTAGACCAATTTTTTGAGAGCCTGTCTGATACGATGTTCTCACCCGTAGAGAAACAATAACTTTTAAGAAGCTTTCCGACACACAGCGTTCCCATGAACTCTGAATTCGGCCTTCAGTTTTGATCAACAAAAACTGCAATAAGCTTTGGAACTCTATGTTTCCCCGTTCAAGCATTAATTCTTTTGAATTGAACATTTTTAATATTCACCCTTTTTTTGGCACGAACAATTCTTTGCTTAACGTAAAAACTATTCTTAGAGAACAGAAGCTTCACACTTCTATTTCTAAACACATCTAGAGACATAACAACATTACACCAGCCTCTAGCACACATGTTATTACAATGCATTTTTATGTGATGATTTGTCTCGCTTTTCTTCTGTCAGAGATACTTCATGTGTAATTCTTTTTGCATAATCGTTCATTGATTTCATATGCAATAATTTTTTGAATGATTTCTATGCTTTAAAAAACGTACAGTACCTGAATTCCATGTATTGCAAGCACGCCTATTTCGAATGCATTTATGTATTTTGGGGTGGGCAATGTTACACATGCATCTAATTGCTTTAGTTTTAGTAATTTTGATGGACGTTAACCCGTGGAGTGGGTGTTGCGTGTTTATCTAGGTTCCTGATCGATACTGTGACCTTATGCCCCTATTCGGCTATGAATCCATTTATTCCCTATATTGGCATAACCGTTCAAGTGCGATTTTCTGAAAAGTCATCTCTGGCCTCACACGAACAGAGCCACATTCCAGCATAGTTCTCTCTGCCACTTCCTTTGCGACCAATTAGTGCAATGACAGAGCAGTAGTCACTATCTGATATTCCTAGATAACACTCCGAGTTCTTCAACAAGATAAAAACTCAGCAAACCTGGAAATCCCCGCTTGCTATGTTTTGATTAGTAATGGAACTCTAATGAGCAACTGATAACTGTCACTTCCTAGTGACATCTTTAATTGACGTCTTATGTCCAGCAAACTTGCGTCAAACCCGGCACCTGTCAGGTATAAATATTACCAACGTTGCCTTAAGCAATGCCTGTTGCCTGTTGTACGAGCTACTGATGCAAGCTGTCTGCACGACCCCGTGTTGGTGAAGCTAGCACCCTGTCGCTGCAGCCTGCTGTCCCTGTGGTGGTGAAGCTGCTGATACCATTATCGCTGCTAAAGCGCGAACGATGGTGCAGTACGCTTAGGAGTTGAACAGCCGTCCCTCTGCGAAGACATCCAGCAGATTCCAGCTGCCCGCGGACGCTGAAGAGACCCGCTGCCTTTCTCGTGCAGAGAAATCCAGCTCCGGCGCTTCCGGTCTACCTTCGCGGGTGACTGGGATATCGAGAGAGACCCCTGAAGGAGATACCAATCCTCCATCATTCTATTCAGAGGTATGGTGTTGACTAAACCCTTAGATGAGAATTCTTGAAACAAACCTTGGCAAAACCAACTTAACTTAAAGCTACTTACTTACTCCCCTTTCACGTGTTAGGCTTAGGTCAGGCACACTGGGGTAGGCTTAGTTAGAAGCACCAGTTGAGTATGTTAGCCTAATGTATATATGACTGTATATATGTTTTATTACTTTTAAACCATTGTATGGCTAAGAAACCATATCAATGCTTTTACAGTTCTATTTCGCAATACTTATCTTACTGTACGTACTTTTTATAATAACAATTCTTGCAATTGTGGCAATACATTTCTCTTGTACGAGAAGAAAGACTGTTCAATAAATGTTAACCTTTATTGGCAAACGCCCGTCTCTCTATTCTCTACATCTCGTGAAAGTAAACTGCACTAGACTGACTGAGTGAAATACATGTCTATTGTTTCACACGACCCTAGAGATCGACTCTTGATCTGAGGAGCAAAGTTGTCATGTTGCACGGTTGTTGGAAAACTGAATCCCTTCTTGTCTGTGCCAAGGAAGCTGATCACTTCCTATGCAGAGAAGAAAGTTTCCAGTGACCTCTGAGCTAGTTGGTAACACAACCCAATTAAGTTTAGCATAGTCAGTGGAGGCCTGGAATATAAGCAGTTCCACGTCGATACTACTGTTTATGTTATTCCAATGCGCAGGGCCTAGTGGGAAACTAGGAACTACACTACAATTCATTTGATATTTACTAAATAACAGGCAGTATACCTGCTACTTGCTACCAAATGGGTGTTTGGACACACAACAAACTGGAACAAGCATTTGCAATGCACTTGCATTTACGCAAGTTTGAGCTATTGGCATTCCTTTTATTTATGTTTGGTTTTCAAAACATAAATAAAATGCTTTGTCATTTACAATCCCAATAACTTAAACTCATGTAAATGCGCGACCTGTTGCATTGCAAATGCTTGTTATCTTCCGTCTCATGGTCTTTTTAGTAACATTAGAAAACTTAAATTTGAAGCTTTTGTGTGTGCCCTGGGCAGAATGATTCTGCCCAGGTTTAACCAAAAGCTGTCAGTTACTGAAACATTTTGCATAGTGTAGTTTTCTGTCAACAAATAAACATTTGTGTGGCATAAATGCCTCGGTTCCCGCTTACTTCCTTGAAGTACTATTGTCCTTATAGTAAAGTCTCCAATTTAATTATATAAAAATGGCATTAGATTTATGCATTCCCCCTTCCCACCCCACAACAAAACCAATCCTATGGATTACCTAGATTCCTGTGTGTGTGGTTTGATTGCCACAGTTGTCCTTGAGGACTCCAGTTCTGGTGTGCATTATTGGGTCAAAGGGGAAGATGGACAGATACTGTTTGGAGAAGTTATGTCCAGTGGTCCCTTTGGCAGCGGCTATAAACCGCTCGTGCCTCTTTGTCCCATGCTTCACTGGCATCCCACAGATTTTTCATGGAAGATTAAATCTGCCCCTGTAAGTGTATCCCACCCCTGGGAAGCCAGTGGGATCTATTCTAAGCAAATCGCCTGTTACATGAAACCACGCAAGCTACCGGGGCAGAACCCACAGCTGGATGCCGCGGTGCGTGCGTCTGCGGCTCGGCGGCCGTGCACTCAGGGCTTCTACGCGCTTAGTTTCTTGGCCGCCAGGTGTAATATTACTGGAGCACCAAGGCTGCAGGCCACGGCTCTCATTCAGTCAATTTTTTTCGTAAATGTATTGTTTGGGTGAGCGGTTAAGTTTCTCTTAATTTCCAACAGGAAGAGGACTTTTCTGAAAATGTGCCACTGAAAAATCTGTTAACGTTATTGAGTGCATAGAAAATTAAGGTGCTGGATGTGGTGGTGGTGGATGCGGTGGTGGTGGATATGATGGTGGTGGTGGATGTGGTGGTGGTGGTGGACATGGTGGTGGACATGGTGGTGGTGGACGTGGTGGTGGTGGGGGTGGTGGTGGACATTATGGTGGACATAGTGGTGGTAGACATGGTGGTGGACATGGTGGTTGTGGACACACTGGTATGTTATGTTAAATGAAACTTTTTAAGCGCACTAACACCAGAGGTTTCTTGGCGCTAACTGACAGAACATGAACAGAGTCCCAAGGCATAAACTAACCGGTTGTGGAGAACAGAAACGTTTTTAAGAGCTTCCTTAACTGGAGTAGGGAACCACTGGATTTAATGGCCATTGGAAGAGAATTCCAGAGTTTAGGTACAAGGTGGGCAAAGCGACGGCCCCCGACCTTGCTGGTTTTGATTCTGGGAGTGACAATTAAGTGACGGTGGGCTGACCGGAGGTTACTTGCAGGTTGATACGGAGTGATCAGTGAATTAAGAAAGGCTGGACTGGTGCAGTGGAGGGATTTAAACGTAAGACAGCCCAACTTGAAGGCCGCCCTCCATTCTACTGGCAGCCAGTGGAGCTGGTGGTGGACACGGTGGTGGTGGAAGCGGTGGTGGTAGACATGGTGGTGGTAGTGGACGTGGTGGTGGTATTGGACATGGTGGTGGTGGTGGACATGGAGGTAGGGGTGGTGGTGGACATTGTGGTGGACATGGTGGTGGTAGACGTGGTGGTGGTGGACCTGGTGGACCTGGTGGTTGTGTACGATATGGTGGTGGATGCGGTGGTGGTGGTGGACGGGGTGGTGGTGGACGCGGTGGTGGTGGACATGGTGGATGTGGTGGTGGTAGATGTGGTGGTGGTGAATGTGGGGGTGGACGTGGTGGTGGATGTGGATGTGGTGGTGGTAGATGTGGTGGTGGTAGACGTGGTGGTGGCCTCGTGGTGGACGTGGTGGTGGCCGTGGTGGTGGCGGTGGACATGGTGGTGGTGGATGTGGTGGCGGATGTGTTGGACGTGGTGGCGGTGGATGTAGTGGTGGTGGACGTAGTGGTCGTGGATGTGCTGGTGGTGGACGTAGTGGTGGTGGTGGTGGTGGTGGATGTGGTGGTGGTGGACGTGGTGGTGGATGTGGTGGTGGTGGACGTGGTGGTGGTGGATGTAGTGGTGGATGTGGTGGTGGAAATGGTGGTGGACGTGGTGTTGTTAGTGGATGTGGACATGATGGTGGTGGACGTGGTAGTGGTGGTGGACATGGTGGTGGTGGACGTGGTGGGGGTGGACATGGTGCTGGTGGACGTGGTGGTGGTAGATGTGATGGTGGACGCGGTGCTGGTGGTGGTGGATGTGGTGGTAGACATGGTGGTGGTGGACGTGGTAGTGGTGGACGTGGTGGTGGTGAACGTGGTGGACGTGGCGGTGGTGGTGGATGTGGTAGTAGTGGACGTGGTGGTGGTGGACATGGTGGTGGTGGACCTGGTGGTGGTGGATGTAATGGTGGATGAGGTGGTGGACTTGGTGGTGGACGTGGTGGTGGTAGTGGACGTGGTTGTGGTGGATGTTGTGGTGGTAGTGGACGTGGTGGTGGTGGATGTGGTGGTGGTGGTAGTGGTGGTGGAGGTGGTGGTGGTGGGTGTGGTGGTGGACGTGGTGGAGGTGGGGGTGGTGTTGGACATGGTGGTGGTGAATGTGGTGGATGTGGTGGTGGTGGACATGGTGGTGGTGGTTGTGGATGTTGTGGTGGTGGTGGACGTGGTGGTGGTGGACATGGTGGTGTTGGATGTGGTGTTGGACGTGGTGGGCGCGGTGGTGGACGTGTTGGTGATGGATATGGTGGTGGTGGACGGGGTGGTGGTGGACGCGGTACTGGTGGACGTGGTGGACGTGGTGGTAGTGGTGGATGTGGTGGTGGTAGACGTGGTGGTGGTGGATGTGGTGGTGGACGTGGTGATGGTGGTGGACGTGGTGGAGGTGGTGATGGTGATAGACATGGTGGTGGTGGTCGTGGTGGACATGGTGGTGGTGGACGTGGTGGTGGTGGATGTGGTGGTAGATGTGGTGGAGGTGGGTGTGGTGGTGGACGTACGTGGTGGTGCTGGACATGGTGGTGGCGGCATTGCTAATGCTTTTTATCTTCTGACTCATTGTCTTTTTAGTAACATTAGAAAACTTAAATTTGAAGCTTTTTGTGTGGGCTTTTGTGTGGGCCCTGGGCAGAATGATTCTGCCCAGGTTTAACCAAAAGCTGTCAGTTACTGAAACATTTTGCATATTGTATTTTCCTGTCAACAAATAAACATGTGTGTGGCATAAATGCCTCGGTGCCTGCTGACTTCCTTGCTTTATATCGATTTTACGAGTGGACGATCCCGTCCCACGTGGTGCAAACTCCGTGCGCAGCCAGTATTTTGTGTGGGACAGACCGTTCAGCGTTACTTGCATCTCGGAGTGTGCCAGATGTTTACTACCAGAAGTTTTATGAATATCACGAATATTGGTCTTTTCATAGATTATAGTAAAGTCCCCAATTTAATTTTATTCAAATGGCATTTGGTTTATGGAATTCCCCTTTCCCACCCCACAACAGAACCAATTCCCTTTTTAGTTCTCGCCTGAGCCAGCGCTGCTCTGCGAGACATTTTGTTAGGGCTTTTAAAAGTGCTGCCACACGGCCTAGCGCTTGCGTTGACGCGTGCAGCCGCCAGCTTTCAGCGCCCTTTCCTCTCCTTCTTTCATGCGCACCACTCGTGTGGTTTTTTTTGCATGTGCACGCGCCCATTCCCGGGCTTGTTGCTCGCGCTTCTTGTTTTAATTATAATGTTGGTATGCGCTGTACCTAACATGCCTCCTGACGAGATCCCTGGCACTTAAGTTTTTAACAAATTAATCAATGGGTGTAATATCGTTTCACAAGCCCTGTCATCACCCACTGCAATCGTGTACATGTAGCACAGAATTCCCGGGAGCTATAATTACACGCTGAAGTCAAAATCCTTGCTATTTTCATAGATCAGGTTTTTCCCAAATGTACAACTTGAAGACAGCAATCCGCCACAATCAAACAATATTTCCTTGAAAAAGAGCTACTTTCTCGCAAGTTCCCTTTAAAAATGCTTTCCTTCCCATTTTCAAAGCCGGTGCGTGTTAATGATCTTTTCATATCTAACCCGCAAGCAGATATCTTCGCAGACTAGGGTCCTTAAGCGAAGTATTGGCAAAAATTACTGAAAATCTGCGAGGAAAGATTTCTTCTTACATTGACATTTTACTCTAGGGCAGCCCCCACACACACACGTACGCAAGCACACACGCACCATTCTCTGTTCTTGATCACAGAGCAGTCTTTGGGATTTGTCAAATTAAAGTGGTATTCATCGTGGGCGGCCTTCTGTGTTTTTCTGAGTGATTACATCCCTGTGCTTGTGGATTACCCATACCTTAGAATACTCACCAGCGGCAGGAGTAAACAGCTGCGGAATCACTGCCCCCTGCTGACTCATGGCATGCAACCCTAATCTGACCCTCGTATACCACACATGTAATAATACATGGTTTCATGTCGACGTCACGGAGCAGGATTAGAGACCCTTCATGCCCACACACCACCTACTTAGCTAACATCTGCTGATCTACTGTGAAGCCACAAGGCGGCCAGAAACACCCACTGCACGTGCGCACAGAACACCCTTTTGAGTGGCTGACAGTGTAGGCAACATAACTTTCAAGCCAGTAACCCCCCATGCATGCACTCATCCTGCAGACACTTTCCTTAAAGCGACTTCCTAGCTGGCGACCCGCATGCATGCACTCACCCTGCAAACACTTTCCTTAAAGCGACTTCCTAGCTGGTGACCCCCATGCATGCCTTCACCCTGCACACACTTTCCTCGCAATAACTTCCTAGCCAGTGACTCCCCATGCACTCACTTACCCTGCACACACTTTCCTTGCGGTGACTTCCTAGATGGTATTCACAATGCACACCAGAGGAGCGCCCGTTTACACACTTATCACACTATCAGCTTCATCCTTTTGTTGTTGTTAGCCACTGCCATGGCACTCCTCACTGTGGTAGTGCCCCCAGCCTCCCCCTCTTCAATGCCCTCAATGAAGTCTACAGTGATCCCCTCTCGTGCACAGCTCCCAGGCACACGTCAGTGCCCTTCTCCCACCAGCAATGTCCCCTGTCCCCCCTTGCAGGGCATCCCTTGCCCCCTGCAGCCCCCGTCCCCGAACCCTGTGGTACCCCTCTCACCCTCGAAGTACCGCTTGTCTACTACAGTGCCATTTCACCCTTAGCAGCACCCCTCTCAAGCTTCGAAGCCATCGCTGTTGCATATTTATCTTATGCAACTAACAACCATTGACAAAGCCAATAGTCCTGACTTGTAGTAGATGTAATGTTACTTGTTGTATATGGATGGAATGACGAAGCAGCAAAATACCAGTGGGGCGACACACTATGCCGAGCATGGATTTTCAGTTTGGGTTTTTAAGCCACGCCCTTCATTACATCGACCACGTCCCTCCGGGAGCCCCACAAGTTTTTTCATTCCACTTAACGCCCTTCCTCCTGTATAGTGACCTGCTGAACAGGGAGAACAAGTTCACTCAGGCCATCATAACCAATAAACAACAAGGGGCCCCCTGAACGAGCAAATGCAGGGCAGACTGGCAGGGGAATCAAATACTATAAAGAAAAACAAAACAAAATGCCCTTTCTGATACAAAAGGCCAAACTAAGGTCCTTATATTCAATCTGCAGTGGTGAGCTCACCAAGACCAGAAGCAAATCAGACTGTCCAACACCAGATCATTATGAAACAGAATTCATTTTTTATTTTATTTCTTTTATATAAATATATATTCTTTTACAAAACATGATAATGCAGTCTGATTTGCTTCGGGTCTTGGTGAGCTCACCACTGCAGATTGAATATAAGGACCCTAGTCGGGCTTTTTGTATCAGAAAGGACATTTTGTTTTGCTTTTCTTTATAACACTCAGGCCATCATACCTGCCAACTTGAAAAACCTGCATCAGCAAAAGGCAACTGGTTTCGCCTATATGAAATCTATTGGGATTGGCAATTTTCTTTTTTTTTACATATTGCATAGCAGTTGAGCTTCTGTGAAACATGGCTTAATGTAAAAAAAAAAAGTGCTATGATGCGCACACCATTTACTACGTTATAGCGCCTTTATTTACCATAAGCTATGTTGTGCAGCAGCTCTAGTGCTGTGTAATATGTAAAACAATTGACAGAGCCAATGCATTTTGTAAAGGCGTAACCTGCTGGCTTTGCCAGTGCTTGTTGTCGGTGGTTGGAAGGGGGCAAGAGTGTCTTGAGCAGCCTGGTCAGGATGCGGCTGCAGCTCATTTAAAATAAGCATTTGCTTTGCAACAGGTCTCCCATAACTGAAAGTTTGAGTTATTGGTGTTTCATTATTATTTGCAACGCCAACAGCTCAAACCTTCATTATTACGAGACCTATTGCATTGCAAATGCTTGTTTTTGATAGTGTACTTACTATTGAGGTTTGATCCGATACGTAACTTCCGTTTAAAACAGAAGCAAACACTGCCTAACGTCAATCCCGTTACGCTAATTGTTTTTTTTTAAATAGTGCGCAGTAACATGCGCGCGCTAACTTACGTTATACGCATGCGCCAAAAGTATCCCACTATGATAAACAGGAAGTGATGTGCACACACCACTCTTCTGTTGGTCTGTCTGTCTCTGGTGATCTTCCTGCTGGCGCGCACTCACGCCACGGGGAAGAAGGTAGCTGTATCATTGTCGGCTGCCTCTCGGTTTTTCCGTTCACATGTATAATCTGGTGTTCCTCGTGCACCTCTTCCCCTCCCACCTTTCTTGACTGTCGGGTTGGCTGCAGTTCTCAGCCTGCCATGGTGACACTTGTGGCCAATTAACAGCATCAATGTGAGAGACTGACTAGGAGCGGGGTCTGCCTTCCTGGGTGCAGTGCGCAAACAAAAGGCTCTGGGCTGGTGCCGGGGCTGGCAGGGACAGCATTTAGATGGCAACAAGTGTTTACCAGAGCGGGCAGAGTTACTTTAGGCATCTCCCTTAACCGCTTCCGTGCGGCGGCGATTTTCGCCGTGCGCAGCTTTTTTTTAAAAGCTGTTAATCATGACGAGCTGGGCTCGTCATCAGCGCACGAGCAGTGTGTGCCATGACGAGCCCAGCTCGTCATCAGCGCGGAAGGGGTTAAAGTAAAACAAGGAATCGTCTGAAAATGTGCAACTCACATCTAAATACTATAAAAATGTGCCTTGTTCGTCATAGTATAAGACCGCAAAAACTGAAAGGAAATCTCAGACTCGCTGGAAAGCACTACTACGCCTCGTCAGAGGTAGTAAGCGCTATATAAATAAAATATATAGACTTGCCTTGAGTGACGGGGCGGGGAGGGTGGAGGGGCTTGGATTATGGCAGGGCCTAGGTTACGCACCTGAATCCCATTTTTAAGCACATCGCTGCTGTGGTTATTTTTCCCCTGTGCTGATGTAAGGAAAGCTCCATTATTCATGACGAGCTCAGCTCGTCATCAGCACAGCTCAACTGTGCCTCATGACGAGCTGAGCTCGTCATGAGCATAGAAGGGGTTAAATACCTGATGTTTCTGAATAAAGAGTTGATCGCGCCACGTGAAGAGGCTGCCATGAAATAAGCAGGCGCTAGTGTCTCCTAACTTTGCAAACAGACTAAGAGGTTTTGCCAAAGCGGCTGAGAAGCAGGGCTGTGCGTAATGACCTCTTGAGATGCTTACAGAAGACAGCTGGCCACCTTAGAAGGGAGTTCAGAGCCAGCCTCTCGCCAGCCTTTCTGCCATTCGCACTAGTCCATGGATTGCTGTAGCATTTATATGTCTGTAGGGTATGTTTGGGAAAAATTGGTGGGCTTTAAAATATGTCTCTTACATAATACCAAAAGTTAGGATGCACTGAATTTAAGTTTATATAGCGCTTTCTACCCCTGACGAGGCGCTAATATTTCACACAGATTTTACCAATTTTTTTCTGACGTTAAATGTTGATCAAATCTTTTGATTTTTGCTTCATTATTATCTTACTCAAATCATACGCATTGCTCAAGGGTAAGTCTCAGTAGATAAAAGGGCTCTCGCGCGCTCTACTTGTTATCACAGCGCGTTTAATGTTAATTAGCATCTGTAGTGTGTAAAAATGCAGAAATAATTTCTTTTAGGTTTTTGGCAATGGTATTTTCTTTGTCTATGGTTCTGGTTACCATTATGTGCACCCCCTGCCTTCCATGCAGTTACAAATTATATACTGTACACTCCTGAAACATATCTTAAAATATTGAGATTAAAAGGAAGAGAATCGAAGTAACAACTTACAGTATCAGAGTGTCCAGTGGCTTGAGACACTTGCATGGGACTTCACTTCTCTAATAGAGTTATGGCTACAGCCAATGGAGCGGGTGGAGGAGTGGGCGTGTTCCCCCTTAGGGAGAGAGATGCAAAAGCTGGTGTAAAAGAAGTACAGTCATCAAAGAGAGTGCCCTTTCCTTTGTTTTGCACGCTACAGCCTGATCCTTGAAGCTTTTTTTGCCCCTCCCGGTTCCCATTGAGCCTTCCCGCAACTTGGCTCTAACACGACCTCTTCAATGCTTAATCCTCCTTCGAAGCATTTGCTTCCCTGCCCGACCTCCTCCCTGCGCTCCCAGGGTTCTCCCAGTCCCCACTACACCATGAAGTGCTGGCACTCGTGGACACCCGCAGGGCTATAAAAGTCTTACCGCCTCAACAGGTCCCGACAGAGATTGTTGTGTTTCGATTTAGATGCCCGTACATAGGTTTCCCGAATCATGCCCTTATATAGGCACAACTCTTACTTCCCTTATTTAGGCATAAAATCCCAGTCCTTATTTAGGCATCAGCCATACTAAGCAAATAGAGGCATGGTCACCTACATCCGTCCATCCCACGTCACAACGACTTCTTAGAAACCAGACTCTTAAGCCATTGAGATTTCCCTGCTTGGATTACTGATTTCTCCAAGAACTCGTTTATTATGCAAGCACAACTATTCCTTAGGGGTTCATTCATGATGTTCCTCTGCCCGACTTTACGTCACTGCTAGCATTCCTAAGCACCTTTCATGTATAAATATACCTACACTTACCCTGGCAAACCACGGATCGGCTACACAGCTCGATACGGCTCTCCACGGCAAGTTCGGAAGGAATTTGAGTCCCCACCTGATGCACTGACCAGACGCTGTCATCCTGCTCGCAGAGAATCCAGCTTTCAGTGTTTCTGACTCCCTTCGTGGGGTGTTAGAGGTTGAGACCCGGAAAGAGATTCCAACCTCTCTCATTCTAAGGTATGGAGCATACTGGAACCTAGAGGGACTCTTGGCAATACAAAACTATAGCTAGCTATACTATATAAAACAGCACCTACTTCTTACCTCGTACTACACTTAGGTTAGGTACAATGGGGTAGAACTATTTAGAAGCACCAGACAAGCATTTTAGCCTGTGTTATTTATGTATGTTTATAAGAATATATGTTATAGCTAAAAAACCATGCTATTGCAGTATTATTTCTTCTTACTGCTCACGCTGTACGTATTATATTTAGCATTTCGTCTTACGATTGTGACAGATCATATCTCTTGCACGAGAAATAAGACGGTTTAATAAATTATTTTATTGAAACGCACGTCTATCGATTTCTGTGTAACTCTGAAGAAACGAAGCTTGCACGATTTACTGAGTGAAATTGTTATCTATTGTTTCCACGATTTTGAGAACTATTTAGATTAGATGTCAGAAACTAATCCCTTCTCTTCATTTAAGAAGTTTCTAGCGATCTCTGAGTTAGCTGGCACTACAAGTAACTAAGTTTAATGTACTTGATAGAGGCATACTAACCTCAGTCCTATGCCAAAACTATAGTGTATATTATTCCAATGCGTGGATCCTATGAGGGAAATATGAACTAAACTACAAGGGGCTGTCATCTCTGTTAAGTAGATGCTATTTAAGTTCATAAAACCTGTTGCCACCTATTTAAGCTCTTACTCTGTGCTTTTAATACTCGAGGTGTCCGCATGTCACATTGCCTCTCCAAATGCATCAGCTTTGTTTAGGGGTGTGTTATCTCAGTTTCCCTCAGTCACCCTCCCACCATACTGCCATCCTTAACCCTTTCCTCACTTGTGTTTCCCTGAGCACCAGCCAGCACAGGATAAGCACATTCACTTAAAACATACTGCGCCTCGCATTCAGAGTCTCCCTACAGGGGCCCTCCCTTCCAGCCCTCAGAAAAACCTCACGCCACGCATAGCTTATCTCCCTCATCGGGGCATAAATCTTCACAGGCAGCCCATTTGCTTTGCTCTCACGTCGTCTCTCCCGTTGTTCGTGTGTTGCAAATGCTTGTTATTTAAAATGCAGAGAGTACGTTTTTATTTTTAATTTATCCGGGAGGATTCCTACAGCCCTTTTCATTTAAACCGACCTGCTCCATTTACCTTTTAAACTTAACTCTTCCCCCCTCCCCCCTTTGCCCCTAATACCCTTCCACTGCCCCCAGCCAATTAAAACTAGCATTTCCAATGCAATAGGTCTCGCATTTGTGAGAATTTGAGCCATTTGGCATTGTAAATGACAATGCCTTTTATTTACATATTGGTTTTGAAAACATAAATGAAAGGCATTGTCTTTTACAATGCCTATAGCTTAAACCCGTGCAAATGTGAGACCTATTGCATTGCAAATGCTTGTTAATATTTACAATTTCACGACTGCGGGCATACTTAAAGATATATGTTGACTAAGCGGTAAACAAAACTTAAAGATCTAGAACAATGATTTGAGACTACCCAAGGCATGGCCATACTGCGAGAGATTGGTACCGTAATCTCTGCGTACCAGGAGTTGCTGAACAAGAACTTAAATACGTCGCTAAACGTGGCGTGGCTCGATCTTATGGAGAAGGGGGTAGACCGGGAAGAACATTAGCTCATAAAATTTGCACAGGGCTTACCACACATACCGTGATTAAAATTGTAGATCGTCTAGATAATACACACTATGACACGGCGGGTATTTTACAAGCCTGCATGGACACTTACAGAAACCAATATACTACGCGTAACATAGCTTCATCCCGCACATATTACGATACCTTGACGATGTGGCCATAGCCTGGCTTTCAGATTCCCAACGGGAATACCTTTCACAAGCAGTTACAGTAGAAGAGATAACGGCAGTGATAAAAACACTACCTAATGGCAAAGCTCCGGGCCCAGATGGCTTCACCAATGGATTTTACAAGGCATATGTTGATTTAATAGCCCCACATATGGTTGAGATGTATGGCGATGCCCATGAGAAACAGATACTGCCCCCTACCTTAAGAGAAGCTATGATCATTGCTCTGTTAAAGCCGGATAAGGACCCATACCATTGCGATTCCTACAGGCCATTATCACTGATTAGCACTGACACTAACATTTTAGCTAAATTGATTGCTACCAGACTCCAGCCCCTGATGCCTAACATCGTCTTCCCAGACCAATCTGGATTCCCAAATGCAAAATCCCCATGCTTTTTCCATAGATTTCTATATAAACTGCTAAATGGACTTGCCTCAAGTTCGGCAGGAAGCTAGACCATGGTCCGCTAATTGTGCTTTTTATGATTTGGTATAAATCTGTTCAGTAGTTTTTGTGAAATTATGGTTGTAGAATAATTGTATATCTGGACTGTTGGGAGCAGCAATTTAAAAATGAAGTTTTCTGATTGGCCCAACAAACTTTTCCTTGGGCTATCTCGCTCCCACGGGAGTCAGACTCCTGCAAGAGCAAGCACTATGATTGGTTACCAGAAACATGAGAAAAATGTTGCTGGCAGCCATTGCAGGAGTGAGGAACTTAGTAACCTGCCCTGAAGTAAAAAAAAATAACGGGGCAGGACAATAAGAAAAGAAATTGTAAAAAAAAATACCACAATCCCTCGAGACTCGTGGGAACAGGAAGAAGAAAACACAAAATGGTAGTTGGCGACACAGGGATAAGCTCCTGATTTTGCCTCAAGGTGGTGACGCAGTGAAAAGGATTTAGAGTGGACGGCGGGAGCATGGAACTGGGCAAGGTGAGGGTGATGAGAGGTGGATTGGAGGTTGACCGAAAAGGAAGAAGGTTAATACTCTGGACTGGTGAAAGCAGCGTGGAGGAGCATATTTCAACATATTGCAGGCTGGCCTCCGACATCCGTGTAGTGGCAACTACAAAGGAAATGGTGAAGCCAAAAGGCCGTCTGACAACCCAAAGAAATAAAAATGGATAAATACACTGCTGCCTGAAAGCAAGATCTGCACAAGGCATAGCTGCCAGAAGCCCTGCCTGAAAGGAAGATCTGCACAAGGCACAACTGTCATAAACCCTCCCCTTCCCCCCCCCCGGAAGGAAGATCTGCACAAGATGCTGCTGACAGAAGTCCAGCCTGGGAGGAAGATCCGCACAAGGCACAGCTGACAGAAGCCCTACCTGGAAGGAAGATCTGGACAAGGCACAGCTGACAGAAGTCCCACCTGGATGGAAGATCCGCACAAGGTGCAGCTGACAGAAGTTCTGCCTAGAAGGAAGATCTGCACAAGGCACCGCTGACAGAAGCCGCAGCCTGAAAGGAAGATCAGCACAAGGCGCAGCTGAAGGAGTTCCTGCCTGGAAGGAAGATCTGGACAGGGCACAGCTGACAGAAGCCCTGCCTGGATGGAAGATCTGCACAAGGCATAGATGACAGAAGCCCTGCCTGGAAGGAAGATCTGCACAAGGCACAGCTGACAGAAGTCCTGCCTGGAAGGAAGATCTTCACAGGGCGCAGCTGACAGAAGTCGCTGCCTGGCGGTGACCTCAAAGCAGTGAGAGACCCACAAATGAAATGAATGAATGAAATGAAAAAGGCTCTTCTATAGCGCATGGCTACTCGGAAGCATCCCAGCGCTTAGGAAAGGACCAGAAGGGGATTAAAGCACAGAAAGCCAGCGGCTCTAGGTCCTAGGAAAAAGCCAGGTTTTTACACTTTTCCGAAATGCAAGCAGGTTGGGCTCCTGGCGGAAAGATGGAGGGAGGGCATTCCACAACCTTGCTGCATTAAGTGAGAAAAGGCGGCCACCGGACCGGGACCTATTGATTCTAGCGTTCTCTGAAAGATTCTGGTCATTAGAGCGGAGGTTTCTGCGAGCTCTATATGGTCTAACCATATTCCTCTAAGATGGGAGGACCCTTTCCGTGGATGGTTTTGTGTGCCATGCAGAGTGTTTTAAAATTAATCCGTTCCTTCACTGGAAGCCAGTGAAGTACGTTCAGCGCAGGTTTAGCTGAGGAACGGTAGCTGGTGCCTGTAAGCAGCCTTGCCGCCGAATTCTGAACAGTCCGATGCTGCTGGATTACTGAGACTGGAGCTCCTAGATAGATAGCGTTGCCGTAATCTATTGTAGAGAAAATTAATGACTGGATTAAGATTTTTTTAGATGTTTCTGGCAATTGAGGTAGAATCTTGCGGATAGTCTTTAGTAGGCCGAAGCAGGTGGCCGCTGTTCTCCTTGCCTGGGGTCTAAACAACAGTTCCGCATCAAACCAAAAACCCAAACTCTTAATCTCTGATTTTGGAATAGGGCCAAGACCCATACAGTGAGGCCAGGATAGAGAATTATCAAATGTGGCCCCCTCTGCCCAGGAACATCAGCTCTGTCTTTCCGCCATTCAGTTTAAGATGGGACTGATCTATCCAACTTGCGACCGCTTCTAAATAGTTACACAAGTTCGTGGAAGGGCAGTCTGCCTGATTCAAGGAAACCACCAGCTGGGTGTTGTCAGTGTAGTTTACCAATTGAATCCCAAAAGGGGCCACTATCTCCGCCAGAGGTGCCATGTACACGTTAAACAGCGTGGGGCTGAGGGAGGAGCCCTGCGGCACCCCACACTGCAACGGTACTGGATGGGAACAACTGTTCTCCTCAAACACCTTGAAGAGCCTATCTCTGAGGAAGGATTCAAGCCACCTTAGGGCCTTGCCCGTGACTCCAATGTTGTTAAGGCGAGATAGGAGGATATGGTGATTAACCGTATCAAAGGCGGCACTCAGGTCCAGGAGGATAATGGCCGCACTGCCACCTGCGTCCAAAATCCTCGTGGATTCCTCGACCACCTTCAACAAAGCTGTTTCGGTTCCCTGCCCTCTTTTGAACCCCATTTGAGAAGGATGAAGCAAATTGTGCGATTCCAAGAAAGAGGCAAGTTGCTGGTTGAGCTCTATACTTATTTTTCTTCACCGGATCAAAGTCTCTCCGCCATTGCCTCTTCTCCCGTTTACACTCTTGTTTAAGAGCCCTGAGGTCCGAATTAAACCAAGTTTGGTTGAGGGAGCCTTTCTTTTTAACTGTTTGTTTTTTTCGAAGCACACTATCTAAAGACTGTTCTATCCATTGATTGAACTCCCTGTTTGCTGTATCTATATCCCCGTTTACAAATGGTTCAGTCTTCCTCAAAGTTTTTGACCATTCGTGGAGCTCCAATTTGGGCCAACGTCTGGCTAAAGCTCTATGGGAGGAAGTAGTCGGGCTGGGGCAGAGCACTTTCCAAGTAAAAGGAATTACCAAATGGTCCGACCACGGGATTGAATAGGGGTCGTTTGTAATTAAGCCTGGGATGTTCGAGAAAATGGGATCAAAGAGATTCCCTTTAGAGTGGGTAGAAAGTTGAATTTTCTGAATCAAATCATAGGTCCCTAGATCTTTCGTCAAATTTAAAGCAGTAGAATCTGATAAGCTATTAAAATGAAGATTCATGTCCCCCAGCACCATGAAATTGGAAACATTACTGGCCAGATCCATTGCTGTTTCGGATAGTCTTTCATGAAACCGACCCAAAGGGCCAGGAGGGCGATATATCAGAAGTCCTAAGAAGGAGGTTTCTGGGGTTAGCGAGATGGAAAAACATACACTTTCACAGTCTGGGATCGATGTATCTGACACCCGACAGCCTATATTATCCTTGTAAAGAATGGCGACCCCTCCTCCGACTTTGGATACTCTATCCTTATGTTGGATTAAATATCCAGGTGGTAAGGCATGGACAATATCGGGAGCAGAGTTTGGACCTAGCCATGTTTCAGTGACAAATAGGATGTCTATAGCCATACTGCACAATAAAAGGGAGATTTCAGTGGCATGCTTCGGCAAAGAGCGGCAGTTTACTAATGCCATTTTCAGTTCGGTCTGGAGCTTATTTCTAGTTTCAACTGCCTCTGTCACTTTAAAAGTGCAATACTGGCAAGATAGTCAGCCAAGCACCAAATCTAAGGAGTGCCGGAGCACTAGAGCGCTCGTAAGATGGCGCCCGAAAAACTGCACTTTCTTCCCCCAAGATGGCGGCTAGGCAGCAGCTACACCGGCCAGGGACCCGCTCAAATAGCGGTGAGTTTCAAGTATTATCGTGCGAGTCAGCGATGTAGGGGCAGGACTGAGCACGGGTTGTCACTAATGAAAATCAGGGGTCAATAACTAAAATTACAACCAAGATACAAAAAATCGGGAATTGAGCTTTAAAAAACACCAAAGTGTAATGCTAAACTGCAGCAGAGCGCGCAAATAGCCAGAAGCGCTTTAAGCACCTAGGGGTACCTTATCCAGCAAACTACAAGATCCTTCAAGCCCAGCTAGCCACACTGGACACAATGTACACCAAAGGCCTTATTTAGATTTCAGCGGATGGTTTATTCCATCACAAATGTGACAGGTATCCTGCCCGCCCCATTAAAAATGCATTACATCCTGTGGCAATTATAATAAGGCAGACAGGATATCTGTCACGTTTTGATTAGGCCTTGGAGTAGTTCGCAGAGTTATACTCAGCTGAACTCCACGAAGTGACAGGGAAACCCCGCTGCACTCTGGGGACTTCCGCAAGTGGCAGAGTTTCTAAGTTGCCCCACTCTTAATGATTTTTTGCTCCAGGATTTTGTACCACACTGTAAAATCAGCACGAACGGCACTACGTGTCGTGCCAGAGGGCGCTGCTGCTTTCTGCCGCTCGAATTGACATTCTAATCGAGTGGCAACTTCATCAACGAGAATGGCAGATTTCTACACTCGAGTGGTCGCGACCTGCCACGACCTCCCGCAATGAGAAATCTCACCAGGAGGAGGTCTAGCGCGTTATATTTTCTCACAAGCGCTCGTCACCTTACCGTTGGTGAACCGCTTGAGAAAAAAACTCTGTTCTGCATCATTTTGTGGAGTTTTATGGAACGGATTGGGCAAAACTTTGCGAGGTCTGCCGGCAGAGTGGAATTTGTCACCCACCCCTATTTTTGAGGCAATAATCCATTGGACATACTCCTAACTAGGCCCTATGTCTGCAATAAGTGTTCTATAAGAAGTGAGATCCATGGCCTTGTAACTATCAGGTAATTATCTGACTTCTGATGAACCCCACAGAGTGAGTGCACAGCCAGAGGGCAGTAGGGGGGCTGAAGGACAGGAAATTAGGTAAACTTGAATATGAGAAATATGGAAAGGTAGAAATGTCGCATCACCTGTGGATAACTGACACCTCCTCCCGCTTTGCCAAATGCCCATCCAGTCACAAAGTGGCATCCAGGGCCCCAAACGGACAACATAAGGGCAAATGCCATGTAATGGTGGAAAAGGGAGAAAAAGAGTAATATGCACACATCTGATGCAGGGTTATGTCAGGTAAATTAGTGGTTGTGATGGATTCTCTATAAGTACTAAATGACTGATATCGATGAATATTAAATTATATGAATCAATGTTTATTTGCCTTATCTGCGCTTATAATGTTTAGGATGGGCCTTACAGTAAACCCCTCACTTTGTTTTACACCAAACCCCCTGAAGGAGCTGCATCTTACAGAACTTTATCTACTTTAGAAAAAAAAAATAACTTGCTTTTTAAAGTTGTCTTTCAGGGCCAGAACCGGGTGCTATAAGCTGCACTAGTTTCAGGGAGATGGACAGATGTTATGGCGATAGCAAACGCCCCTCAAGCCACAATAATGTTCCAATCTTCCAGGTTAGAAGAAACCATAAATGCTTGAACCAAGGGAGCTGTTGAAAGTTTCAAAGGTGACTTATGAACAGCGAGGTAAAGGCAGGAGTTGGTATTTGAGATGACCTTAAGTCAATAGGAAAGAAATGAGAAGTGTGTGAATGGAGTTACTTTCGTTGTATACTTCGTAAAGAGTTACTGGAAATGTTGCAGCCCCGCCTGAGCCATCTCTTTTTCTAAACTCTATTGTTGTTTAAATGAAATCTGGGGGGAGGAGCCAAGCACGGGACCAAGATGGCCGCGTGATCGCGTAGTTCCGTAGGACCCGCTCCTCCTTTTGTCTATCCTGCTCTTTATCCTGACACCTGAGAACGAATTTCGACAGGGGAACGAAAGAACTGCTCCCTTGCATAATTTCAGATCGAAACGGCGAATTCTATCCCCCTGGTCATGATCTGAAGATTTGGACCTTAATGTCATCAGAGCCACGGGCTGCGGTGAGGGGGATAAACAGCATGTCTGGGAGCACACCACTCACCTATCAAGCAAGGTTCGCCGCTGGCATTCTGGGTAATGCAGTCTCTGGTAGTTTGCCTCGTAGAAGTGTTGTCGAGTGTTTCGCCAAAGTTGGCGCAGACGGTGCTGATCTCTAGACACCAGTGTTTCAGGTTCATTAACCTTCGTCAGTAGAGATTACAGACTAGTTTTAGGGGTTTGCTGAATAGGTTGCCAAAATCGTCTCAGGTCTGGTACCGCTCACTGGCGCGCAGGGCATCAACCACGAGCTCGTCAGCTCCATGACTCATGGGAGTCCATTTGAAGAAACAGCAGGTCTGGGAGCACACCGCTCACCTATCAAGCAAGGTTCGCCCCTGGCATTCTGGGTAATGCAGTCTCTGGTAGTTTGCCTCGTAGAAGTGTTGTTGAGTGTTTCGCCAAAGTTTGCGGTGAGGGGGATGCCTGTGCGCTAATGCAACAACAGCGGCTGTGACGAGCGGAAGTTCCAGCATGGCACGGAGGTCGGCACCAACAGTTGTTTCTTGCCGAGGGGTTGTGGTGAGCTGGGAAGACCTACTCAGTGTGACTATTGCTGAGTAAGGCCTATTGGCATGGGAGAGGTGTGAAGTGTTGCTCGAGGTGCGAAGTCTCGTGACACTGGGAAGGAAGCGGAGGCCATTTATTGCAACCTTCATGGCGTCAAAAGCGGAGACTGAAAAGGCCCCCTCTAGAACCGGGAGAGGGCTGAAAAACGTCCAAACGAATAAGCTGGACAGGTATACACAGCCCAAAGGCTCTCCGGTGGAACAGAGACACTCCCCTTCGCTCGGAGGCGATTCCCAGGTGAGGGGACAGAACCCACACTGAAAGGCGTCATGGCGGCCATAAATAAGGTTGAATCCTCGATGGTGGCAAAAATGGACTCTTTGGATAACAAGTTGGACACTGTGAAGCTTGAGTTCAATTTGCTACGGGCAGACCATGCCAAAACAAGTGAAAAAGTCAAGTCGCTCGATATAAAGACGTCTAGCCTGGTGGATGATGTGGTGGAGATGCAAAGGGAAGTTCAGGCCTTACAGGCGGCGCGAGAGGAGACCCGTCGCAGGCTGGATGACTATGAAGGGCGCAATTGGCAACAACATCCGTATTCTTGGAATACCGGAAAAGGCGGAAGGTCGTACACCTGACTTTTTTGTGGAGGACATTGTCTTGAATCACCTCAAACCTAAGGGCCTCAGTAACTTTTTTACTGTTGAACGGGCACATAGAGTGCCAGGAGGCCCGCCGAGGCCGGGGCGCCCCCTTCGCCGATGATTGCAAGGGTGCTGAACTTCCGTGATCGAGATGTGATTTTACAGGCGTCACGGGCGGCTGACCCGCTTCGCTATGAGAATACTACCCTTTCTTTTTTCCCCGACTTCACCCAAGCCGTGCAGAGACTACAACA
Organism: Lissotriton vulgaris; assembly: GCF_964263255.1. Classification (NCBI taxonomy): domain Eukaryota; kingdom Metazoa; phylum Chordata; class Amphibia; order Caudata; family Salamandridae; genus Lissotriton; species Lissotriton vulgaris. The sequence continues at coordinate 118,300 of NW_028252259.1, read as the reverse complement.
GAACTTTCTCCCGGTTAAGAGGAGGCTTAGGGACAAAGGTTTGAGATATTCTATGCTTTTTCCAGCAAAGCTGCGGGTTGAAAAGGACGGGAAGGCCTGGTTCTATAATAAACCTGAGGTGGCGTCGGACTGGTTGGACACTGTAATGGTGGACAGAGAAGAAGAGCGGCGCCAGGAGGCAGAAGTTGAGCGACAGGAGCAGGAATAAAAGACCTTAGTAACAGGGACTGATCAGATCATTTGACATTGGGAGGGTGGGTATTGTTAAGTGTACTTGGAAAGAAATGCCAACATTGAATATCTCTCGGGTGGGAATCATCTGGGAGGAGGGGTGAGCGGCTAGGCGGCGGGTACCTCCTCTTCCTACTTTTAGCTGTCTCTGTTGGGTGGGGCGACAGGCACACTGTGAGTTGGGTTTGGGCATAGTCCTTATGCAGGGGTGCAGGGTGGAGGGGAGGGATTTCCGGGAGGGTTGTTTTCTAGGCATGTTAAGTTTCAGTTTTGTTTTGACTCGCATTGGGGATTGATTCTGCATTACGATGTGGTGGTGTGGGGTAAATGTCTTGCATTGACCGGGAGTCGGGGATACGAGTGCTGAGCTGGAATGTCAATGGGTTAGGGGACTAGATGAAGAGGGGTATGGTTAGCCAGCTGTTTAGGCGCCACTTCCAGGATGTTGCGCTGTTGCAGGAGACGCACTTGGTGGGTAATTGTTGCATGGCCCTGCATAGAGGGGGCTATAAACTGGTCGCTCACGTGGGTTTTACAACAGGCTCTAGGGGGGTTGGCATTTTGGTGAAGAATTCCTTTCCTCTTGAGATTCAGGCCGCATGGTCCGATCAGAGGGGCAGATATGTAGGGGTCTCCAGGAAAGTCGGGGGCAAGGCGGTCACCTTACTTTCCATATATGTGCCCCTGGGCCTCCAATCTGATACCTTCAAGGATTTGACTGCTGTATTTCTGACCTTGCCGCTTGGCCTCCTTGTGTTGGGAGGGGATTTCAACTCAGTGGTAGATGGTAGTATGGATCGCTCTCCCCCAAGGGTCCTCCCTACGCTGCAGAAATGGCTGCATGATTTTATGGAATTGTTGGGTCTAGTAGATTGTTGGAGAGTATGCAATAAGCTCTGAAAAACTTCACGCATGTCTCTGCGGCACACAACACTATGTCCAGGTTGGATTACATACTGCTGCCTGCTGCCATGGCAGACACTGCTAGGGAGGCTCGGCACTTGGGAAGGGGCGTCTCTGATCACTCCTCCGTCTGGTTGCGGGTTGAAGTGGGGCAGCCTGCCGTCGGCAGAGTCGCACCCATTAATGCTTGGCACTTAAAAGAACCGGTAATTAGGAAAGAGATACATAAGGTCTCGGAGCAGTATTTCCAAAATAATGCTGGCACTGTTGACTTGGCGCAATCTTTATGGGAGGCCTATAAGGTGATGCTTCGGGGGGAGGTCCTGTCTTTAATTGCAGGGAAAAAGAAACAGCGCCTAGCCGATGTTAATAGAGTAAAAGCTGAAGTTATAGCTTTGGAGAAGCGAGTGGCTGAGGCAGCGTCAGTGGAGGATCTGCACCAGTTGAGACTTAAGCAGGATGAATATAACGGCATTTCTAGGGAATGTGCGGTTACGCAGCATAATGATGTTCAGAGCAGGGTATATGAACATGGAGACAGGGCTGGTAAGCTTATTGCTTGGTTGGAGCGCGGTGAGCGTGCCTCTCGGTTGGTGCCGGAGTTGGAGGGTGTTGGACCTGATAGCATTACTGATCCTCAGGATATTGCAGACTCTTTTTCTTCATACTATCAGGGTGTTTACTCTTCCACCAACGAATTTACAGAAGCTGAGCATGCGGACATGATTAGGGATATCGTTATGCCCCGATTATCTGATGAGCATCAGCAGTATATTGACTCTCCCATTACAAATGATGAGATCATGCAGGCAATCAAGAGCATAAACTCTGGGAAGGCGACAGGTCCTAACGGGGTGCCGATTGAGTTGCATAAGCTGAATGCCCAGAAAAGCGCCCTGCAAATTCGAGCAATGTTCCTGGAGAGTAAGAAGATAGGGCAACTTCCATACGACCAGAGGATAGCGAATGTCGTGGTAATACACAAAGTGGGTAAGCCCCGGACATCTCCCTCCTCCTATAGGCCCATTTCACTCCTTAATGCTGAACCTAAGATTCTGGCCAAGGTGCTAGCTATTACACTTGTTAAGGTAATCACTACTCTCAGTCGGGATTCATGCCGCATCGAAACACCGCTTTAAATCTTAGGAGACTTCACGGAGTCCTGGGTCAGTCCCGTGATCTGCTGCAGCCGGCTGTGTTGGTGTCCCTAGATGCCACCATGGCTTTTGATCGGGTAGAGTGGGCTTACTTGTTGTCGGTATTGGCGAAGTTGGGCTTCAGCCCTGAGTTCATTGGGTGGGTTCGATTGTTGTATGCGGCCCCTTTGGCCAGAGTGGCCGTTAACAATTGCAAATCGGTGGATTTTGAACTGGAAAGGGGCAGGAGACAGGGGTGCCCGCTGTCCCCTCTCCTCTTTGCGTTAGCTTTGGAACCTTTAGTGGCTTGGGTCAGGTGGGACCGATCGATTCGTGGACTGCGGTGGTCGCCGGAATGGGAGGATAAAATCTCGCTTTATGCAGACGATATCCTCCTGTATCTTACCACGCCTAGAGCTTCTTTGATCGTCTTTCTGGATATATTGGCGGCGTTCGGTAAATATTTGGGATTTGCCATTAATTGGGCAAAATCTGTGATGTTGGTGTTGTCAGGCGATCCACCAGTGATTCCACAAACCTGTCCCTTACAGATTGAAATGGTAGGATTCAAATACCTCAGTATTTATATTGCATTGGACCCTAAGAGGCGCTATACTGAGAACTTGTTTCCACCACTAGTTCGGATCCGCAGGGATGTGGAAAGATGGAAGATGCTACCATTGTCGCTTCTGGGTAGAGCAGTCTTATTCAAAATGATGGCCTTGCCGCGTTTTCTTTATGTGCTTCAAAATGCTATGGACCCAGTGCCCAGTAAACATTTCCGAGAGATAGAGGCCCTTCAGAGATTGCTTCTTTGGGTCGGTAGGCCCCTTATAGCGTTTACTAAGCTCACTCTCTCATGGTATGATGGAGGAATTGGGCTCCCAGATCTGAAGAAATATTATTGGGCTTCACATCTGGCGGCCATCAGTCAGATGGTCTACGGCATACCCAGTGATGCGGGGTATGCTACGGATCGCAGCCAGCCGCCGGATGGAGACGTCCTTAGGGCTCTGTATGCTAAGTCTGGGAAGTTCGCACTTGCCGGGCCTACGGTCTGGCATTCTGCCACTAGGAGCCTGGGTTGAGAAGGGAAGTTGACTTTGGCTACCCCCCTTTTTAGCTCAGCGAAACTAGGGAGTTTGTGGACCACTAAAGGGTTCGATAAGTGGGAACTAATGGGGATCAGCCAGATTAAGGATATTTGGGGGCTCGGAGGTGTACAGACCTTCGAGGCCCTCCGACTACAATACCAGCTTCATCAAAACAAATATTTCCGTTACATGCAGGTTAGGCATGCCCTCCTTGCCCATATATCTCAGGATGAAGATCTCCCGGAGGCCTCCCCTCTGGAGGACCGAGTGTTAGACGGCCACATCCCCGAGAAAAAAATCTCCTTGATTTATAGGAAATTGATCAACAAAATGGACGATCCGTTGGGTAGTGATAGAGCAGCGGGGGGAGCAGATGGGCTAGAAATGGATGATGAAGACTGGATTGAAGCGGTGTCTTCCCCCAGAGTGGTGCCGATTCAGATGAGGCTCAGATTGGTACATTTGAAGATTCTTCTCAGGTCATATGTCACTGGGCCGGGTCTGGTACGCATGGGATGGGTATCGAGTGGTGATTGTAAGAGAGGCTGCGGTGAGGTGGCTACATTTATGCACATCCTGTAGCACTGTGAGAATGTCCAGAGGTATTGGCGAGCCATACATACTGTCATGGAGGAAGTATTGGGGTGTGAGATACAACCGGAAGCCCGGAGATGCCTTTTAAACATCTGGGAGCTCACAGATTTGAATCAATATTTGAAACAATGGGTCTCGTTAGCATATATGATTGCGAAGCGTAATATTGCACAACTTTGGGGAGCCAGTCTGTCACCTCAGCGTACCAAATGGACCCAGGATCTGGACTGGTGTATGTTTCGAGAGCGTGCAGTTTATATTGCTAGGGGTTGCCCCGAAAAGTGAGGTAAGGTCTGGGGGGCCTGGAATGCTTACCGTGATGGTATTTGTACTCCCCCGGCCAGACGACGAGACTTGGACACTCATTATTCCCCTTGATCCCAAGAACTTATTTTATTTTGTAATTCTATCCTGAATGTGAGACGACCCAGACTTTGTAGTGAAATGTATGATCATGTACTCCCAATGCGATTTTCTTTTGTTTGTTAATAATAAAAAGATATATTAAAAAAAAATGAAATCTTGACTGTATGCATCTATCTTAAGCAAAACCTTAAGCACTTGGGTGCTCCGTGAGCGCCCTTACTTTGCTAAGTTACTCTGTGAACACTGTTAAATCACCTCATTTTCAGACATTAATAAGATGTCACCTGATCACCAGAACTTTTAGTTAAATATCTGTGTATGATGAAATATTCCCTACTACGTTACAAAGGGAAGGGGGCGATTTACTAGGATTTTGCGTCGTGTTTGCGTCACAAAAGTGGCACAAAACAGTGCAATATCTTTTTTTCCTAATTTTCTTTCCAGCAAATAACTTAAAAGTAATGTGAAGCATCGCATGGCACTGCTTCACGTTACTTTGCACCATGTGGTCCTGCCAATGGTGGGGCTTGGGGGTTCCCATGCAACCACCCATTGTTTCTCATGCTAAACCCAATTTATCAAATACAGTAGATTTGGTTTAGCGGGAGAAAACGGCAACCTTTTAAACTAGGCGCTTGGAAGGAGAGATGCTTTCATTTCTCCTTCCTTTTCTGACTTTGCATGCGTAGTGCACTGTGCAACATGCATGCAAAATTAGAAAAGGTTTCCCTCATGTCTAGGCATAGTATTTTGTACAAGAAGGGTGTCCTTCCTGTACAAAACCTATGCTGGACTCACACACACAAACACCCTAGCGCTCTGGTGCTAAGGTGTGTGCATGGCACAGGGCTGCTGTAATCGGTGCCAGCGCAAGGGAAAGGGAAGGAGAGAGCCATATCTTTGAAAATATGGTGCTCTTCTGCTCCCTCCCTGTCATGCAGCGCAGCTACGCGTGGGGAGGCCTGTGCGCTGCATTGCGTGGAGATTTGGTAAATCTCCCCAGAAATGTCTTTTACAACAAGTTACATATTATACGTTCTCATTCCATTATGTTTCAATTTAGTAATTTTCAATATCTTTACATCCAACAGAAAACAAGCCTTGAATGTGTGAATTGACCATCAATAATGAAGCGAATGCTGTAAATCTTCAATAATAGCAGAAATATTGAGCTACAGTATTCAGGAAAACATCAGCGCAGTCGGCGGCAGAGGAACGTGCGCACACACTGACAGATCTCGGATGAAGCATCAAGGGAATTTCAGTGATTGTAAGACGCTGAGCTGTGCACCTCCACGCCAAAAGACGAATAAATGACCTTAGGAAAATTAAGGCAACAACAATAACAACCTGCCTCCTGTATAAACAAGTGTTAAATACTAACTTTGATCATGGGATCGGTATGATATGATTACCGCAGTGCTCTATTTTCTAAAATAAAGACAAGCCATCATTCCGTGCTCTAGGTGAATTGTAAACTCTTTCTGGCCAAACCACAGTAACAATACAACAGACTGTCCAAATTTGCACCGGCCAGAAAGAAGATACATCTTTACCTGCAAGCGTGCATAGCCATAATCCAATCTAAAGGCACAATCGCCTACAAAGACACATTCTATGTATTAGGAGTGTGGAAAATATTTGGTGGCTATTGTATTTTATTGTTAATACAGAAATAAAACGTGCAAAATACTGCACACATATAAAGTGTGTGAGAAAAACACAAGTGCTTTAACAGCCATGTTGGCCCATCAGGAAATACAGTCATGGGATGTAGACAAATATATACCCGACCCACAGAGACTAACCAAGAAAGAAGAATCATACACATGCAGCAAGAGCTTTAGTTTGTCATCACTACTCAAGCTTCATCAGCACACGAACACAGGACAAAAACCAGTCAAGTGCAATGAATGTGTAAAGTGCTTTAGTCAGTTATCACACCTTCAAAGACATAATCAAACACACACAGGGGAAAAGTCATTTAAATGCAGTGAATGTGTGAAGAGCTTTAGTCGAATATCAAAGCTACAAAGTCATCAGCGAACACACACGGGGGAAAAACCCTATCATTGTAATGAATGTGACCGCAGTTTTAGTTACTCTTCAGCATTAAGGATTCATCAGCGAACGCACACAAGAGGCAAACCATTCAAGTGCAATGAATGTGTCAATAGCTTTAGTCGGTTATCAAACCTCAAAACACATCAGCAAACACACACAAGGGAAAAGCCATTCAAGTGCAGTAAATGTGGGAAGAGCTTTAGTCGATTATCAAACCTACGAAGACATCAACAAACACACACAAGGGAAAAGCCATTCAAGTGCAGTGAATGTGCAAAGTGTTTTACTTTCTCGTCACACCTACAAAGCCATCTGTGGAACCACATAGGAGAAAAAAGATTCAAGCGCAGTGAATGTGCAAAGTGCTTCAGTAAGTCATCACACCTACAAAATCATCTGCGAACACACACAGGAGAAAAGCCATTTAAATGCAGTGACTGTGGGAAGAGCTTTAGTCGATTAGATCACCTACAAAGACATCAGCGAACACACTCTGAGGAAAAACCATACCAGTGCAGTGATTGTGGGACGAGCTGTAATCGATTAGAAAATCTACAAACACATCAGCGAATACACACAGGGGAAAAACCATACCATTGCAATGAATGTGAAAGCATTTTTACTCGTTACTCAACATTAAGGATTCATCAGCGAACACACACAGGGGAAAAGCCATTCAAGTGCAGTGACTGTGCAAAGTGCTTTAGTCACTTATCAACTCTCCAAACACATCAGCGAACACACACAGGGGAAAAACCCTATCATTGTAGTGAATGTGACAGTAGTTTTCACGGCTCTTCAGCATTAAGGTATCATCAGCGAACTCACACAGGAGAAAAACCATTCAAGTGCAATGCATGTCTAAAGAGCTTTAGTCGATTATCAGTGCTACAAAGCCATCAGCGAACACACACAGGGCAAAAACCATTCAAGTGCAGTGAATGTACAAAGTGCTTTAGTCAGTTATCAGACCTAAAAAGTCATCAGCGAACACACACAGGGGAAAAACCATTCAAGTGCAGTGAATGTGGGAAGAGCTTTAGTCAATTATCAGTGCTAAATGGTCATCAGCGAACACACACAGGGGAGAAACCATTCAACTGCAGTGAATGTGGGAAGAGCTTTAGTCACTTATCAAACCTCCAAACACATCAGCGAACACACACAGGGGAAAAACCCTATCGTTGTAGTGAATGTGACAGTAGTTTTCGCGGCGCTTCAGCATTAAGGATTCATCAGCGAACTCACACAGGAGAAAAACCATTCAAGTGCAATGAATGTGTCAAGAGCTTTAGTCAATTATCAGTGCTACAAAGACATCAGCGAGCACACACAGGAGAAAAACGATTCAACTGCAATGAATGTGGGAAGAGCTTTAGTCACTTATCAAACCTCCAAACACATCAGCGAACACACACAGGGGAGAAGCCCTATCATTGTAGTGAATGTGACAGTAGTTTTCATGGCTCTTCAGCACTAAGGTATCATCAGCGAACTCACACAGGAAAAAAAACATTAAAGTGCAGTGAATGTCTGAAGTGCTTTAGCCGATTATCACATCTACAAAGTCATCAGCGAGCACACACAGGGGAAAAACCATTCAAGTGCAATGAATGTCTAAAGAGCTTTAGTCTGTTATCACATCTACAACGTCATCAGCGAACACACACAGGGGAAAAACCCTATCATTGTAGTGAATGTGACAGTAGTTTTAGCAGCTCTTCAGCATTAAGGTATCATCAGCGAACTCACACAGGAGAAAAACCATTCAAGTGCAATGAATGTTTAAAGAGCTTTAGTCAATTATCAGTGCTACAAAGTCATCAGAGAACACACACAGGGGAAAAACCATTCAACTGCAGTGAATGTGGGAAGAGCTTTAGTTACTTATCAAGCCTCCAAACACATCAGCGAACACACACAGGGGAAAAACCCTATCCTTGTAGTGAATGTGACAGTAGTTTTCGCAGCTCTTCAGCATTAAGGATTCATCAGCGAACTCACACAGGAGAAAAACCATTCAAGTGCAATGAATGTGTCAAGAGCTTTAGTCAATTATCAGGGCTACAAAGACATCAGAGAACACACACAGGGGAAAAACCATTCAACTGCAGTGAATGTGGGAAGAGCTTTAGTCACTTATCAAGCCTCCAAACACATCAGCGAACACACACAGGGGAAAAACCCTATCATTGTAGTGAATGTGACAGTAGTTTTCGCGGCTCTTCGGCATTAAGGATTCATCAGCAAACTCACACAGGAGAAAAACCATTCAAGTGCAATGAATGTGTCAAGAGCTTTAGTCAGTTATCAGGACTACAAAGACATCAGCGAACACACACAGGAGAAAAACCATTCAAGTGCAATGAATGTGGGAAGAGCTTTAGTCACTTATCAAGCCTCCAAACACATCAGCGAACACACACAGGGGAAAAACCCTATCATTGTAGTGAATGTGACAGTAGTTTTCGCAGCTCTTCGGCATTAAGGATTCATCAGCAAACTCACACAGGAGAAAAACCATACAAGTGCAATGAATGTGTCAAGAGCTTTAGTCAGTTATCAGGACTACAAAGACATCAGCGAACACACACAGGAGAAAAACCATTCAAGTGCTTTGAATGTACAAAGTGCTTTAGTCAGTTATCACACCTTCAAAGTCATCAGCAAACACACATGGGGGAAAAACTATTCAACAGCAGTGAATGTGGGAAGAACTTTAGTCATTTATCAAACCTCCTAACACATCAGCGAACACAGAGACTCCGGAAAGAACTTAAGAACATCAAAAATAATATTGACCTATCTGAGGACATAGACAAGAGCAGAACAGTGCAGTTATTGTGAGAGGAATGAATTACGGAAAAAGATTTTAATTCAAATTATGTGGGACATTGAAATGCCAGATGATAGAACACGGACTAGCAGTAAAGAAGGAAAACAGATAACAGTATTTGCAGGATTATAAAAGTGTTTGTTTTCAGTGATTGTTCACTTCCGTACACATAGCAAAGCGACATGATGTACCAGGATTAGGCGTGGGCGGAAAATCCGTTCCGCTCGCGGATTTTGCGGATTTTCGGGAAATCCGCAATCCGCGAGATTTGCGAATTTCCCGCAAAATCCGCAAATCCGCGAGCAGCGGATTTTGCTCGCACTGCTCGCACTGTTCGCGTGAGTTCGCACCCCGCGAATAAGTGCAAAATTGCAGAAATACGATCTTAGCAAAACTGAAAGTAACTACTTACCAGGTTCAAAAGTTCAGGCTCATCATTAGTAGCCATTTCCTGGAGTGCTTCCTGAGGGGCCCCTCCAGAGTTCAGTTGCCAGTTGAAACTATTATGTGACCCTGCTCTGAACCTCAGAATAGTTACACATATGCCACAAAGGTCCTGAATTACAGCTAAGGGAGACAAGCAGGAGCCAGGCTGGAAGTTAAAATCCATTAATCAGCCCCTAATTCATTATTGTCAGTTGGGGCAGGGCAGGTGTTGTAACTAATTTTGCAACAATGAAAGCACTTAGCAAGTGCAAAAGATCACTAATCAGGGCGCACTAAGGAAGCAGGTGCCAGCTAAAAAAATATTCTGTGACACATGAATCAGCCCCAAATTAATTCAGGTCACTTGAGGCAGGGAAGGTGTGCTTTGCTTTGCCGAAAATAATGTACACTGGACAACCAGAGGGTGTGGTGATGAAACAGAGGGTGGCATGGGTGGGCCAGAGGGTGGCATGAGTAGTCAGAGAGTGGCAGTGGTGACAGAGAGTGGCAGTGATGAAGAAGAGTGTCCCAAACAGGCTGGACACGTAGAAACAACAAGTTCGCGAAACTTGCGACCCGACAGGTAAGTTCGCAATTTGCGAAAGTGTACAAAACCCTCGCGAACTGGCAGAAACACGGGCGAACACAAAAAAAAAAAAAATCCGCAAATTCGCGGGAATTCGCGGATTTTGCGGATTGCGAATCCGCAAATCCGCAAAATTCGCGAACGCGAGATCCGCAAAATTCGCTCATGCTTAACCAGGATACACAGTGGGAGGCAAGTACAATGTGGACTAAAAGAAAAGAAAAATTGTTGATTTTTATTTGGTGAAGAAGAGATACAAAGAAAACCATTCAATCACACCTGATCACACTATCTGTAAAAGCAACACTGAACAATACTGGGACTAACAACAATATTTTCAGCTAACATATCGGATTAATGATAAAACCTATAAACCAAACACACCCAGAGTTGACATGTTGTCAGGGCTCTGGAGATGAGAAACTTCATTGGTAAAATGTAGGTATTACTATTAACAAATGCCACTGCAGTATATGTCATGAACTAAAGCGAAGCACAAGTGTTCAAGAAATAACCTATTTTTAGATATAAAAGAGCATATACCTTGTTTTTGAGTATCGTTTACTGCATCTTTAACACTCTGGTATCGGTTGATGGATCAGCTCGTGCCACGGGCCTTATAACTGAAGGAATCAAAATATTATTACATTACCATAAAACTATGGGGCTATTCTTACCAATTAGCCCCTTCCCAATTACCAATTATCAATAATCAATCAGATGGCAGTGGAGAACACCAATTCATCTTCAAAGAAGAAGCTCCTTTTTTTAAATCAGTGATACAATGGTCACGCTATATAGATGATATTATTTTTATATGGGACAGTGATCAAAATTCCTTATCAGAATTTACACAATGGCTCAATCTATGCGATGAGAATCTAGTGATGTAGAAATTGAATTTCTAGATATCAAACTGAAACATGAAAACTATGCACTCTATGTAGATCTCTATACTAAGCCCACAGCGCGAAATACAATATTACATCACAGTAGCTTCCACCCTCTGAAACAAAAAAATGCAATCCCATTTGGACAATTCCTACGACTTCGTCGTAATTGCACTAAAATCAGCGATTACGACACTCGTAGTGAAGATATGAAAACCAAATTTATAAACCGAGGCTACCCACATCGAGTCATTCGGGATGCATATAAGAGAGCACATTTCTTTGATCGCCAATATCTGCTATCAAAGGAAACTGAACCTGCGAAAAATAATCTGATTTCTGTCACAAGACATTCTGTCCTCAATGACCAAATTAGGGAAATTATCAGTTCTCACTGGTATCTGCTCAACATAAACAGGACACAATCAGATAAAATACAAAAACCCATGTTCGCGTATAGAAAGAACAAGAACATCAGGGATATTGTAGTACGGTCGAGGATGCCCCCCCCTAAACCAATACTACAACGTGGCATTTTTGACTCTCGCCCCATACATGGAAACTTTAAATGTGTCGGATGCAAGTCATGTGCCCAATGCATAGTGGACAATTCAATATCTTACAATGGCATTACTGTGGCAAGCCATGGTATAAACAATTGTAAAACCAAGAACTTGATATATCTCCTGTTATGTCCATGCGAGAAAGCCTACGTTGGGGAAACTTCCAGATCCCTGAACACTCGCCTAACAGAACATAGATCTGCAATACGCACAAAAAAAATTTCAGCGCCACTGGTATCACATTTTGTAGAACACAATCACTCTCCAGAAGATGCTAAGTGGTTTATACTGGAAAAAATCATACCAACGGCAGGGCTCTGCTGTGACAAAGTGCGCAAAAAGCGGGAAGTCTATCATATATTCATGTTCAATACTGTATCTAATGGTCTTAACTCAGAAATACAGTGGTCTGATGCTATCATGTAGTGGGCCTACCTAGCCAACACTGAAATCAATGGCTTCAAAATTGAACGGTCTTCTACATGGGATTAGATCTAGTATGGATAAATACTCTATACCGCTACCAGAGATGGTCTTGATTGTGAATATCTGTATAACTATTCGATCCATGTTTACACTAGAATGCTGAACTGACTTTGTAAATACTCAATTCTAGAAATAACGATTGTAAAGAAATGAACACTGTATATAATATCATTACATGTTGTAAATAGCACTTGTATGTTGTAAAAATTATCTGTATAGTGCCTGTGTATACTGCTGTTGACTACGATTATTTAGTTACTGGCATTGACAATTTTATCCTACCTTCATTCAGAATGATATTATTCTGTATACAGATTGCACTGCGATAATTTAGTTTATCCGAGTATCTATCCCCCCATTACATCTCGGATTCCTGTACATAGTACACATCTTAGGAGGAGACAATTATTATACCTGGACGTATGATTCCTTTTGTCTAAAACTTTATTCTTAAATTCCCTTTATCTACTTCTTATTGAAAATCAGAAGTCAACATTCTACTGATATGCACAGCAAGGTGCTTAGTACTTTACATCATGTTTATAGCCCCTTTTTCTCTTTTTCATTTTTTACCTTACTCTTTTCTTTCAGTTTTCAACTATCGTGCCCTACGTCATTATTCTACTAGTCCTGTGTTTATCTTTTGGTCTCCTTGGTTTCCGACGTACTAACCCGGCGCCGACCTAAATGACCCATAGTCCTATTTCTATGACTATTTTTGCCGATCGCGGCTCTTTCAACTTGGAAATAAAAGGCGCGCCAGAATTTGAAATCGGTTACACACGTCTTCCCTTGGTGAGAGATACTCTGCCCACCACGCCTACGAGAGTCATAGCCAGCCGCATATATCCGAAGCAACGGTAAGCCTTTCTATCTGGATACCCATCAGACTTCGTTTGAAAATATAGGGACACCGCAGTTACTTTTCCTCCGTTTTTCTAACTTCATTCTTGTGTCTGTCACATCATTTTCAGACCACAAGACCCATTTACCGTTTAAAGATCTCTGCCTCTCGGAAGTACGACCCACGAGCCCCCTAGGTAATTTATGGTTACCGTTTTCTACGTTGCTTGTTTGTTTAACAAGAGGGCTTCTGTTTGTTCAACATTTATTCAATGCATAAGCTGCAGACTCCGATGATAAGAGCCCCTTATAGTTCTTTATTTTAACATCACTTTCCATGATTCTATGACAAGCGCCTTTTGTAACCATTAATATCTCTCTTTTGCAATAATATCTCCCCTATGTAAAAACGGCTTGGTTATATATTTTTTTCAGGAACCCATTCACACATGTATTAATGTGTTTTTGCATCCTTGCTACACAGCCGACCCTGCCCTTTGCAATTACCTTTTTTGAACACTTATCAAAGTGAATACGCTATAAAACGGGACCACAACAAAGCCTGTCATTCAGGTATATGTAGAATTCGTCTCATGTTTTCTCATTTAGCATCTTTATGCATCTGTGTGAAACCCCTATTTTTATATCAAACTATCTGTCATGTTTCAGCTTGAATTTTAAAAAAGAAGAAGAATAATCTTCAAGGATATTCTATCAACTTAATTAATCATGTAAAGTCGTGCGGACGGAACAATATCTCTATAAGGTACATTTTCCTGGATGCTAGTTGATGTGACTACAAAAGAAAGACACTGTGGATATTTACTTATACCAGTCGTCTATTTCTTCCCCTTCTCTTTTTTTATATATATTAGACATTTATCTTATACTCAAGCCCAAAAGGACGTGTAGGTTTTCCTGTAATCCAATTTGGGTAAGCTCTCTTTGACTCAGACTTGTAATCTGTATAGGATATCTGTCTATGCCAGTGGACATATCGCCTGCCTTTGTTCGGTTTCGTGTTTATACAATTTAAAATATACTATGAAGTCTACATCAGGTAACTATACAGGTAATTTGGATTGAACATGAATAGTTACACTATTATTGGAGTATCTAGAAGTGAAATGTAAATATAGATGTGTATGTGTGATTTTCAGGCAACCTAATAATATATAAGCACTTATGCCGTCCTTTGACAATCTGAATGTGAAAAGTAAATATAGATGTGTATTTAGAACATATAGGCAGTTTAGGACTAATGTGAGTACTTATGTTATCTTATAATAAATTTATGTAAATATAGATGCGTACTTTGGATGTCATGAACATACAGCAACAAGGTACTGGATGTTATGGGGTTTGCATATAGGTCTGTGTCTCTCATTTGTCTCTTACCATGATCTACACTATATAACCTGACTGTAGACAAAAAAAATACTGTCTTGTTTATATTTGTTTATGAAATATTATCTGTTTTTATGTCACTTAAGTAAAATATGTATAACTATCTCACTCTCACTCACACTGTCTTTTTAACATTTCAGTGCAATAAAAGGCCACCTGGAGAAGGCTAGCCAGCCGAAACGCGCGTTGTGACCTACCTTGCCATATTGCATATATTACTAGTCTTGTTATATGTTTGTCTGTAATGGTTTTTAATGTTTATGCACTATTAGTAATTTAATGTAAAAGACAAATTTGTATACAATGAATTCTTTCGAAAAATCAAAAAAATGAAAATAGAAATTCTTAGGATAAAATAAATACATACAAAAGAAGGTTTATAACTTGGTGAGTGGTGAGTTTATCTGTCAGTATATGTTGATAAATATATTATTTGTAGTTTATTACATTTATGTTGTCACTTGACTATAGACCTTTACCAAACAGTGGAGAAGGATCAATCATTTATTCTTCAAAAGAGCTCTGGCCAGAGGAGCCTCTCTCTCATCCTCACCCCTCTGGGTGTGCGGAGAAGACTGCCAGCATACAGTTGATACAATGCATTTATACAGTTTGAGTCACTAGCAAGATCACCTTTCATGGAAGAACAAGTTGTCAGCATATGATACAGTAAGTCCATGTAGGGCACAATTGATTACAGCTAGCAGGGCCTGCACTATTCCTGAGACAGGTCAGAAAGGGAACTCCATTAGCTATCTCGGGACCTGGGAGTACGAGAACAGAGTCTGCAAGAATGTGTGTCTCAGCAAGCCAAAGCCAGATGGCCTTGGATTCTCAAGTTAAAGGAAAGACAGTTCACTTTTAAGCTGCTCTCAGTAATTCAAACTCCAAGAGGGAGGGGGACTATGCCATGAGTGAAGTTACAGAACAAGTGTCTGCATCAGAGGTTTTCCTGCCATTAACAAGCCTCTATCAATATACAGAAATGTTCATATTGGGAACCTAACAAAAGGAAAGCAATGTAGCATAACAGGTCCCTTACTGAGGGGACAAGAGTATCATAAGAGTTTCCACATTACAGGAACAATTCTGTACACCTAAAGCTTGCACATTTCAAAGATAGCTCAGTGGGTTGCAGCACATGAAAAACAAGCGGGAACTTCATATTGGTTAGACACATTGAGCCAATACAAAATATATATATCAGAGAAAGAAATGAATGAGTACATATTGCTAACACATATATTGGATATATTACGCCAATACCATATATAGGATTTTATATCCCATCAGACCGCCCTTTTGGCGTGATGTAGCCAATATTCAAAAACTAATCCTAGAACACTCTCTTATTTGAAAGTGCCACTAAAACTAAGAACCTGACATTCCATTATCTGCAGAGGGGGAGACCACCACTGCCTTGCACTATACCATCCTTCATTTAATTGATCATGTTTCTGAAAGCCAGAGAGATGGCATAAGAAAAATTCAAATTGAGGCCTAAGGCCTAGGTCAATTTATACTAGTGGATTACATATATGAAATGATATGTTCTGCAGTATTATATACAGATATTCAGATACATTTTCTAATAATGAAATTTTCACATTATATAGGTCTAATGAATTCTACTGACTGCACATATTATTACACAAATTTACTGACTTGCTCAAGGGAAACATTCCTGCTCAAGGGAAAGAACTAGTGAACTCAGTGTTGGTGAACCATTGGAATCCTACACTTCATTTTCTTACCCAGCAAGAAAAGTTCATGCTTCCTTCATTACATTTGGGCTGGTATTGAGCTGCATGATATCTTTTTACTGTCTTTTCGGGATATACCTCTAATGCAATACACTGTACTTCATGACATCTTTGTGTCCTTCACTAGTCAGAGTGAAAAGCATTTCATGGGCCCTTCAACTAATAGATACTTCATCTGTGCCAGTCTTTGTGTGAGATTAAATAAATCATATACATACTCAAGTGAAATAGTGGCGTTTCTTATCAAAACTCCCAGGGAAATGGAGATACTCTTCATCATAGGATGGACTTGATACTACTTCCATTAAGCAGCCAAATATATGAACACGCCCATCAAAATAATTGAAATTACAATAATAAAAGCAACGAAGGCCACCTTCACTCTGGTGGACCATCGGAAAAGAACTGTGTAGAATAAACAGACCGCCGGGGAGCAAGTGGTTTCTCATCCTCCAGGGCAAATCGAGCAAAGGGAAACATACTTTCTAAAAGTCCAGATATAAACTCGGCCGCTCTCTAAAAGTACACGAAGACCACCAGAGGGTTCTTCTTTCTTCCTGAGGGATCTTCTCCCTGTGTCCGTTAGAGCCTCACAGGCACGCTCTTTCCTTTGATCAAAAAGAGAAATCAACTCCAATTCCAACACAACCTCAGCCCTTAACTCAGTCTTTCTTTCTGAACAGAGCTATTTTACAAAGTGTTCCCAGCTCTCAACAGGTTCAGTCCAGTGTCTCGCTCAGTACCCCAGTTTCTAAAATCTAACGCTCCTCGATTCAGGTCTTTGCCTATTACTTTCCAACAGTTGCTGGGGTACCGCGTGGCCTTCGGGGCCTGAGGTCCTATTTCGAATGACCAGGCCGTTCCTGATCGGGGAACAGCGTTTCAGCAAGAACATTTGGGGCATTTGATTCCTCCAATGCCCGAGGATCAGCAGCTTCCTCAGACTGTGCTGCTGATTTCACAGAAAGTGGCCCTTCACTTGGTTGTCCTTTATCCTGAACATCCGAAAAAGGCACAGAACTCACAGGGACCTCGTTTTCTTCACTCAAAATTCCATAGTGATTTTTAACATCAAAAGGTAGTGGCAGCGGGAGGCGCTTCACGTGCGAAGCATGGATCCAATGCTTCCGCCCGTGCACCTTCACCGCCGTTCTCGTGGCCAAGAGGACCTGGAATGGCTCGTCCACCTTGGCTGCAGACAGTTTCTTCGGTCATAGTTTCGTACCAAAACCCACTCTCCTGGTTCCAGACGATGTCCAATGCCCTCCGGCGGTGGCCGCTGTGTGTCCGATACCTGTTGATGAATGGAACGAAGATTTTTAGTCAAGGCATACAAGTAGTCTGTCATCAGAGGGTAATCAATGTCCCTAAAGGACCGGGGTCTAGGGACTCCCCACACATTTGCAGGACGACCAAAAATCACCTCGTAAGGTGATAGCCCAGTTCTAGTATGAGGGGTAGTTCTCATGGACAATAATGCCAGGGGGAGTGCATCGGGCCAACTCAGACCAGTGCTTTCACAGATCTTGGCCATCTTGAGTTTCAGAATTTTAACAAGGTGACTGCAATCAGGTGGCCTGTAATCTTCAAGGAGTGGCCATGCGCCATGGGATTACTCTAGAATGCATTATTATTTTCATAGGATACAAAGTCCAAGACAGTGCTTCCTGCCTTTTCAATTGGGTATTTTCCATTATCTTCTGTCGTCTAGGGGTAGACAGCTATACAGGAATTCTATCTATGTCTATGTCCTCACATACAATGGCATTGTATAATGGGGTAAACATCTCTTGAAATACTACATCTATGTGATCCTACAATTCTTATCTAAAACATATTAAAAAAAAGAAACATATGGAAACAGCTTATCAGAGGCACACAAAGACCTCCCTTTAATAATGGTGTATTAGGTGCATAATGCAATACCGACTAATGATGGTATTACCAGTATTTAAATCTCATCTGATCCCACCAACATTCAAGACAGTAGGAACAAAAGGTAAAAACCAACTAACATGGGCATTTGTAATTATGCCATGTTCCAGAAATAAGCGCAAGGTTTTTTATGTTTTGTCTATTATAGTTCAAGTGGACATAAAGAAAAGGTCTCGAAAACCCATCTAGTCATACAAAAGGGAATTATAATATGGGGGGGGGGGTCCATAATACATCACTATAGCCTGGGAATACATACTTGAACAATATACTAAGGGCTGCAAGAAAATATAAAACTGCTTTGTCCTATTCCAAATTATGCAACATTAGCTTCTAATAAGGAGTGTGTGTTCATTTACACAGACTAGCTAATAAAGAACTAGCCATGTCACCTAGGAAACTACCCCCCCCCCAACTCATTCCCCTAAAGATCAAAATAAAACATGAGAAAAGGGGAGAGCAACATTACATATTACCTAGCCTTAATTTGTAAGGGGGCTAGCAAGGGGGGGCAGTGGGGCTAACAGGGAGCTAACCTCCTCTTCCTTCCCCCAGTTTGACAGGAGGAAATCTAAAACAGGTTTCAATTCTGTCAACACTATAAATCCCTATGTGTAGCAACTAAGTTAAAGCAAAATTTAAAGCAGACACATAGCACTTTTGAGAGGGCTAGAAATCCTTTTAGCAAATGTAAAAACGTTTATTGCCTCAGCCTATAAGCATTAATGCTTCATATTTGTGGCAAAGGCTATCTATTAATCAAAATGCACAAATACAATAAGAAACAGTGTGTATTATATTTGTTCCATAATACAGACGTCAGCTATTTGTATTACACCCTGATGCATGTATTCACTGAAACCTAAGGCAGACTAAAATCGTTTTAAATGCACAATTTGTTGTTGCAAATTAATGAATTCTTGCCTAATTTCGACTTTGCTACTTGGGGCCCTGAAAAAGAAATATCCTACACCTTGCCTACATATTAACTATCCTCAGAATGTTTCCTACTAACTGCAAAGATTGGACATCAGATATATCTCGTGTAAATCCTTAGAAAAAATTACTTTTACACCTGTCCGAGTGAAATTTTGATACAAATATCCTCATCATGTAATCCTACACCACCCAAATTAAATAATAAGGCTAGGAGGTCATAATATGGCTTTTAAGCTTCCTAAATATTAAAAAACGAAATTTCAAAAAGTACTATTCAATTCTAATAATTCATAATTAATAATTTATCTTTTAATAAAACCAATCGTTTTTTAATAATTCCATTTATTAAAGCAAGCGGCATCTCTCACCTATCATATTTTAGATGCCTTTATTCATAAGCGTAAGCCTAGTAGCCTAACTTGAAAACATGGCAACTTTCTTTGCCACTATTTACAAGAATGAGCTTATAAAACGAAAACTGTTTAAGAAAAGGGAATCCTGTTAAATATTTTCAACTATCCAAAATATTGAACCTCATTGGTGAAATCCCTTAACAGCATTTCTAAAATGCAGAGCTTTTCACTCCTGCTGAACTGAGGAAATCTTGCCTGGGTAAACATTCCTGTTCTACTTGTGGCCTAAAAACAACAACAACAACAGCTGTTTTGCTCATCTCGCAGTGAATGCTTTTCTCAGTGTTGCAATATGCTTGTGGTAGCAGCCTTTAAAACAGATATTTCGAGTCTTAAAATGTCTGTGTAATACAGCAAAATCCAATGTATTCAAATGCTGTGTTTACCCATTACTTGTCTAATACAGTATATCTAAAGAGAGTTTTTTATAATGATTTATTTTATTATAGAACAGGCAAATTTATTTTTTTATTTTTTTATTTTTAAGGCCTATTATCCCTATTTAAGGAATATGACCAAGAAAACCTGGTTTTCCTTCAAGGTATCATACACTACCTAGGAAGCAGAACAGAATTTAACTAGTGCGAGGTTAAGTCACCTTTTAGCTAGAGCCTCAAAACACAATTCTTCCTGTTATGTCCAATTCAGGAAATATTTTAATCAAAGACTGCGTGTTCATAAGGAAGAGACAGTCATGGCTTAACTGTAGGTGGCACATTTTAGTTTTACATACCATTTTCGGTTTTCTCCAATACCAATTTGACATACACTACTGATGTGTTTGTCAGTTATGATCACAGTATGATAAAAGACCATATCTGTGGAATGTAATCATTTCAAGCAAGTTCCCCTCAAGTGCTGCGCAGAGACAGACGTCGTCACGGCATCTCCTTACATCACAGGAGAACTTGTACTAAAAAATAGAATTGTCAATACAACACTGTAATGGCAGAGTTTTTGGCTCTATTTAGCAGTGATATAGATCTTAGTCTTGCTCACATCTAGGATAGGTATTCTTAGCTTGTGTTGGCCCTTTTAAGCCCTTTCTTCCAGACCTACAAGAGGATAGCTGCTTAATATGATGATAGATCCTTTATTCTTGACTCTAACCTGTCTATTGCCTATTGGCTTTGACATACTTGACACATTGGTATGGTTTATGTAGGTATTCTGGCAGAGCTAAGGGGCATTTCATCCCTTTCAGGCCTACAGGCCTAGAACTAGAGGGACTCCATCTTGATGGAGCTGAGAGGCTTTTCAGGGTAAAGGTAAAGTTTATAGTTAAGGCTGTTGTGTGCTAGAGGAAAATCCAGTTAGGACTGCTTCTTATCCGAGGAATGTGTTTTTCTCTTGGGCCCAGACGTAACATGCAGATGCGCACTGCGGTTGCGTGGAAGCCTGGGAGCTGGCACAGGAATTCGGTAGGAGACAGCCCTCTGTTGGAAATTTCCATGAGGGGAGGGGAATCCATATTAGCGAGCTGCAGGAAAGGAGGAGTGTTCATTCCAGCTTGTGTGCAGAACAGCTTGGAGCTCAGAACAGCTTGGAGCTCAGAACAGCTGGGAGCTCAGTTCAGCTTGGAGCTCAGTTCAGCTTGGAGAGAGAGAGAGGATGTCTGCTGGAGCTGCAGAATAGAGTGCAGTTCTTGAATGGAGAAAGAAGGCAGACGATTGCTGAAGATGAGGAGAGAGAGAGCAGTGCAGAGAGCATCAAAGAAGGCTGTCAGCTGGAGCAACTGAACCAGAGGCGTGGTGATGTGGTGAAGGAGGGAGAGACAGAGAGAGCCCTAATCCCACCAGAGGCAGAGAGAGCCCTGATCCCACCAGAGTCAGAGAGAGAGAAATCTTCCTTCTAATAGGTGAGGTAGTCTGAACCAAGTCCCCTTTACATGTACACCTTAATCTTGTTCTTATTCCCTAGGCTATTGTATGTCTAATCCTTTCCCTTTATAAATTGTATGTCTAATCCTTTTCTTTCAGCGGGGTGTTAAAGTTACTGCTAGTTATAGAGACCCCATAGTTTTGTGTATGTGTACTTTATTATTGTTACAATAAATGACCCCATTTTAATTAGTGAATTAGTGTGCATGAGTTTTTTTATGATAAAGCTATCTTAGCTTCTAGCCAGTTGCCGTTGAGCCACTGATGGATCAGAAGGGAGTAGGAGCGCTTAAATCAAGGAATAACTCAATCACATAGTGTGTATATCTTTGTCCCCATACAGTGAGGGTAATCCCCTTTCCTAGTAGTATTACTGTTTGAACAGATGCTACCCCTGATCAGGTAAGTAATAGTGAGGGAGAGAGGAGACCTGCAACTAAGGGACCAAGTTAGTACACCCTCCCATAATCCTGTAAACAGCGTCTTCTGTTCCAAAGCATAGGTAACCTTTTTCTCCTAGTCAGATGTTACAGCCAGAACAGATGCTGCCCCTGATCCGGTAAGTCTGAATAAATAGAGAGAACAGGGAGCCCTTGAGCTAGGGAATTGTTGACACTAAGTAATTCGGCTATCCCATAATATTATTGTAGTAGCAGACCCTTAGTGAAGAGACATATATCTGAAGGTGTTCATAGGAATGTGGTTGTCGTTGATATACGGCGTTAGTGAGAGCGCTGGGGTGGATGACTAGCGTGGATACCCACAGGATTGTGGCTTGTGTAAGTGAGAGCGCCAGGGGGGATACTGGCGTGTAGGTTTGCCGGCTTGTAAACCGTTTGGAAAAGAGAGCATTGGGTTCTGCAGGCCCATGTGTAGACGCACCGGATTGTGTGTCATATCTGCCCCGGGGTAGATTAGTCTGGGTCTGAGTGGCCGCGAGACTATAAGGTAATCAGTGAGTATTCTTAGTATCCCTATAGATTTAGTGGTGTTTCTAATAATATGAGCTTGTATATTGCGAGTTCCCCATCCTGAGGAGGGATGTGGTTACGTTCTGGCTGGGTTGGAGGGGCCCCTAGGGGCTGATCCCATCTAATCAGAAAACCCGACCATTACATCTGGCGTCTACGAACAGTTTACGAAGCCTGTGTGCCTGGCCATGTGCTTAGATTGTTTCCCATGTGTTGTGTGGGAGTGCCCTGAGCGCCAGACATTACATCTGGCGTCTACGAACAGTTTACGAAGCCTGTGTGCCTGGCCATGTGCTTAGAGAGTTTCCCATGTGTTGTGAGGGAGTGCCCTGAGCGCCGGTTCCATCTGGCGTAATGTTGCCGTTTATGTAGCCTGTGTGACCTATGGGCTTGAACAGTTGCAGCGTGAGGAGATTGCATTACATCATGGCATTTGGCTTATTCAGGGTGGAAGGAATGGTTTTCATCTTGGTGTTTAAACTGTCAGGGTTGAAGGATGGCATTACATGAGGGAGCCAGTTACATCTTTGTGATGGTCCAATTGTATAAATGTGTGTAAAACATGCTTTTAAATTGCCCATTAAATTGCTTGCTGCATCTGCTTATGCTGTGCAATGTGAAATGTGTTCATTGTTATATGATTTGTGGAGTTCTTTACATATTGCTCCTTGTAAATATGGCTTGTGAATAGCGCCATGTTATTGTGGCTTGTGAGGTGCATGTTCTTATGTTGATTTGCTGTGTTCCTTGTGCATTGCGCCTTGGATATATTGTTTGTGAAGAGCTTGTCTTGTAAATATGGCTTGTGAATAGCGCCATGTGGTCATGGCTTGGACAGGGCATGTTATCATTACGTTTGGCAGGAGAGAGCTGGATCTCTCTCGGGTGCTTGGGGATAACGTTTTGAAAATGTGTGTACGTGTTATCTGTAAACGTGAAGAGATGTGCTCATGACTTTCCCATGTATCCATGGACATTGGGGAATGATTGTGCTTGAGCTGCCAAAGGGTTAATATCTTGAATTGTGATGGCAGTCTTTATTTTTAACATATGGTTTGATTTTGACTTTTATTGATTCCTGGGTCTGCCTATGTGCTTTGTCAGCTTCTTGACGGAAAGGTAACATCTTGTGCTTTGCGAAGGGTTCTGTTCATTTCACATTCTTTTTGAAGTGCGTCTACGAATTTGTGTGGGTTTGCCTTGGAACAGATGACTTCATGTGTCTGACTCTTAGGGGTCGGTAAGTTATAAATCAACTAGTCGGATTGAGATAAGGGTTTGCACGGAGAGAGTAAATGTACTTCTTAATATGCATCCACAGACGTGTGGAGAATTATTTTTGAATGCATGATTTCAAATCTGTGAAATGTTAAAAAGATGGCCCAGTTAGAGTGCACGCTACGGGGCTGTTTTCATTAATTATTTCTTTGAGGGTTTTCCATCTAGAAAGGAATGTGCTGGCCGATGTTTTGCAATGATCACAGGTTGAGAATAATCAATCTTGCCCGACAGTGCATGGTAACATGTGCTTTTAATTAGTGAAAGGCAACCGTGTGCTTTTAAAATAAATGTGTTCTCATTATTATTTTCCCAAATGCAAGCTGAACCTTTTTTCAAATGTGGATATTTTAATATGCAAATGTAAGTTAATCCACTCAGTTAGAAAATTAATGGCTGTTTGATAATATATGGATTTGGCCCTTTTATTAGGTTGGATTAAATAGCTTGCATGTTTAATTACGCTGTAATGCAAAATTACATGGTGTCCCTGGTTGAACAAAATACAATGGTGAAATGTGTCTGCATTTTATGTTGTTTTAAAATTATTTCTCTTTCAACAGCTGACAATATATGTTTTTAATACCTTGCACGATAAACATGCTGCCTGATAGATATATGTGCAGAGAAATATTAAACCCAATAGTCCATGTTAATTCGTTTTTTTTTTTTAAAATGCAGACTGTATAATCTTGTGTGCAGAAGTAAGTTGCCCCTTTCTAAATAAGTGCCCATGTTTCAATTATCTTGCCTTTTAGCTGCATTAGTTAGACAAAAGTCTTTTTAGAAAGTGGAGCTTTTAAGTAGCAGTACTTTGTAACAGAATTGTTTTTTTTAAAAATGCTAGCTTTCGTTAGTTAGAGAAATCAGGCCTGGGAACAAGCTTAGAAAAAATGTGTTTATCGACCTTGGCAGACCAGCTGGTTTGTGAAGACAGGTTTTTTCCTCTGCAGGCTCCGAACACGGCCCTGTCTCGTTATGATTGGCCATAATCCAATTTTGTTCTGCGGACGGAATGTTTATGTAAGGGTGGGGTGAACTCGCTCTTCCTGGCTGTCGACGCAGGCAGCTTCATTGCCTGCTGATAAGGGATTCTTGCAGACTCTTGGCCCTTGGAGTTAGTTAGATACAGTAGGCCTGGGCGGGCTTCCCTGATCAGGGAAAGGGAGGCTTGCAGCGCCCTGCTCCTGCTATGAGATCATCATTTGGCAGTGATTCAAATTACTTCACACTGTAGCCTGGCTCCTGCGTATTCTGAAGGGAGGGGCTGTCTCACAGAGGATTAGGGTATGTTAGGCCCTTCTGGATTTACTTAAAAATTAGATTTTGCTAATGTTTTTAATTAATTAGGATATTTTCTTTTCAATAATGAAAGGCACCCGGGGTGCTTTTTAAATAGAAAATTTTATCATGCAAGATTAATGATACTTTTTTCTTGTCCTAGGATTGCTGGGTTGTGGTGTTGGTGTGTGGGTCGCCCCCCCCCCCCCCCACTTCCTTTCTTATTTTAGTTTTTTACTTTCATGTTTTTATGTTAGTTTGTTATTTTTGGAAGATGGATCCAGACCAGACCAGACCGGATTAGTGGTGGATGGCCACATCGGAGGAAGTGTCCGGATACCGAAGATGCCGGGTGGTGACCTACACTGATGTCCCAAAATTGACATTGGACTTATAATTTTTTTTTTTTTGAAAAAATATACCAAGACACTTTTTTTTAAATTTGTGATTTCCTGCAAAAGGATTTTCTTATATAATTCCTTGGCCTGCATTATTCCCATGTTTTTCTTTGCGATCACTATGAACAGGCCTCACTTTTAAAAAAAAATAATAATATGTCATCATGGTAAAACATTATGAAGAGAAAAAGAAAAAAAAAGAATGGTGGTGCACACATGTGTTCCACAGTGTGAAGAAACTAGGTGTTATATATATACACCAGCTATCTTGTAGTAATGGGGTTGTCTTCATTTTTTTTCTTTTTTACTGTTATTACAATTTCACCTTAATTGATCAAAGGGTGGTTACCCTAGACTTTAGATTGTCCTGGGAGGTGTGTCTTTTAGTATGATTATGTATTAATGTTTGCCCAGACCTTGAAAATAATTTGTCATGTCTATTTCTCAGATTTCACTAAAATGTTTCCTTAAATTGACCATAGTAGGTAGGCCTCATTTAGGCCCATTGTTATTTTTATTCCACAAATAAGCCCCTACACCAATAGATTTTATGAGTCATCATTAGCTTAAGTTGACCATAGTAGGTAGGCCTCATTTAGGCCCTTTGTTGTTAAGTTGTCCGAAGTAGGTAGGCCCCATTTAGGCCCCTTGCTGTTTTCATTCAACACATAAGTCCCTACATCACTATATTTCACCAGCATGAAGAAATACACATATAACACTAAGGAGAACAAAGATCTCATTAACTTCCAGAACAGGGAGAAAGAGAATCAGGATCAAGAAATAAGATGAAGATCACTATGACCACCTTCCCCCTTTCAAATGACAAAAACAAAGAGCCAGTCCACTCTCTACACTCCATCATTGTGGCCACCAAAAACGGAAATAGAGAGTTCATTTTCTCCAAGCATATTTGTCCGTCGCAGCTTTGAGCTAACGTTGAATAAAGGACAGTTCTGGAAGAATGCTCCCGAAGAAAAAAAAAATTTGGATATAGACTTCTTACAGTCCAAAAACTAGTTCTGAACCAGGTGTCTTTTGGGTCTTTTCCTCGGGTTAAGAGCCTCTGGTTGTATTAGGCTTCCGAAATTTCTTTAAATTTTATTTTTCCTGTGGACAATTTGCCTCAGCACTATGGGCTAAAAGTCTGGTACAAAAACGCAGAACATTTATGCCGGTTCAAAGAACCACCTCATCACAACATTGTTGCAGTACTGAAGCTCTAGTCCTTCACGAACCTCAGTCGTGAACCCCGCCGGTTCTGGGAATCTCTTCGTCCTCTCCCAGTACATGTTGTCGGAGTTTTGTCCTCCACTGCTCCTGGGACGTCATCTGTCCACTCCCGGCACTCCTCCTTTGGTCCTAAATCTGGAACTTTTGTCCCCTTCCAGTCCAGAGACAATCTTCTGTCCCCACCCAACTCTTGGTTCAGCGGGTCCTGGAATTCACTTAGTCACCTACCAGTCCAGACACATTCTTCTGTCCCCACCAATTCCTTGGTTCAGCAGGTCCTGGAATTTATTTTCCCTCTTCCAGTCCAGAGACATTCTTCTGTCGCCACCAATGCCTTGCTTCAGCAGGTTCTAGAATTTATTATCTCCTCTACCAGTCCAGAGAAATTTTTCTGTCCCCACCCATTCTTCAGTTAAGTGGGTCCTGGAATTCAAGATTTCATCTCTCCTTTGTTCTTAGAACCTTTGTCCCACTAAACCACAGGAGTCTCCATCTAGATCTGCTGTGTCACTGGGGCGTTTGCCCACTTCCACATGAGACCACTTCCGGGACCATTGTCCCCTCCTGGTTCTGGGACCTTGTCCCCCTCCGGTCCTGAGACTTACTTGTCCTCTCCCAGTTAGATTCTTGTATCCTACTTAGTCCCCCGCTGGTTCTAACGGTCCTTGTATTGACCTCCCATTGAGTCCTGACACATCCTTGTTCTTGTTCTGCAGTAGCGTTGGCTACTAACTGGACTAAACAGTCTCACTTTTACATTTCTCCTACTTTGACATTAAGTTTGATTATTTTATTTTCCTTCTGCCTCATATGTCTAGAGGCTCCTCACCGTTAAACACTGTACTTGCCAATTGCTACATTCCGCCAAATCACATTGCATTTCTTTAAATCATTTTTTAATAAAATTCCAAAAGTATTTACTGTAGCAGTTCATGTTGTGACGATCGAATTCTACATTTATTAGAATTGAACAAACATAAAATATTTCTTAATCCACAAGGTGACAGTGTTGTCAAGGATTTCACTGAGTAACTGTTCTTCCCTTTCACAAATACGCCTCGAAAACAAAAAAAACTTGTCATCCTCGTGCTTTCAAATTCAAGGACATGTCATGTCGTAAGTTCTAAACCTCCGTCAATTCACAATTTAGCAATATGACATTCCCGTAAGAAGTTACTCACCCTGCAACTGTCCAAAAAGACACAGGCTGGTAGCGCATCCCATAAATTCCATTGGCACTACTCTTACCTCAAAATTGCCATCCGCTTGTAATCTGAACCAATAACTTAGAACACCAAGCACAGTGAATTGGAGCAAATGGAATTCCTCTGGGGCACCGAATCCACTGGATTATCTTCTTGAGGTCGCTCGGTGCGAAGTTCCTTCACGTTTTGTTGAACAGCAAGACTTCTGACAAAAGTTAAGCTTTAATCTTAATGTAAGCGTACTGCCACAAATAATGATGTACGGCACGTTTCCACTTGTAGGATTTCCAGCACACATCTTTCAAAATTAAACAAACGCAGCACACTTTTTAATTTCTCTCACCGTGTGAATATCGGTCGGACTGCGCGTGAATGACCTCTCCTCAGCTCTACTCGCCGTACTTGGGTAGCTTTGTATTGTTCCGATCACATCAAACATGGGTCAGCCTGCATGTCTTCGACAGCGTAGCATTGTTCCAGTAACCTTGGTAATCTAAATACAAAAATGGCCGCTCACCTTACGTGCCATTGCGCAGTGACGCGCTGAGAGTCCTTCCCGGTTCAAAGTTTGATGGCGCTTGATACCGCAATGAAGATTCTACTTCTCCACCACACCCCACGGAGATTCTACGACGTCATAAGAATGAAGATGACTGCCTACGAGAAGGATCTCTCTGCATGCACAAAATAAGGCAGTTGACAGTTCAAACAAAGTAAAATCGCTCGCCAGAAATTATGTTCACAACAGTATTCCCCCTGAAAATCACTCGTTTTTTTCCACTAAGAAAGGACTACAGACACCAGGTAGTCATATTTATGTAAGTATAAATATACAACATTCTCAAATGTTTTAAAGGATTTGTCGTATGAATGCCAGAAGTGGCAGTGCAATTCATGAAGCTAACGCTACAAGAGTGTGTGGGAGATAGAGAGGGTGAGCGATAAAGAGAACGGGAGAGACAAAGAAAAGGACGAGAAAAAGAGAGAAATGGAAGGAGGGGGAACGGCACATTATTTGTACTCACCTAAAAATAGAAGAAGCAGCCGAATACATGTCAATGTGTGACATCACCAGAGAAATGGGCTGAACACCTATGAATTTACATGTTTATTTTTAATACCCATAGACCCATGTCATGCCAATAAACAGCGCACAAGTAAGGAAAATAGTGAAGGAGGCCATTATCATATGCAAATCACAGTAACATCACATGTAGTGACATCACCAGAAGTGATATTAATTTTCACGTGAAAGGTTGAGGGCCTGTTAAAAAACACAAAACAAGAAACATAAAATAATGTAAAAATAAGTTTTTGGTTTCAGTTTTTATACATCATGTGTTTTTCCCACTATTAGTTTGTAACTAAACTCGGAAATGACTGAAAGTGTAAATATTTTGAAACAGATATGTGGAACTTGGAAATTCAATTTTTAAACAGTTTTCAGCGAATAAATAAAATGTGCTTTTAATTTGCGTTTATTTCCTGACGTTATTCTTTATCCAGCCCATAAGCCCCAAAGTGTTTCACATTTACAGTGTATTAAGCAATAGAAGGGCTAATTTTGTCAAGTTCTCTGTTACTCCATTGCGCCACTCATACAAACAAACACCCAGAGGCCTGTGGCTGCAGTGCTGGGGCACAAAGTTAAAATTATCAGTCGTAGGCTAAGGAGCTAGATGAAACTGAGTCAAGTTTCTAGATAATAGTGGTGGGGACCCCTTCAAACTGTGGCTACCCCCGACTTGTGCCATGCTGATAAAGCAATAGTGAATTTGAGTAATTTATTATTCATTGAAATGAGAGAAAGAGAAAAAGAGAGCGAGGTGCAGGATATATTAAAGAAAATGAAAAAAAGAGACACAAGACTTTACCCTTTTCTGTGTACAAGCGGTGCTGTACGTTGTGAACAGGTTGTCAACCCCTTTGTATGTAAATGAGCTTCTGTGACCAGACACCCCAGGCTCCCATCTCTTCTAGCACGGATGATAATGTGAGCACTGTAAGGTAATCATAAACTAGGGCTATATTGAGAAATAATCGGCTTCCAGGTCTCACAGCTGTGGATATCTAGTTCTTTTATTAGTTTTTTGCAATTTACTTTAGTTTGCAGCAAATCTCAAGGTTACTTTTTCTCAGTATATCGCTTTCTATCACTCTTTGCGCTCCATCAGTTAAACGTGAGGTTTGATGTAGGATTTGTTGTCAGTGTCCCTAGACCATGTCCCAATGCCTTTGTCCTCGATTTGTTGGCATGTGTTTTGTCCACACACTGGTCTAGGATGGGCCCTCTCAGGGTTGAAAGCGCGGTAATAGGAATAATAAATCAGACATATTTGAAATTGTATGTAAACAAATGTGTGCCTTTCAGTTATCAGGCACCACCAGACTCACATGTACACATGTAATTGAGCACTAGACTAAAGTGACTCTTCCCTATATGTAAGGAGGGAGAAGGTGTGACGTCCTGTGTCATGATATTCTGGAATGTGGGGATGGTTGCTAGGCCGTGAGCTGGAATAAAGACATTTGTCCGTTGGCCTTAGCTTGATGATGGATGGGGTCTCTGCATCTGTGACACTTAAGTAAACCTTTCTTGACCCCCACCGTATGATCTACTCTGCTTTCTGTGGGGGACACACTACGACAGAGGTCCATGTTAAATCTAGCTACGCACAACCCACTGAGCATTCCTGCAGGTGTGGTACTTGATGGCAAAGGTTTATTGTCGGCGTTATTTACAGCACATAATAAAACAATCACTATTCTTGTTGATTTAAAACGACTCAAGCACAGTTCATACACATACTACACTTTGCGCATAATCCATGATCTGGCGTAAAATGCTAGTGCAAATGGATGACGTACATTGCTATTAAAACTAATCAATTAGATAGAGCGGTCATTAGATCTTACAAAGCGTACCAGCTAACAAGCACGTACATAGGTGCAGATACCGGTGTCTCCGTCTGCTTGTTGCCCACTCAGAGCAAGTAAACCTGCTAGGAAGCCTGAAAGCTGTCTTATAAACAACAAAAACAAAAGAAGAGCAAAAGCCTGCTGCACAGACGTTACCTAGTGTGGTAAAAAAACGAGGATTGACCAAATAATTACAGTTTTGCTGACAGCCGGGAGGAAATTAAACCCTCAGATATGGGCCAATAGACGGCCAACACCTAAGCGAGCATTTTCTAAAGTGCAGGTACAAGTGGAAATGAGCAACAATACCTCTCGATACTCTGTCCAGTCCATAAGGTTCTCCAGTGCCTTTCATGCTGGAGTCGAGCCACGCTCCAGTTTATGAGGGCAAACATGTCAAAGGACGAGCACAGCCCCCAGAGATAAACGGAAAATTTCAAATCCATCACTACCGTTGGTTTATGGTTTGAACCCACTTCCTTCACTGCTGTCTATAGCAGGTCCGCATATACGAAGCAACTGCCTGGCAAATCTCCATACGATCAGTTCTATAACATAAGAAAAGTACTGCACTGCAGCATTTCAGATTACGTGTTAGAAAAAATGGACGTAGGTAGTACCTTCGCATTTTAAGCAACATATCACACAGCAGCATAACACGCATAAATGACTCAGGGCCCTGTTTTGTACGGGGACATGTGTCAGATCCGCCCCAGGGGCTTTAACCATGATTTAGTAAAGGCCCGCACCTGAAGAGTTCCTAATCTGAACACGAGATATAAAACCATTTTCTCAGCAGGGAACAGCAAGAACTGCTCCAGGCGCGGTTCACATTTTACTTTCTGGTAATTAGTCGGAAGGATGCCTTTCCTGGCTTCTTGCTTGCTCCACATGAATGCCCAATATTTCTTTTTAACCAGTTCTAGTGTTGCCTTATTCATCAGTTCCAGATGATTCTATTGCTCTACTCAACTAGTGTATGTTAGAATGTTCTCAGCGTGCTTGAACCGGGGAAAACTTTTGTAATCCTGCATCGTCGCAGTTCCTGCGGAACGATACTATATGATGCAAAGGATAGATTTGACCACACTCGCATCCATTATCTTACGGGGTGAGATCCTCCGGTGAACCCCAGCTCAGCTCTTAATACTGTTATTGGGGTTCCAGGACCCAGGTTTAGTATATATTTATCAGAACAACAAGTGGTCCTGAGCATACAAGAATAAGGAAAAAATGATATATATAGATCACAATGGAATTCTATATAGTCTAAGATTCCTTGACCGGCCGGCCAAGGAATATTTATTGGTTCAATTGTTTATGATGTCAAAGATACAGCAATTAACCCAAGCAGTAAGGGTTAAATTGAGGCACAGTCCTGTGCCATACAGAGAAAAGGAGGGCAAGAGGGTAAAGGTAAGTGAGGAAAGTTATCAGGCAAACAAAGTGAGTTAGCAGGTCACTGACATTAAGTATACATTAGCAGTGTATCCTGGAGTCATTCATACACACAATAGTATTATATAAGTACATGTATGAATTACTTTAAGGTCGACGTTTCGATCCCTAGCTCAGATATCACGGGATCATCATCAGGACAAGAAATTAATATTGCCTGAACATAATTATTTATAACAACTGTTTTGAAGGGAAAAATTGAAAAAGAAAGAAAAACAAAGATATACATAGTCATTGTTTGTATGGTCAGAGCTCACTTTGTAACAACAGACTTTGCATTCGGAAACGCAGTGGTCAGTGTTGCCATGAGGCGTGTCTTTTCTGTGCGGAACCTCTGAAATTCATGCAGTTTCTGTGAGCTGTCATCCGTAATGGAGTGAAGTGTTTGTGACGGGACACATTGGGATTGTGAGTCAAAGTGATGAGGGGATTTAGGTAAGCCGTGAGTAAGTGAGGCTTGTGTTGATAGAAAAATGGTCTTTGGTGGCGAATTATCGGGGCTCATGAAGATTGTGGGCCTGTGGAACCTACCAGGTTGGTGGCCCGGGAAGGTATTGGCTTCAGTTAGTCAGTACAGACGTCCCTAAACTGAGTAATCCCAAGACTTGGGACTTCATTAACACTCGACTTTACAAACCCTGAAGGTAATCCTTTTAACCCCCCACTATGGCAATACCTTAAACGTGCGTGCACCCAGTAAGATTATGCAACTTCTTAAATTTAAAATTTTATTTCTAGATTGTGCTTTGCCATTAAACCTATACCAGCGCTTCTACAGAATCTTAACCCAACCTCCTCTTGAAGTACAGTGAACCCACTAAGGTACCCAGGCTCATTTAACACCAAGTTTTCCTTCGCCTCTTAGTCCAAAGACCGGTATTAATACCAATTATTCTCTACAGAATCACGTGGGCTCGCGCGCCCCCGCCAGAAGGGCCTTCCTAACTGAAGCCAATACCTTCCCGGGCCACCAACCTGGTAGGTTCCACAGGCCCACAATCTTCATGAGCCCCGATAATTCGCCACCAAAGACCATTTTTCTGTCAACACAAGCCTCACTTACTCACGGCTTACCTAAATCCCCTCATCACTTTGACTCACAATCCCAATATGTCCCGTCACAAACACTTCACTCAATTACGGATGACAGCTCACAGAAACTGCATGAATTTCAGAGGTTCCGCACAGAAAGGACACGCCTCATGGCAACACTGACCACTGCGTTTCCGAATGCAAAGTCTGTTGTTACAAAGTGAGCTCTGACCATACAAACAATGACTATGTATATCTTTGTTTTTCTTTCTTTTTCAATTTTTCCCTTCAAAACAGGTGTTATAAATAATTATGTTCAGGCAATATTAATTTCTTGTCCTGATGATGATTCCGTGATATCTGAGCTAGGGATCGAAACGTCGACCTTAAAGTAATTCATACATGTACTTATATAATACTATTGTGTGTATGAATGACTCCAGGATACACTGCTGATGTATACTTAATGTCAGTGACCTGCTAGCTCACTTTGTTTGCCTGATAACTTTCCTCACTTACCTTTACCCTCTTGCCCTCCTTTTCTCTGTATGGCACAGGACTGTGCCCCAATTTAACCCTTACTGCTTGGGTTAATTGCTGTATCTTTGACATCATAAACAATTGAACCAATAAATATTCCTTGGCCGGCCGGTCAAGGAATCATAGACTATATAGAATTCCATTGTGATCTATATATATCATTTTTTCCTTATTCTTGTATGCTCAGGACCACTTGTTGTTTTGATAAATACTTGCTACCCATGGTCCCGAGTGATTAAATGGGTTCCCCTTGTCCTCTTTAATGAATCAAGCGCAATCACATGATTGCAGGGGTTTTTCCTTTAAACCTTTACCCTCGTGATTACGAGGTTGGGCACCCTAGTGCCAACTCACTACCTTTCCTATCGTCTAATTTCTCTAAATCTATACCCTCTTATTTTGTAAAGTTATGTCAGCTCATGCTCCCTTGTATACTGCAGAATATCTCAAACAACTTTGTTCTGGCCCTTCCTTACTATCTGATACCCCTGATGTACCAACAGTCACCAATTCTTCTTTACCTGAGCAATTAGAAAAACTTAAAAAGAAACGAGTACGATTACAACTTATGGTTCTTATGCTCACAGATTATCTCAAAGCAGATGTAATCCCATTAGGCCTGCAGGTTCGTAATATCCCGGGGATCTTTACAGACAACCCCAAATACATCTCTAACTTTAGCTACATAGGCACCACATGCTCCAGACATTGGTTAGCGCTAGGGATTGATATAGCCTCAGAGACCCTTAAAACACTAGAAACTGAAATAAGTGATTTACTGAAACAAATCAATGACTCTGACCCCACCTCAGATTGTAAAAAATTACTAGAGCAGGTGGAAAAGACAGTAGCGGAATTTCACCGCATTGAGCAGAACAAAAAGTCGAACAAAATCAAGAAGGACATAAAAAACTATAACGTTGAAAATACTTATCCCTACCTTCAAAAAGACTTCTATGTTAATAGACCCCAATTCAATCCCAACAGCAGACCCTGGGGCAGGTAGAATAGGCGCCAAAACATAGTTGGTTTCTCTGAGACTTCAGAGGAATCGTCGGATAACTCAGACCCTGGTGAAGGCGGCAGTAACGCAAGACGTGGTGGTGGAGCCCAAACTAATTTTTTATCAAGAGGCCAACCCAACACCCCCCAAAGAGGCAGGGTCAAGAAACCGCAACGATGGGTCAACCCCCCAGGAGAACGCAAGACCAAGAACAATTTCTATCAGTGGTAAGCCAAATTGCTACCACGAGTTCCTCACTCACCAGTACACTAATACCAATTTTCAATCTATCCAGTCATCAATTGAATGACACTGAGACAGCCTTACTAAAGAAAGGTCTTTCCTTTGTACCCACCATTCGCCCTGACTTCATGGAGCTGCAAACTGAGCTCCTCAGGTTTTTCAGACTAATTCGCTTGAAAGCCTTTTTCCAACTGCATCCTCCGCCAACCACCACCGCCAACACCCCGTTCCGACCACCCTCCACATTCCTCCCATCAGCGAGCATGATCCCTGCAGAGGTTAGAACCTTTGAAAAACTGGTACATAAAGATCTTTGTACCATTGAAAACAAAAAATTGTATGTACCTTATAACATATCAGTGGCAGAGAAAGACGCCATTAAAACACTCAAGACCTATCCCCTTCTTGTCATCAAAAGTGCCGACAAGGGCGGAGGAATTGTCCTCCAAGATGTCGATGCCTATAAACTGGAGATTTTACGGCAGCTAGGGAACACAGAGCACTACCAGAGGCTACCAGGTAATCCCACCAAAAGTATACAGGAAACGATACTAAAGATCACCACAGATGCAGTTTCCCAAGGGTTCCTGAGCAAAAAAGAACATCTATTTCTCAACGTAAAAAGCCCTCGACAGCCAGTTATCTACACCCTACCTAAAGTTCACAAGAGCATAAACAGTCCTCCGGGTAGACCCATAGTATCTGCCTGTGGATCAATTTTAGAGCCCTTGGGCTCTTATGTTGATTTCTTCATAAAAGAATTTGTACCGACCACTACATGCTACGTAAGGGACAGTATGCAAATGATCAACTTAGTGGAACATCACCCTTTTGACCCAACAATCCATACCCTATGCACAATGGACGTGGAGTCGCTTTATACAAATATACCACAAACAGCGGCTCTACTAGTCATCCAAAAAACCTTAGATTCCCGTCCTCGTCCACACAGGGTTCCTTCGATCTTCATCCTACAGCTCCTTGAACTTTGCCTCACCAGAAACTATTTTATGTTTGACAATACTTACTACCAGCAAGTGAAGGGCACTTCCATGGGGGCTATTTTTGCCCCCAATCTGGCAATTCTGTTCATGGATGCCTTGGAGACTAGTAACATCCTGACAGAAAGCAATCCCTTCCATACAGGGATTTGCTTATGGCGTCGGTACATAGACGATATCTTCCTCATATGGAACCAGGACATACCATCACTGGAGTCCTTTAATCACTGGCTTAACAACAACTGTGACGGCTTAAATTTCACTTTGACTCATGATAAAAACCAGATAGCCTTCCTAGACCTGACCATCTTTCATCATGAAAATGAACTATTGACACGCCTTTTCCGCAAACCAACGGAACGTAACACATTGTTGAGCTATCAAAGCAACCATCCCAGGGCATTAAAAGATTCCCTACCCTACTCCCAGTTTCTACGAATCAGAAGAAATTGCTCAGTTAAAGAAGACTACTTCAGGGAAGCAGACGTGCTTTCGAGCAAATTGAAGGCACGCGGCTACCCGAAGAGATTGATTAAAACAGCCACTAAAAGGGCCTGGTACTGCCCCCGTGAAGCCCTTCTGACACCAAAATTAAGGGACAAAACCGAACGGATAGCGTGCGTAACCACCTTCTCTCCTGTCTCCAACAAAATCCGGCAATCTATTCTTAAGCACTGGCCCACCTTGAATGCAGGACCAATTAATTTAGAGAGGCCTGTATTTGCCTTTAAGAAAAGCAAAAATCTGAGAGACCATCTGATAAGAGCAGCGTTACCAGCCCCTACCCCATCCACCACAATTGAAACCAACTGGGGCCTCCCTCCTATCCTAGGGCACGTTAAGTGTGGCTGTTGCACGATGTGTGAATTTACTATTGAGGCACGCAATTTCAGCCATAACAATGTGACAGTGACCATGAAAAGCTTCACTAATTGCAACAGCAATAATGTCATTTATGCCATCCTTTGCCCTTGTCCGAAAATGTACGTCGGCCAGACTACTCAGAAAATAAAAACTCGCATTGGCCAGCACAGAAGCCGGATACGCTGTGGGACCCCAAACGCACCGCTCGTTGAACACTACACAGAATTGAAACACACTGTGGATGATATCAAGTGGACAGTGCTGAAGATAGTGAAACTCCCACAAAGAGGGGGCAACTTGGCTCAACTCCTCAACCGAGAGGAACTTAAGACAATCATACAATTCGACACCATCCACACAGGGTTAAACAGAAGTGAGGACTGGACAACCTTGTTGTAAGCTGGTTAACCACCTTGAACCACTTGACTCTGGCCTAGAACCCCCGATACTTTGAAAAGACAATTTGCTGTGTACATTATGTAAAGTATAATTTTATTCATGAACTGTTTACACTAGAGGTGTTTCCAAGTTTTTTGTAACCCATGTTCACAAAAATGTTATTCACATTGTAAGCACCTTTCCGGCACTCCTTTACTTCTATCCCCCACTGATTCCCTGTCCTTATGCTCCTAATAACTGCCCAAAACGTATGCACTTAAAGTCCGGCATTATTACTTTACTTTTCTAACAACAATAGCTTTACCCAGCCCAAAATGTCCGCCTCGTTTGCATTGAAGCCACCACGGCCGGCGGCTACCCCCGTCACATGTCCTTTGACCAGCCAATCACAGTACATCCTCCCCAATCACATGATCGCAGTCCCAGCCAATAATCAGGGTGCTTCACAAACAGACGGAAGGGTTCCATCGAGAGCAGCCCCAGTGACCGGCATTTTCGGAGAACAGCTGTCTCCCACCGGTAAGCTAGCCGTTTTCACCCGATCAGAACGCCCACGTTCTGAAAAATGCCTGAATCTAACTTCCTTCTCATTTAACCCGCAGCGGACCAGTTATTTGCCTGGCCGCATTCCCTCACCCGGTTCCAATTCAAGACGCGTGAGGACAGCGCACCCGCCCTGAAGGCATCCGGTAATATAACGTGAACCGCCGGCACCTTCCATCACCCCTTACTTCACCTCCGATTTAACTGTGCTTTTCCACGTTTCCCCATATAGGTTGGCCATATTGTTGGGCTCTATTCAGATCCAGCAGATTGCACCTTCATTCACTGCCTTGGACCTATGCCATATCTATGTTATTCCACTCCAAACCATGGTAACTGCACCGTATTCGATACTTCTTGAAGCCATTATTAAAAATTAATTAATTTAATCCCTGCTTTCTCTGATCTGCTTAACAGCAAATGATTGCAGAGGTACAGACGTCCCTAAACTGAGTAATCCCAAGACTTGGGACTTCATTAACACTCGACTTTACAAACCCTGAAGGTAATCCTTTTAACCCCCCACTATGGCAATACCATAAACGTGCGTGCACCCAGTAAGATTATGCAACTTCTTAAATTTAAAATTTTATTTCTAGATTGTGCTTTGCCATTAAACCTATACCAGCGCTTCTACAGAATCTTAACCCAACCTCCTCTTGAAGTACAGTGAACCCACTAAGGTACCCAGGCTCATTTAACACCAAGTTTTCCTTCGCCTCTTAGTCCAAAGACCGGTATTAATACCAATTATTCTCTACAGAATCACGTGGGCTCGCGCGCCCCCGCCAGAAGGGCCTTCCTAACTGAAGCCAATACCTTCCCGGGCCACCAACCTGGTAGGTTCCACAGGCCCACAATCTTCATGAGCCCCGATAATTCACCACCAAAGACCATTTTTCTATCAACACAAGCCTCACTTACTCACGGCTTACCTAAATCCCCTCATCACTTTGACTCACAATCCCAATGTGTCCCGTCACAAACACTTCACTCCATTACGGATGACAGCTCACAGAAACTGCATGAATTTCAGAGGTTCCGCACAGAAAAGACACGCCTCATGGCAACACTGACCACTGCGTTTCCGAATGCAAAGTCTGTTGTTACAAAGTGAGCTCTGACCATACAAACAATGACTATGTATATCTTTGTTTTTCTTTCTTTTTCAATTTTTCCCTTCAAAACAGGTGTTATAAATAATTATGTTCAGGCAATATTAATTTCTTGTCCTGATGATGATCCTGTGATATCTGAGCTAGGGATCGAAACGTCGACCTTAAAGTAATTCATACATGTACTTATATAATACTATTGTGTGTATGAATGACTCCAGGATACACTGCTAATGTATACTTAATGTCAGTGACCTGCTAGCTCACTTTGTTTGCCTGATAACTTTCCTCACTTACCTTTACCCTCTTGCCCTCCTTTTCTCTGTATGGCACAGGACTGTGCCCCAATTTAACCCTTACTGCTTGGGTTAATTGCTGTATCTTTGACATCATAAACAATTGAACCAATAAATATTCCTTGGCCGGCCGGTCAAGGAATCTTAGACTATATAGAATTCCATTGTGATCTATATATTTCATTTTTTCCTTATTCTTGTATGCTCAGGACCACTTGTTGTTTTGATAAATACTTGCTACCCATGGTCCCGAGTGATTAAATGGGTTCCCCTTGTCCTCTTTAATGAACCAGGTTTAGTATATGTCACAAGAAGATATTTCCCAGTTTAAGAAGAGCCTGAACTTTCGTAAAATCCCACAGTTCAGCACTATAAGGGCAGGCCACACGTGCATTTGTCTTGAATGCATCAGTGCTAGTTTTATTGGTCTCTTGCTGCTTGAGTTAGCAAAATGTTGAATAGTGGCGTCAAGTTTGTTTCCGCCTTCGCCACATGAGCTTTCCAATATAAATGGTCATCCATTCGTATGCAGAGGTAGTCATGTTTTAAGTCGCTTAGTTGGTTTACCATTAATCCTGAATGTCAACAATACCTTTGATTTAGGAATAATTATCATATATTTTTCTCTTTATTGATTATTAACTTCTGTCCCTTACAGAATAGCTCTAAGCCTTCCAAAAGTTGAAGCATTGATTTTTCAGTACGCGCTAATATTACTGCATCATCTGCAATCAGCCGGATCAAAATATTCTCCTTCTCCAGTATCGGAACATCAAGATGAAGATTCCAGAGAGAATCAGTTCCACTGATGTGAATGTTGAATAAAGCTGGGGCAAGTACACAACCCTGCCCAACGCCGATGTTTATTTAAAACTTCTCTGTGTATTCTTCTTTTATACCAAATCTTACTCTGGAATGATTGCTGCGGCAGATCTTTCGGATACTCAAATAGTTGCTTGGGAACCTTCTTCCTCCAGAAGACTCCGAAGGACGGAGCGGCGACGGAGTAGAATCCTGTTTTTAGGTTTCCAAAGACCAAGAAGAGCAGGGAATTTTCAGGGACACAAACTTCATACAGATCATGTACAACCTCAGAGCCTGTTCGATACTACATTGGCCTTTTCAGGATTCAGCCTGAGGGTTAAAGGCAATATTGTTCTCCTCTGTCCAGGTCTTGAGTCGTGACTGTAAGAGTTTCCCAAAGATTTTCCTGATGTTGCCTGATTGGAAATTAGCCAATAGTTGAAGGGGTCATCTCTCCCCCCCCCCCTTTCTTGTGAATCACCACAGTTATGGAAGACTTCCATGATTCTGGAACCACACCAAGAGTCATTATGGTGTTAAATAACGCTGTTAAGGACCCTGAAGCACTGAACGTCTGAACTGGCCATCTGAATCCATGCAATAATGCTTAGTGAAGGTGTGGAGGAGGGAAGCCCATGTCACTGCACAGTAAATCTCAGCCACAGGAACACCCCTGACAAGTGCTGATGCGGGGGACTCTGCTCTCGGGGACTGATGCAGTGAGATAAGGTCCTCTTCTGAGCAGAGGTGCCCTTCTTGAAGCCTCTACAGTCCGCACCTAGGGTCAATATAAAAATAGACTTTCTTTTGGGGCTCTTACTGATATGATCACGCCCTTACTTGCCCGCATTGCTGCTCTGCTGTTTGTGCTGCTGCCTGGGCCCTTGTTGGGATATTGTGGCACCACCACAGGACTCCATATTATTTCTTCTCTGCTCCTGAACGCGGACCACGGACTGCCTGGGCTCCATCTCCCAGAGAGCCGTGCGGCCTCGTGTGAGAAGCAGTGCCAGCCAGCCACCGGGTCCATAAAACTCTCTGGGGGATCCTTGCCCGTCGAAGCCCGGAGGAGGTTGGGCTGGGCCACACTCTAACAAGTGGCCCTACATCATACCACCTCTATAACGACCTTCAGGTACAGATTTTAATTATAGCTTTCTGCGCTATTGATTCGTGTGAAGCGGGATTGGTACTTCACGTCGTGGTGGAGTGACTATCTGATGCATTTATAACGAGGGCAGAATCATTACTATGCCATGAGATAGAACTAACAGAGAGGCGGCTGTCTCTAGACCCCCTATCTAATTCAAGGCGAACCTCATTAGGATTACATAATCCAGCAGGTATCTCCCAAAACTCAATCCAATCCTGCTCATCACCTTATAACTTGGGGACAGTACCAGTGGTCTCGGATGTGTTGGCCCTTCTACATGATGAGCCGCCAGCACTACAAATGGATATCTCTAACTGGCCACGCATAGCCTCTAGAACCTGGACTTCCAAATCTTCTATTGGGGGCACAAAGGCTAAGCCGGAGGCAAAGGCATCCATGAACCGTAAGAAGGATATGGGTCCATCAAAACTAAAACTTCAAAAGGAATCCGAGTGTGACTCCCAGACCAATAAAGCGGTAAAGAGTTTCTCTGCAGGTACTCAGAGCATGGATGTTTCATTGTCTACACAATTCTGCCCCAAGGAGGACGGCACAGCCATTAATGCCATTAATATGACGGTATTGGACACTGCCCTTGGTCGGATCAGGAATCTATAGACAAAAATGTTGCTTCATTGGACGGCCGTTTAAAGCTTCTGGAAGGTTAATTGACTGATTCGTCTGGGCGCCTGAAGTCGTGTTCCATTTCCGTGAACTCTTTGGTGCCC
Source organism: Lissotriton vulgaris (assembly GCF_964263255.1). Classification (NCBI taxonomy): domain Eukaryota; kingdom Metazoa; phylum Chordata; class Amphibia; order Caudata; family Salamandridae; genus Lissotriton; species Lissotriton vulgaris. The sequence continues at coordinate 76,481 of NW_028252259.1, read as the reverse complement.
AGTGAGGGGCAGAGCTCTGACAATGCCCCATACCATCAACTTTCACTATCAGCTTCGGCCACATCAGAGAAACTGCTGGCAATGACCCTGGCGATCGAGGAACTGTTGAGCAAAATACAGGGTGTAGGCACAAATAACATACCGGCCAGTTGCCTAAATGGTGGAAATATAGCCAACCCTCACATGGCGGACATCTCACAACCAGCCGTACAATCTGGGAGGGGTGTTGGACATAGAGTCATCTTAATTTAGATTATAATAAAGCGCCATCTGATAGAGCACCCATTATTAATCAAAGACTGCCCAACCCCGAGATCACATATACGGTAAGGGACAGGGTAAATGAAGAAGGCCTGACCTTAAATCTACCTCCAGAAGCCACACCGTATACAATAATATTGGCAAATGTACCACAATCCACGTCCAAATCAATTGAATCCTGGGAGACTTTACATAATAAGTCTCTTTGCTGGCTCGGGTCTAAAATTGGCTTAACTGATGCCATATTTAGGGAATTTAAAATGGCAAGGAGAGTGGGATGGGTGGGTAAATGTGATAAGAGGCTCCCGGGTGATTGCATAGTCCACACTTTTAGAACACCAAGTTTAACACAAGAAATTTTGCACCTACTGGGTTCCCTCTATGTGACCAATCATGGAATAAATGTACTCCCGAGGCGTTACTTTTATCCACCCACTAACTACGCACAGGACAGGAGATGCAACCCCCAGCCCATTTCATGAATAACATGCACCACACTCAATTTAGCATACCGTTGACTAATAGATTTGAGGCCCTTTCTTCCCTGGAATATAACGATTGACTCAGTAACAGTAATAGCAATAAGGTGCAATGTCAATCAATAGGAACAATCTCGCAATGTACAGCTTTACTTGTAAATACTGAACAACCCGACATTAGGGCAAGAAATGCTGCTAATCATTGTAACAACTGTAATACTCAGAGTGAAATAACTCAGTCGAGGCCAGCATTTGTTATAGTTAAACCCCAAATCGCTCTGGTGGCCCCAACGTAGTCCCTGCCCCCACTGATTGTATATCACAGTCTGGGCCAAGACTGAAAGAAATAGAGATCCTGTTCTGGAATGTGGCAGGCCTTAAAGCTAAACTGTCTAATCCTGCCTTGCTGGAATTCATCCATAATTTTGACATTATATGTATTTAAGAAACTTGGTCTGATAACATCTTACATATTAATGGTTTTAAGACATTTTCCAGTCCAGCAGTGCCCTCAAGTAAGGGAAGGAATAAGGGCGGCCTTTGCATCTATGTGTCTTACAGGTTAAATGCCCACAAGATAGAACTCATGAAGTCTAAAACCTATTATCAGGTGTGAAAAATCAATCTAAATAACAAGTATTATTTAGTCCTGTCAAATGTTTATAATAATATACCAGCTGAGGACACCCGACAAATTTTAATGCATTTGCAGAAACATCTGGACAAGACCCAAAGAAGTTCTGTTAAAGACTATTGTATCTTTGTAACAATGTAACCTGTAACTATGATCTGATGCTCATGTAAAGCGCTCTGATACCTCCGGGTCTAGCCAGCGCTATATAAAACGTTTAAAATAAAATAAAATATAATCTGGGGCGGAGACTTTAATTGTGGACCCTGCCCACATACAATGGGAGATGTTTGTGGTACAGACCCGGATGATGCAAATGCTGCGTCCCATTTCTTGCACACTGCTTCTGGAGATTCCTTTAATTTGCTAAAATATTCTATGGACTTGGGATTTGCAAACAGTGTGTGTTCATCCCCAATTCCTTTTAATAGTACCTTTAATGGACGTGGCTTATTTTCAGCCATAGACCATATATTGGTATCAAACAGATATGCAGACAGAATACACAATTTTAAAGTACATCCTGTTGCTTTTAGCAATCATTATCCGATTAGCGTCCTTTTAAAACTCCCAGCCAAAGCATTAACAAGTACAACACAGGCAACACACCTGGCAGGGGATGTTGCTATTAATAAACAAAATGGTTACTCAGTCAAATGGGCGGGTGTAAATCAATCTGAACTTTGTAAGCACCTCTTAACCATCTGCAAAGATTATTTTACAGCCTGTCTCGATGAAAACACTAACAAAACAGATATTCTTAGTTCTTTTGGGAAAATAATTCAGACTATACAAAATGGACCACGGGCAAAAAGTAAGAAATGGGCTGACAAGAGAAGCGGTTGTTTTGGTGCCAAATGTTCCCACACTCATGCAGCCTTGATAACCTCCTTACATAAACCCATTAAAGATCGAGCAGATATAAAAAGGGCAAGATTCGCCTATGAGACGTCTCTTAAGGCACGCAAGGCGAACATAAAGTCCGAATTATGGCAAGATCTAAAACGAGCATCAGCCTTGAAAGATACAAAAGGTTTCTGGAAGGCAGTGAATGCCCCTTTCCTTGCCTCGGGTAACCTGCCTAGTATCGAAATAGAGGAGGATAAATGGGTGTCCCATTTTTATGGCCTTTATAATAATCACGTGGATCCCCAAAACGAGGTGGCCATACGTTTAATCCCTCCAAACCATCTTCCTATTGAAATCGACTTTGATGCCCAGGATGTGATCTTGGCCATTAACGAAAGTATGGAGGGCAAAGCCCCAGGCCCCAATTGCATACCAGTGGAATTATTTAAATCAGATCCACTGCAATGGGGATCCCTGTTAGCCCTGATCTTAAAAGCTTGTTTCTCCCTGGGATTTACTGCCACTTGGACGGAATCAATACTGGTCCCTATTTATAAGAAGGGCAATCGTGACGATCCGTCCTGCTATAGACCAATTTCATTACTAGATTCTTTTGCAAAGGTGGCTGGGCGTGTTGTTTTAAACCGCCTCCGGTTATGGGCAGAGGAAAACTGTATAATTTCTGAATTACAGTATTCCTTCCACTAAGGTGTGGGAACCATCGAACAATGCTTACATCTGAACTTACTGGTTGGAAAGTTTTTAAAGGCTAAAAGGGGGAATTTATTTTACGCTTTGTTGATTTGAGTTCAGCCTTTGACTGTGTTAACCATCAGAAGCTATGGAGCATTTTAGACGCCACTGGGGTTGATCAACACATTCTTAACATTTTAAAACAGTCTTATTTAGATGCTAGGGCCCGGGTGCACTATGGAAGGGGCGGTGAACTCAGTAAGACCCTATCGGTAAAGAAGGGGGTGAGGCAGGGGTGCGTGTCGGCACCCCTCCTGTTCACTCTTTATATTAATAGCTTGAGAGCAAAATTAGGTAATGATTGTCAGGACTTGCCATGCATAAACGACGGCCAATAGGAGCTTTATTATATGCAGATGATGCCGTCCTATTGGCTCGTACCCCCATTGGCCTACAAAATGTAATTACCAGCTTTTCTGCCTATATGCTAGATCTTGACCTTCGTGTCAATATAAATAAAACATTTACAATGAAATGCTGTAATCCCAGTACTAAGTGCCTGTGAATTCTTTATTGAAGACAGGAAACTCAAATTCACGGCTCATTTTTCCTACTTGGGCATTGTATTTGAAAAAAGGGGTCTATGGGCTAAAGCTATTGAATCCAGGAAGTTATTATTTTGTAAAGCCACTGGTTCCATAATTAATTTTGCCAGGAAATTGGGGAGGCGCCCAGTTACAGATTTAATAACAATCTATAAAGCCAAAAGCATCTCTGTTGCCATATATGGAGCAGGCATTTGGGGTCATGCCAATGCCGAGTGCCTGCAAATAGTTGAAAATAGGTTCCTGAGATATCTTTTAGCTGTACCCAGTAGTACAGCCACATTCGTATGCCACGCTGAGCTGGGGTTGCCTTATCTCCTAGACTTGATTAAACTGAAGCCAATCTTGTTGTGGCATAAAGTTTGGACTGGCACTTCTACTGGCTTCAACAGGGACCTGATCACTGATTGTATGTCCCTTGATGGTGCTGATCGAATTTCCTGGCTGACCTATGTCAAATATTTTTTAGAGAGTCTAGGCCATCCTGAATATTTCTCTAACCCTGACAGCTTGAACAATGTTACTAGAAATAATTTAAAATCACTATGTCTGGACTATTTGGAGTCCATTAATCTATCTAGCAACATTGTATAACCGTCAGTGAGAACACACCAACTACTCTTGACTCAACCAGGAATACAGCCATACTTATTGAACACTGCAGGAGCCTATGAGAGATTGTTATTGACCCGCCTACGCCTTGGCAGCTTTCACACTCGGGTTACCTTCCCAAAAACGAATGACTGGTCCCGCACCCTATGTTTATGCCTGTGTGATAACATCTCTGCTCAGTCGACAATTTATATTATGTTTTTTTGCAAGTTTTATGCTATGCCCAGGAAAAAATGGATTTTACCAATTTTAATGAGTTATGGCTTGAGACAATGCCGCCAGCCCTTCTAAAGCTGCAATATTTGAATGACAGATCTGTGACCAATCACATTGTTAAATCCTTGAAAGAGGTGGTTAGACAACGGCTGACAATGGATTGTCCCACTCCTTCTTAAAATATCGTTTGAATTTTTATTTTGGCATATATACATGAAATGCAAGTTTTTTATTATGTATTGTGCATTTTATGGTTAAACATAAATCGAATAAAGCGCATTCTGATCTGCTCTCGCCTCCTTTGGAGGTAGAGGGTGGGAAGGGTGACAGATTGCCTCAGATGGAAAGAGATCACCACTTGGGAAGGAGAGGCAATGTAGTTCTGAGGAATAATTCCTCCGGGAAGAAGCATGTGAAGGGCAGCCGCACGCTCAGTGCCTGTAACTCACTCATGTGCCGCAACAAAGTCATGCTATAAAGAGAACAAAGGTATGCCCAAACTGATAGACCAGGAACCTGGGGGAACAACAGATAACAAGTAGCAAGGCTTCGCTGTAGACTGATTACTGAAAAATACCAACTCGATGACTGTGCGGATGCCGCCGCTCTCCACGAGTGGTCCATTTACCAGAAATGTACAGATTTAACATTTGCTGACATGACTTTGACAATTTTGAAAATACATTTGAAAAACAACCATAGAACAATCACACTTGATTCAATCTATTCACAGAATTTAGCAAATGAAGTCAGCTATAATAGTGAAATAAAGTGCTCAAGATGTGAACAGCTGCTCATGTGACTAAAGAAGTGAGGGGTGCATCGAGACAAAGTGAAAACGTATGAATGGACTCCTCGAGTGACTTTCAGGCACTATAGACACTCCATTTCCTTCTATGGTTTGTAAACTGTCTTAGTTCATAATAAGTCTACAGTGAAGCATTGTTGTTGTTGTATTTCATCAAAATAATAGACACAAAAATCAGTGTACAGCAGAGGTCTTCAAACTTTTGTAGGTTGAGCCCCCCCAGCTGAATTTTTTTAGATGTTGGGCCCCCCCACCTCCGAACAGAAATTTCGCCATGCGCACATTCCGGGCATATTCAGCGAATATCATTCAATACACTAAGAGTGTTTAGTAAACTGCAGGTTTGGGAGTGGGGCTGGTGAAATGACAGAGGCTTATTACACAGCTCAAAACACCACTTTCCAAGATAAAATGTGTGCAAATTGTTTTTACTAGGATGCTTTGTTTTACACATGACATGGATTAATAATAACACCACCAACATAAATGCGACAGGAGTGCCTGTTTTTCAGAGACGGTCAATCTGTGGATGGATTTTGCTACTGCCATCCTCTGGTTGTGCTCCACATCCAGTCTTGAACGGTACTTAGTCTTTAATACCGCAAGTGCTGAGAACCCAATCTGACATAAATAGGACGAGCTGAAAGGCAAGAGAGTTTTGATAGCAGTTTCTCCCAAAGTGAGGGTTGAGTAGTGTGCTCGTGTGACTTCAGGGTGAGGTACAGGGTGAACAGCGCAAGTGCATTGGGAGTGCAGAGTGATCACTGTGAGTGGAGGGTAAGTGGGTGAATGGTGTGAGAACAAGGTGATCAGTGGGAGTGCAGGGTGAGCAGGTGAATGGTGTGAGTGCATGGTGATCAGTGTGAGCCATTGTGATCGCTGTGAGTGCAGTGATCACTGTGAGTGGAGGGTAAGTGGGTGAATGGTGTGAGTGCATGGTGATAAGTGTGAGTGCAGGGTGAGTGGATGAATGTGAGTGCATGGTGATCAGTGTGAGCGCATTGTGATCGCTGTGAGTGCAGTGATCACTGTGAGTGGAGGGTAAGTGGGTGAATGATGTGAGTGCATCGGGATCAGGGTGAGTGCTGGGTGAGAGTGAAGGGCGAGAATGAGGAGTGAGTGGTCTGAATGCAGGGTGCATTCCCGGACACTTGAAGTAACTCGGCATGTTACTGACGGCAACGTAGGGTTTCAAATGTGTTGAACTATTGATATTATGGCCGTAACCAGGGATCAGGGTGGAGGAAATAAATAATGTGCTGATCCCTCAACAAACTTCCAGTCCTATGAGTGGGGTTGCCAGCTCATTCTTTTGATGTCACAGATGGTATAACAATAAGCCGTCACCTAGAGCTGTATTTTCAGCACTTGTCTGTGCATACTTTGAACAGCAAATATACATAGAAATAACTTTTAATTGTTTTCTAGAGCTGCATGAATGATCCATGACTGATAATAAAAGGGAACAAAGATAGAAAAGTCTCATTACAAATGAATCAACAAAAAGAAGGGGGGACCGGGAGCTCGTTAACATTACAAATGAATACATACTTAGCAATTTGCAAGCTGTTTAAACATCACATCGCTGGCTGGCATTTTGCGCGCCTGTCTGTGTACTTTTAAAAGAAACTTTCAGGGACGTTTTAAGGATTTTGGGGCCTGTGGGCTAAATGTATTTTTGAGGCCCCTGTTCAGACCAGCTTTTTCATGCCTTCTTTGGTCAAATACTGAGGGGCAGATTTACAAGCCCCTTGCGCCTCCTTTGTGCCGCCGTTGCGTAACTTTTGTGACACAGCGGCGGTGCAAAAGATGCGCCATGTTGCGGGGTATTAACAACGTGACGCGTCTGGGAGATGCGTCATGTTGTAAAGCCCTGCGCCATAAGGAGGCGTTCCGGCGCAGGGGGGGGCGTACCTGTGGTGAAAGTGGTGAGGCATAAAAGTGAAGGATTACATTTAAGTAGCAAGCAAGCGCCGTATTTTATTACTTTCACCGTGTCAATATTTTTAACGACTGTGTATCCCCATGTTTGGGGACCCATCGTACACATTTGCACAGAATCACAATTACAACTTGAATACATGACCATTGCCCTGTGCTCACTCTGCAAAGAGGCCAAGGATTGGATGACCATGTATTCTGAACACATTTTTGATCAACTGACAGGTAGTGTGAGAAACTTGCACTGCCTACAGCCTCAGTCCCAGACATCTCAACCATGGCATAAACACAGGAGTTGGTGACTAGATTAATTGAAGGGAGAAGTGAAAGGGAAAAGGATGTGAAAATACATCTGACACATTTATTTTACTTCCATGGTGGTTCACTGACAGGGTGGAGGCTGTGAGCACTACATGGACTGCCACGTTCTGGCGTCTGGGTTCCCCTTTTTATACACTTAAGAAGAGGCAAAATCTTAGCCTGCTTCCACCCCAGAGGGACCACCGCAGTCTGAAGGGACATGTTGACAATACAGTTCACCTCTGTATGCGCGCTCTCTGCCACTGCTGCCAGAAGCCTAGCCGAGCAGGAGTCTGAAGGAGAGCCGGACTTAAGCCCCCTGTGGATTTTGAGAGATTCCAGGGGGTCAACTGCTCTAAAAACTGACAGAGAGCAGATGAGGGCGGCAGGTTGAACAGCCAAAGGTCCCATGCAACAGCCATTACCCGAGGAAAAGGAAGCCTGGATGGTCTGAATTTTCTCTCTGAAGCAGCAGGAAAGCTTATCACACCAAGCGAGGGAAGATAGAATAACACTCGCTTGAGCCCGCGGTGACCTATAATTCTGCACTATGGAGAAAATGTCTTTGGCGTTATTCCTAGCTGAATCGATGCGGGCAGCATAGAATTGCCCTTTAGCCAAGGCAATGACCTCATAGTAGATTTTTTGCATAACTTTGAGATTCCTCTTGGCTATGGGGCAGTATCCGCTCTGGCGCCAGGACCGCTCCAAGACCTTGCAATCATACTTGGCACCCTTGAGAGTCACATTAAACCAGGGTTTGGACGGGGTATCTCTAGCAGGTCTAGCAGGCCGATGAGAGGCTGCAGAATCCGCCGCCTTAGCAACCCAAGTGGTGAACCCTGACAGGCACTCCTCCAGTTCTCCTGGCAAAACAGGCCTGGAATGGTCAAGAGCCAGTTTGAATTCCAGAGGGTCGATTTTCCCGAAAGCAGGTTTCTGGTAAGAATGGACCCGTGGAACTACACTAGATAACATCCAGGAAAAACAAGATATAAAATGGTCGGACCAGGGAACGGGGCAGGGATCCTCTACGGAAAGGGGGAAATTGGAGCAGATTGGATCTAATAGATGGCCAGCCTGATGAGTCGGAAGGCGGACGTACTGGGTAAGTTGAGCCATTTGGAAAAATGTCCAGCAGGTCAGCCGCCTCCCTAGTATCAGGACAATCCAAATGAATATTAAAGCCCCCCAGAATCATATAATGCAAAAACCTTACCACCCTAGAGACAATTGCATCCCCACAGCTCAAGAGAAATGGGCCCGCGGGACCAGGTGGCCTATAGATCAAAGAGGCCCCCGGAGTAAAGTGTGCTGAGAAGCGGACACTAAAGTCAAGCACCTCACAGCCTGCCCAAGCTGAAGGATCCCCTAGACGGAGTTCCCAAATATCTTTATAAACGATGGCCACACCGCACCTCTACGCCCTGGCGGTCGGCTCTAAGAATCTTATAGCCTGATGGAAGGGCAAAGGAAACAATAGGGTCGGAGGAAGAATCAAGCCATGTCTCTGTAAGGAACAGCATGTCTAAAGAATTATCCTCCAAAAGATCATGAACATCTGTTTCCTAAGGGACCGGGCATTGATCATAGCTGCCCTAATGTGAACATCCTTTGCCCGCTGAGCCGAAGGGCGGCCCTCGGTAGCCGGGGGGGGGGCAGGCTCACCCTTCAAATGGAAGCCGCAATCTGAACACGGGGCAAATGGAAACATCGCCACATCCCAGGTCTGTGAGTGGCAGCGAGCCAAGCAATCCAGTGCTCTAAGAAACGTTCCACAATAGCTTCTCCTTGACTCATTACCTGGGGACTTTCGGGCAGCATGGCTGGTCCTGGCCGCATCCGGGATGCTGACGGGCGCAGACAGGCTTGCCTTGGGCGCGCCCGCTTCTCACCCATTCAGCGCGCATTTAAATGAGCCCGGACGCCAGAGAGCTGGAACGCCAACTACCACAAAATGGTGTCTCTCGGAGGCACCACGAGACGAGCAGGTAGTAAATAGAAGCCCTCGCCCCGAGAGCAGCCGCAATAGGGAAGTGTGCAAAACGAGTCAAAGACTCGAATATTTTTAATGTGCAAGTATGCAGGCCGGTTAAAAAATTACAGTTTTAAAAACAAAGTGGCAAGATGAACAGGCACACGATCAGAACACGCAGCCAGACGTAAAAATACAGGGAGAACCCCTCAAGAATGGGAACTATATCTTCAATTTGAAACGTTCCTTAAAAAGTAAACATTTCTTTAATTGCGAATTGCCCTTGATTTATGTGTGTTACGACGTTCCCGCTGTGCGCTCTCTATCATCATGTAACTAGCGTGTGTGTTAGAGTTTTTTCTTTTTTTATAAGACATGCGAATACATTGCAGGTGTCTTATTCCATTGTTGTAAAGACAGAGGTCTCATTTGTCCCAATTGTCTAAGCTATTCAGCTAAGTTGTGCCAATGTAGCTTTGTTTTTAGACTGAATCTATTTAGTAAACGGGTTCTCTTGGTTTCTGTAGGAGAGTAGGGTCTGCTATCCTATGGTCACCCCAAATTTTTGCTTTTTGCTTCACTGGTTTATGACTTAATGTGGCTGTGGGCCTGCTAATCAGACCCACAGCCTGCTGTTATCTCTCTAAATTACAGCCAATGCACCCTAGGTGCATTACGAATTGGAACTGGTTCACCTTATTGGCCCCTGTAACAGTGTACCCTCCCTAGGTACCCAGGGCATAGGTGCATCCAAGGCCTACCAGGGGCTGCAGCATGTATTGTGCCACCCCTGGCCTGGCCTCCATATTTGACACAACTGGCTGATCACTCAGCTGGGGTAAGTTGGTGTAAACACCTCTTACTTAGATATAGTATCCCTATATCTAACCTTAAACTGGACACATATGTTCCTATCAGCCACTCTTATGGAAGGCCTCATCAATCCTGGAGGCAGAGTGCTTGGAAATATGTGAGATGGTGCTCTAGCATGAGCTGAGCCTGCCCGCAGCTGTCGGGAACCACTCCCTTAGCTGTTCCGTGATACTGCCATACCATATACTCTTAAGTGCATTATAATCCTCGCGGTTATATGCTATCTTTGGTTTGGCTTTATCAAAACATGTCGAGTAAGGTGTCATACGAATTGGAATACTATCCCCTCGACAGTTCTGTTGACGGGGATAGCATTCCACCCTTCTAGAGGGACACGACATGTGTGTAGCCTTAACCCCGGTTAAAGTTAACCAGAGCCTCAGCATCACAAAATGGATGCTGCCACCACAAACACAAGTCTGACCTCCTGCTGCTGGGAGTCCTTCCAGCGAGGGAGGCTTGGTAAAAGGGTTTCCTGCCTTGGGAGGTGCGAGCACCACCCCAGACAGGGTTTTGTGTATTAGGTAGGACAGGGCTGAATAGATTGAGACATGCCCGGGGCACACAAGGTGTCCCCGTGCATAAGCCAGTCCAAACCGGTCCTGGGACTTTCCAGACCCAGGCCTGGCGAGGAGCTGGACAAAGGAAAGGGGGTGTAACCGCCCCCCTTCCTGGTCCCACCCAGAGGAGGGACCTAGTAGGTGATCCACCCCTCAGATTGGGAATAAGAGTGGGAGAAGTGCCATTGCACAGCAGATCATCCTGAATCAACTTTACACGAAGAAGAAGACTGGACTTCGACATTCTGCTGCACAGAAGACTGAAGAGAATCTCCCTTGTGGCCTAGGAGTGGCCACCCAGTGAACACAGGTACCAACCAGCGGATCGACGTCTGCTTTGCCGCCGCCTCCCGCCGGAGCCCGAGCCCAGAGCCTGACAAGACCCAGACTCCCAGACTTCACAGAGCCCGATCCACAGACCCTGCAAAGAAGGGGCCCGTGGAGGCACCGAGAGACATGGGACCGGACATCTTGGAAGACACCCGAAGAGCTGACTGCGCAGCATCAGAGGCATCCTCGACGTTGTGCTTTGGGGACTGAGAACCCCCACCACCGAGCAGCCCTTGCACCGAAGATCAGCCCCCCAGCATCTCCACGATCTGCGTGGGGCCCTTTTGCATTGTACAACATCAAAACTTGGGGCTGCTTTTGCCCCAACACCAGTGGCGACAGCTTTTTTCTTCTTTGCAATAGCATCAATTTCTTATACTATTCCATTTTTCAAAATTATTTTTCGTCCTTATAATCCTTCACAAATTCTCAATCTCATTCGTTTAACTCCTCCTTCAAGTTTTTGCAATTTTCTGCGTTTCTCATGTTACGGCGGGCCATCCGAACCTCTTTCCAATAACACGTACTGAGGCAAAGTTCATTAAAAAGCAGTTTATTAAACCCAATGCATTTCAGACCCCACGGGTCCTTCGTCAGGGGTAACTGTAAAATCAATCAAACATACTCATCAGTCAATGCACAAATGTATATACTTATTAAATTTCAACATTTCCTAAATCGGCATCATATATTGCACTGATCCCCGCAAGTTTATCAAACTTTCATAATCGAGGTAAACCTCCCTTTCCCTGTGGCTCCATATTCCCCATACCCTCTGCGTATTCCCATTTCCCCCACTATCCCGCCGTGAGTGCCCTCCCTTCTTTTTCAACCATTCACCTACTCCTCCTTCACAACCATCTCACTAGCACCCCGTGCTCCGAAAATTTCTACCTCCCGCTGTGACAATTTTGATTAACCAAGCATTCTCCGACTTAGCTACTCCAAGGGTCCCTTCTTTGCAGGGTCTGTGGATTGGCCGATTGAAGGCCACGCCCCCTGCCTAGAGACACACCCCTCCATCTATTCCTTATATAAAAGATGTGTCCCTACAGGAAGCGCAGCGGACGAGCGCAGCGGGCGCGACGAATGCGCGCCGAAGGCTCGCCAAAGGCGAGCCCATCTGCGCCCGTCCGCGACAGGCCGGGACCAGGGGCCACAACCCCTGTCACTCCAACTACAGATAGACCAGGCAAACCTTCGCTGGTATACTCGCGTGGTGAGCTGCTTATATTTAATACTCCTTTAACAGCTCCCCTTTGTGCCAAAGTTGGTCCCTCCCACACCATGGGCCCCTTTGGCTGCCGTTATTGTAGATGGAATTGTAACCTTTCGGTGCCACCCTTATCTGAAGCCACACCTACACAGGACTATACATGCATTTATGTCAATGCTAGGTCCCTTCCCAAACACTCTACTGAAATATGGGACATGTTACAGGATAGCAGACCCGACTTTGCCTTCATTTCGGAGACTTGGCTCGGTGAGCACAATACCCCGGATATTACCGCAGCCCTACCTACTGGGTACAAAATCATTAATCTAAATCGACAAATTAAGAGAGGAGGCGGAGTGGCCATGATATTTAAAGATAGCTTTTCATGTCGCCAAGATATAGTCACTCAACGAGGCAAACACGATGTTTTAATCATCTCCATCTCCATCAATACTCAGGTTATCCTCGGATGTGCAATCATCTACAATCCCCCAAACAGTACAACTGACTTTAGCACCCAACTCCTCGAACAAATTCTTCCATTCTGCCTCAACCACAAAAACATCGTAGTCATTGGAGACTTCAATGTTCATTTCGATTTAGCTGATAATTTCCTAACTAAACAACTCACCACAGACATGGAAATCTTACAATTATCACAGAAAATAGCTCGCCCCACACACAGAGCGGGGCACATGTTAGATCTCATATTTACAAACATATTGAAGACCAACATCACGAATATAACCCCTTTGACATAGACGGACCACTATAGGATAGATTTTACCTTAAACCTACCTTTAAAAACCAACAGATCGCTAGCCCAGTCGGCCAACTCCACTAAATGTTGGAGCAAACTCTCTTTGGAAAAATTCAAGGAAGATTTTTCCTTTTTTTCTAGCTCTGAAATGACATGCGAAGCAGAAATTTGCCTCTTACGAGAAAACATAGAGAAAGCACTTGACCACTGTTCACGGACTCGCGCAACCAATCGATTGAAATCAAAAACCTCTGAGAAATGGTATGGCCCAAACCTAAAAATTGAAAAAAGAAAATGCACCTCACTGGAGCATAAATGGAGAATAAGTAGAAACGCCGAAGACAGAACCACTTACAAACATCAGTTGAAAATATACCATACTGCCATACGCAAAGCAAAGAAAGACTACCTTTCCCAAAAAATTCTAGAGAATAAAAATTCGTCCAAGGAGCTTTTTAAAATTGTAAAAGAACTTTGTAATCCTCCTAGTCTTACATCCAACTTGACACCATCACAAGAGAACTGCACAAAAATTAGTGACTTTTTTTGTGATAAAATTGATAAAATATATGCTTCTTTTACAAATAACGCCCAGGCCCCTGTGGAGCATCAGATTGACCCTACTTTGCAAACCAACTGCTCTACCTTTGGCCCATTTTCAGAAGACGAGGTCACTAAAGCCATGTCAGAAATTAAATCTGGCTCACCATGGGACGTTTGCCCACACTTTATTTTTTCTCAACTGACTCCCATAATTGGCCCCGCAGTTACTAAAGTTCTTAACCAGTCTCTGGAGCAAGCTGTTTTTCCAGAAGTTTGGAAAAAATCGGCAGTAATTCCATTACTAAAAAAGGCGGGTGCGGATATAAACGACCCAGCCAACTACCGCCCCATCTCACAGCTCCCCTTTTTATCGAAGGTTTTAGAAAGACTGGTAACAAAACAACTGTCAAGTTATCTAGAATCCAACAAACTTCTTGATGTTTCCCAAACAGGTTTTAGATCTAACAACAGCACAGAAACAACGCTACTGGCCGTAATGGACGACATTCGTATGCAGGTCGATAAGGGCAAAACGGTTGCCCTGATACTTCTCGATTTATCAGCGGCATTTGATACCGTGTCCCATAAACTGTTAATCCACATACTTGCCGCAAAAGGAATAAAAGGTAAAGCCCTAAACTGGCTGGAGTCCTTTCTATCAAACAGATCCCAGTCTATTTGTTTAGGCAACTTTACCTCCACCCCCCGTAAGATTAAATATGGAGTCCCCCAAGGAGCCACATTGAGCCCAACATTGTTCAATGTATATGTCTCCTCTTTGGCATCGATTGGCAAGAAATGGGGCATTAATATCTGCTCCTACGCTGACGATACTCAGCTGATGGTTACCCTAAATGGAGATAACGACGCCAAAAGTAGACTACACAACTGCCTGTCAGAGCTATCCAACTGGATGCATGGCCATTATTTAAAACTGAACTCTGACAAATCAATCAGAAATTCTACTCTTTGGTGGGGCCAAACAGCTCTGGGATAACACCTGGTGGCCAACCTCCTTAGGTTCTCCACCAATCCCCACATCGTCTGCTAGAAATTTAGGAATTCAGATGGACACCACTCTATCAATGAAATGCCATGTCTCCTCAATATGTGGCAAAGGATTTGCCATATTAAAAAGGTTGAGGGGGCGTGGCTTGGCGGGCGAAGATGGCGGTCGCAGCCTTGTAGAGCTCCCGCCGGCCCGGACTTAATTCGATCATTTATCCTGACCCCCGAGCCCACTGTTGGTACCCAGTGATTGCTTTCGACCTGGTGGGGTCTCCTGTCTACTTTGGTGTGCCGATCCTGCATTTCTGCTCTTCCTGCGATCGGAGGGAGGCGGCGACGAAGTGCGGCCTGGTGGCCGGCCGGAGACCGGGGTCCTCGAGTTTCGCGACGCCTGGCGGTGGCCGCGATCCAGCTGGTGCGGGTGGCATCCGCCGCGCCGGCCTTGGCTCGTCTCATTGGCTGCAATCGTCTGAAGGATCGAGACGGTGCCATCGGATCCTACCCATCGGCTCTCTCCCTGTGTGACCGACGAGCGGAGGCGGTGAGGCGTGGCCCCGCGACAGTCTGGAGGCGGAGGTCCCCGAGCCCCGAGGCGGCCGGTGACGGCCTGGCGGACGGCAGAGGCATCAGATCTGCCCCTCCTGGCCTGGCCCGTTGCTGCGGCAGCCCACAGACCACGGACCCACAGCTTCTTCAACTTGTACCTTGGACAGCTGCCCGTGGGGACGAGCGTGGGTGCGGCCTGTCCCGCCTGGGTGACGCCGGGACCTCGATTTTCGTGACGCCCGATCACTGTGGCCGGCCCGCATTCCTCTCTGGGGCCTCATCTGGGCCATCCCGCTAGGGACTTGTGACAGTGTCGGAAGGCTCGGAGGTGGTGCCCGCCCTGCCTAGCGTGTGCCATGACCAGGGACAGGGGAGGTGGCCCGCCTAAACATGGCCCCATCGACAAATTCACCGGGCCGAGTGGTGGCGCCGGGGCGGCCGGTGGCAGCGGTGGCCCTGGGCCGGACAATGCAGCTCTACTGGCGGCCATCACCCAGTCCCGAGACACGCTCGATGCCAAGATTGGAGCGGTTGGGGCGGATGTCACGCTCCTGCGCCAGGACCTCCGCAACTCGGTGGAGCGGATTGCTGGGGCTGAGACCCGTATCACGGAGACCGAGGCGGACATTAGTGGCCTAAAGAAGCGACTGGCGGAGGTGGAGAGCATTCAAAAGACGCTGGCGGCCCGCGTGGAAGATGCAGAAGGGCGTGCGCGGCGCAACAACCTCCGCTTCATCGGCTTTCCTGAACGATGCGAGAAGGACAACATGGAGCGGTTCCTGACCGGGTGGTTGGAGAGCTGGCTCCCCGAAGGGGCACTGTCTACGTGCTTTGTGATTGAGAGGGCACACAGGGCTCTGACCCAGCGGCCACCGGAAGGCGAGCGCCCACGGCCTGTTATCGCTCGCCTGCTGAACTACCATGACCGAGATGTTATCCTCCGGGAGGCAAGGAACAAGGGCTCACTCGCCTTCGAGAATCATAATATCATGATTTTCCCGGACTACACGAAGATGGTTCAGCAACAGCGGCAATCTTTCATGGACGCCAAGGCTAAGCTTAGAGGCCTCAAGCTTCAATACTCGCTTCTGTATCCAGCTCGCCTGCGAGTCATATATCAGTCTCGGACCCATTTCTTCGATTCGCCGGAGGAGGTGTTCCGCTGGACGGATGAGGCGGTGCGGCTCAGGCCCCATGCCCAGCCGGGGCTGGATCCAGGCAGGTCCCAGGGTTCGTCGCCGGAGCGGACGGATCGCCCGAACAGGAAGGGCCGCCATCGGAGGTCTCGCTCCAAGAAGAGATCGGCCTCTGCCAGCGCGACGCGGTCGGGTGGTGCCCGGGACTCGGAGCACTCCGACGCGGGCAGCTGAACATTGCTGGGTCTACACGCACTTTGTATGCTGCATACTGAACTGCCCTGCTTTGGCCGGTGAGACTGTTTCAATCTGTCCTTGATGTGCCGGTCAGTTCCCATGTGAAGACTTCAGTTGTTGTCATGGGGGCGCAGTGGGGCTTGGGGGGTACCATTTGTGGGCCTCAGACCCTCACAGATGTGAGTGTTGTTGGGGGGGTGGTGTGTGTGTCATTGTGGGGTTGTTGGGATCCATTGGTATGGTGGGTCCTGGGTCCTCTGTTTGGGTCCCGGGTCTCTCCATGCCGCGACAGATACTTCAATGTTTTCTGAGGTATTGGGGTGGTGGGTGTGGGGCGTGGGGGGGAGTTTTGGAATTGTGCTTGTTGGGGGGGTTCCGGGTTGGGAAGGGGGCGCTGAGTTTGCGGGCTGGGGGGGTGGGTCCACACATGTCTGAGGCTTTGATTTTTGTCGGTTTGCGGGTTGCACCAGGGTGGGAGGGAGGGCCGGATTTTGGACTGTGTATTGACAATGGCTGATACTGCGCTTATGTCTCCTTCGAAAACCCTGCGGGTGGTGACATGGAACGTGCGGGGTATTCTGGATAAGATCAAGCGTGGGGCTGTGCTGGGTGGGGGAAGAGGGAGATGGTGGATGTACTCCTGCTCCAGGAGACTCATATGCTGGGCTCCAAGGCCCTCAGCCTCCAAAGGTTTGGTTATCAACAGGTTTACCATGCTGGATTTGCGAGGGGTTCCCGGGGGGTGGCCATATTGGTACATCGTAGGGTGGCCTATGTTCATGAGAAACAGTGGATTGATCCTCAGGGTAGGTTTGTCTTTATTCAAGGCCTGCTGGGTTCCGAGCCGGTGGTTTTTGGAAGTGTTTACGCCCCTCCCCCCCTGCAATGGGCATTGTCTGAGCGGCTATTTGCGCTGTGGGACGAAATCCCCGAGGTCCTGACCATGGTGGGGGGTGACTGGAATGAGGTCATGGATGTGAGCCTGGACCGCCAGCGGCGAGTGCATGTGGTGCCTGACCCCCCCCCGCGGCTGCTCCCACCCGGTTGTGTGCGACTGTGCGTAGTCTGGGCTGGATTGATGTGTGGCGGCATTTCCATCCCGGGGTGCGGGCCTACACGTATGTATCGGCGGTGCATGGGTCCTTCTCTAGGCTCGACTATTTGTTTGTACCGGGTGCCTGTCTGAGCCGTGTCAGGGATGCCGCGATACTCCCCAGGGGCCTCTCGGATCATTCCCCTGTCCTGGCCACCGTGACCCTCCCCTCTAAACGGCAGCCATTTCGGTGGCGCATGTCCGCCTGGCAGCTACAGCGGCCGGAATACGTGACGCATATCCGCGAAGCGATCGATCATTTTTGGCGCGAGAACTTGGTGGGGGGTGTCGATGCCATTGTTGTGTGGGAGGCGCTAAAGCCTACGATACGGGGCATCGATATAGCTTGGTGTGCGGCCGCTCGGCGGGAGCGTCGGGAGGCCATTGTGACCGCCGCGGCCCGAGTGTAGGATCTAGAGCAGCGTAGCCGACTCGGGGGTGACGAGGGCGTTGTGCGACGGCTCCTGCAGGCCCAGCAGACGTATGCCTCGGTCCTATACGAGGAGGCCCGACAGGCGTGGCTCGCCACGCGCAGCAGGGTGTACCAGTGGGGCGATAATTCCTGCACCATGTTACATAGGCTTTGCCAGGCGACCTTCCAACCCCTAGAACTGCCTGGCCTTGCGGCGGAGGACGGGTCGGTCATGTCCGACCCGGGCTTGCTGGCGGCAAGCTTTGCCCGCTACTACGCGGCACAATACGCTCCTCGTGACCCATTGGTGGAGAGCGACATAGCCTCATACTTGGATGACCTACTTCCACAGGCAGTCCCGGATGAGACTAGAACGGCCCTGGAGGCCCCACTCACTTCCGAGGAACTTGGGGAGGCCCTTGGCCAGCTGAACACGGGGAAGGCGCCCGGTCCGAGCGGTTATCCTGCCGAATTTTATAAGAAGTTCCACGTTCAACTGGGACCCCACTTCCGCAACGCTCTGGAGGCTGCGCGGTCTCGGGGCGAGCTGCCACCCGACTGGCGCCACGCCGAGATTGTGGTCTTTTTGAAGCCGGGCAGGGCGCCGGACCGACACGACTCTTACAGGCCGATCTCCCTCCTCAACATCGAGGCCAAGGTTTTGGCGAAAGCCCTAGCGAACCGCTTGCTACCCCACATCGCCGACCTGGTCCACCCTGATCAGGCCGGGTTCATGCCGCGCAGGGCCACCCGGCATAATATCCGGAGGGCACAGGCAGCGATCGACGCCATGGGAGCCAGGGATGAACAGGCCGCACTCCTTCTTGCGGACATGGACCGGGCCTTTGACTCGGTGAGTTGGACATATTTGTTCACCTTGCTGGCCCGCCTCAATCTAGGGCCTGTCTTCTTGTCCTATATTCGTCTCCTGTACACCAATGTCACGGCGTCGGTCCGTGTCGCCGGTGCGGTCTCTGGGCGCTTCC
The DNA here is from genome assembly GCF_964263255.1 of Lissotriton vulgaris. Classification (NCBI taxonomy): domain Eukaryota; kingdom Metazoa; phylum Chordata; class Amphibia; order Caudata; family Salamandridae; genus Lissotriton; species Lissotriton vulgaris. The sequence continues at coordinate 57,411 of NW_028252259.1, read as the reverse complement.
AAATCGGACGTGTTACTCGACAGGGTTGTCCACTGTCCCCCTACTTGTTTGCCCTGGCCATGGAGCCCCTGGCGGCGCGGGTCCGAATGGATGCCCATCTACGTGGCTTTGTCTGGAACGATAACCTAACTGATAGGATTGCACTCTATGCAGACGACGTCCTCCTGTTCCTTACTGATTTGCGGCACTCGGGTCCCCGAGTCTTGGAGATCATGCGGGGGTTTGGCGAGGTCTCGGGGCTTCATCTTAACTTGTCTAAATCGACCCTGTGGATTCTGCATGGCGGAGTGGTTGCCGACCCTTGGGCCGCCGACTTGCGCGTGGCGACGGACGGCCTGAAATATCTGGGCGTCTTCCTCTCGACCTCGCGAGCCGTGGCCTGGACACGCAGTGTCTTACCGGTGTGGGACCGAGTCCAGACCGATGTCAAAACATGGTCCAGGATGCCCCTTACAATCTTTGGGAGGTCGGCCATCTTTAAGATGGTGGCGCTGCCGAGGCTGCTGTACCAACTCCAGAACTTCCCACACCCTATTGGCATGGAGTGGTTCCGTCAGGTGAACTCTGTGCTGAGCCGCTTCCTGTGGGTTGGCGGTGCAGCCAGGGTGGCCCTGAGAACGTGCTTTCTGTCCACATACTGTGGGGGCTTGGCCACATCCGACCTCCTCTCCTACTATCAGGCGTCACACCTGCTTGTTCTCAATGACTGGTGGTATGGAGATCAGAGTGACCCGGCCTATGCTCTAGAGAGACACCTCATGGGAGATCGTACGCTCCACACCATTCTCTATTCAGCCCGTATACGCCGTGGGTTGCCGTCGGTAACTAAAGTGGTCTTTGCCGTGTGGCGGCAGTCTCTGCGCCGTATGGGTTGGTGGGGCAAACTGACAGCTGAAACGCCGCTGTGGCACAATGGCATGCTCCCGGAATTGGCGGCTTTGGCCGGGTTTGAGGGCTGGGAGGCTATTGGAATTACACAACTGGGCCAGGTCGTATCGGGCACCACCCTCAAGTCCTTCGAGGACCTCCGTGCGGAGTTCCAGATGCCTCACTCCCAGTTCTTCCGCTACCTCCAGCTGAGGCATGCTCTAGCCCCGAGCATCGCCGGCCTCGACTCCCTGCCCGAGTTCAGCCCCATTGAGGCGAAAGTGTTTATGGGAGACTTGGGAGACAAAAAGGTTTCTAGGATCTATCAGTCCCTTGTTACACACTGCTCCTCCACTCTCAGCTCCCTTCGGGAGGCGTGGGAGGTGGATGTGGGCGCCCTGGACGAGGATGATTGGAGGGAGGCGCTGGAGTCCCCGCGTGGCACCGCTGTTGCGGTTCGGCTCCGCCTGATACAATTCAAATACCTGCATCGTGCCTATTACACACGTGAACGCTTGTGGAAGGCTGGTTTGATTGCGTCCTCGGAGTGCCTGCGTTGTGGGGAGGTGCCTGGCTCCCTGCTGCATACGGTGTGGTCGTGTGGTCGTCTGGCTGGATTCTGGAGGGGCGTATGGAATTGCCTGGCTGAGGTCCTGGGATGGGATCTTCCTCGTACCCACCGACTAGGCCTGCTGCACATTATGGAAGGGGTTGGGGGTAACATGTATAAGCGCCACCTGTTGCTCCTGGGCCTGGTCGTGGCCAAGCGTGACCTGGCTCGGGCCTGGAAATCTGTGAGGGCTCCCCCCCTGTCTGCATGGAAGGCTGGGCTGGACTACTTCATGGGCCTTGAGAAACCAGTCTTTGAGGCGCGGGGTTGCCCGCGCAAACATTTCAAAATCTGGAAGCGGTGGGCCGACTACCGCGGCCTGTCCTTGGAACCCCCAGCGGAACAGGAGGAGGACATTTGATCGCAGTGACATTTCTGGCCCGAATGGCAAAGCCCTGGTTGCATTATACCTGATTCTTCTATGTATACCGTCTTTATGTTGCCTCTGTACATGTGTGGTGGGGGGGGGTGTTGGGTAAGGGGGGGGGCGTTGTTGGGGTTGGGGTGGGCAGTTAGGGCATCTTTAAAGCTGAGCTTCATCATTTGATTCATGGATTACCGAGTATATCACCTTTGCATTGATACTGTTGTGGGGATCTTGGTGTGTAAAGATACCACATTCTTGATACTCTTCTGCTCAATAAAAATTGGTTATGAAAAAAAAAAAGGTTGAAAAGGGTCTTCCCCTGGATCCCACTTGAATGCAGACAGATCCTAGTCCAGTCGTTACTAGTTAGCAGGCTGGATTATGGCAACTCACTATTTGTAGGAATGTCGGACTACTTATTTAGAAAACTACAACTGGCCCAGAATGCCGCAGCAAAAGCTGTCTGCAATAAGAAAAAGTACGATTCGGCCACAAGTTGTCTGAGAGCCTTACACTGGCTGCCCATAAGACAAAGAGCCACGTTCAAAATGCTATGTATTGCCTATAAAACAATTCACAATACTGGCCCTTACATTCTACGAAATAGAATTAAGTTCTATGCCCCAGCGCGGAACTTACGGTCACAAGCCTCAGCCAAAGCAGCCACCACTCGGATTAAGCTATCCAGAATGGGCGGAAGGGCTTTTTCACACATTGCTGCGAAATGTTGGAATGAACTACCCATCAACCTCAGACTCACGGACTCCTACCCCACCTTCAAGAAAAAACTAAAAACCGCACTATTCCCTATTTCAGAATAATCAATATCCTTCCATGTTACTGCCATTGGTTTTACTGTTATTTTTTGCAGCGCCGTGATATCCTTGTAGGATGAATGTTGCGCTCTACAAATACACCTAACCTAACTAACTATGTTTATACTTTTCACTTTCCTTCCTCCCCATTTCAACCAAATAGAAATTACTCTATGCGCTTCAACCCTTCATCTTCCAACACTCCCTCTCAATTGTCACCCCGCCTACCGCTTGTGCCACTCGACGCGCCATCCCGGCCACTAGCCACGTGGTCAGCGGCCATCTTGGCAACGAAACCGAAGAACTACACTGCGAGTCCGGTTGCTCCAGACTTGCCCTAGCTCCTGTGAAAACGAGCACCCGCTCTGACCTTGCTGGTCCGCGTGTTAAGCCTTTTTCGACTCCTGCGTGGCTTGCATTAGCCAAGGCCTGTTTGCTCCGATCAGGTTGCCAACACCGCCAACAGCGAGAAGCCTGCGTAGGACAGCTCGTGGACGTCTTCGACCCCCGGTGTCTATGTGGCTGCAGAGAGAAGCTACACCTCAACGCCTGTTTGCACCCGACATCGCCTGGTTCCAATCTGGTTCCACGGTAGTCACTGGCTAGTGACTTTGAACATTGTCCCCTCTGCTTTCAGGTCTTCACAACTTCAGATCCACCCTTGGATCCACCGGAACTCTTCACATCGAGTCGCCTGCAGCATCTTCAGCTCCAAGCACCATCGACCAGCATGACGAAACCCGACACTACTTCGACCCTGTGCACCCGCTTCCTGTGTGTGAGGTAACTCTGCTCCGCCGGTGTTCCTACACTGGTACACACCTCTAGGGCCTGTGTCTCAAGTTTCAGCTTTCTAGGTCACTCGGAAGGTTCCGAACTAACTAACTTTGTACTTTTTACGCACCATAGACTTTGCATTGGTGAGTGCGTGCACTTTAAACACTGCACCCGAGTCCCGTGGGCCTTTCCCGACTTAGTCACTGCTAGTCTCGAATAGCTCCAGCGATTCCCAAGGCCCTAGGCCTGTTTCCTTTTAGATTGGTATCTCTTATACCACTTTCTTAGTATATGGTTTAGGTGGCCCCTAGGGCTCATCCATATTGTGCAACTTTTGTGTATTTTAAACTGTCTTGTGTTTAACGCTTGTGCTTCTGTGCTCATAAAGAGTCCAGGGGATACTTTTAGTTAATAAATCAATATATATTTTCAATATATATCTGTGTGGTGTCCTTTCATTTGGTATTCAAGGGGGTTGTGTATGGTAATACAGCTGGCTTCACATGCCTTTCAGAGTTTAGCCTAAGACTGCTTTGTCCATGTTACCACTAGGATAACTGGTCTATAAGGTTGACTTACAACCAATCATCATAAGGGTTGCTTGGCATGGTACAAAGTGATCACTAGAATTAGTGAGCATTATATACCAGGCCAACTTCTCACATGGGTGAGCAGCGGATTGGGATCTGAGCTTGCTGTTGTTTTACCATTACAATATTTGAGATTATCATTTGAGAGATCATACAGGTACCTGCTAGGTCCATATAAAACAAGACTAGTATACTTAAGTTCTACTGAACTTAGTTGTTGTAGAGGAAAGGGAGTAGCACACCCTGACTACAACTACTAGAGAGGTTTAGTAGGTAAACACCAGTGTAGGTAGATTGCAACACATCCACCCACACTAGAGCAATGTCTGGAGCAGAGGGTTCCACTGGGAATGTCTCTGGTGAGAGTGACCCTCCAAGGGCACCATCCAAATTTGCTATTTTTTCCTTTAAGGAATGAAGACAACTTTGTGTCTTAGGGGTCTGAACACAGGGCCTTCCCCTACTACAGACCACCTTAGAGAGCTCTTAGACCAATCTGAGACTCTAAAGACCTCTAAGGCAGACCCCACAGGGAATGCTGAAGGAGGCCATCCTTCAGAGGATGACACTGCAGAAGCCCCTGTCCCTATAGTCCTGGTAGATGAGGAAGCCCGCATCACTGGAGCTCCTCAGACAGATGAGGAGGAGGAAGAGGAAGAAGAGACAGAAGGGGGGAGCAGTGAGTCAGATGATGACAGAAATAGTCAGGTACTTGTCAGTAGACTGAACCAGGCTAACTTAAGCCTATTTGGGACTGAATCTGGAAACAATCCATTCAGACCCCCAGGTGGACTTAACCAGAAGCCTAAGAGGAGAAGGACTCACTCAGGTGACTCTAACGACTCCCATGCTTCTAGAGGTTCTCATGGTCACTCCAGAAGGGAGATGACTAGCCCTCAGAGAAAGGAACATGAAGCCAAAATGAGAGGCTGAATTGAGGATCCAGAGACAAGAGTTAGAGGTTGCCCTGGCCCAAGAGAAACTTGCTAGAGCAAGACAGCCTAGAGAGAGTGGGGTAATAGAACCCACTGGTGGCAGCAATATCCACAAGGATAAAGACAGGTCTTTTGATAACAGAAACCTGAGTAAGATTGTGCCCCCTACAAAGCTGGGGATGATATCCACAAATGGATAACTGCAATGGAGAGAGCCTGCAGAGTACAGCAGATCCCTCAGGAGCAGTGGGCAGCAATCTTGTGGCTCTCCTTTGAAGGTAGAGGCCGAGACAGACTCCTCACAGTTAGTGATGGGGATTCTAGAAACTACCTGGTCCTGAAGAGTGCTCTGATTGATGGGTTAGGCTTAACCACTGAACAGTACAGGTTAATGTTCAGAGATACCCAGAAGACACAGACTCAGGACTGGTCTGAATTTGTTGAGTGTGCCACTAAGGCTCTGGAGGGATGGTTGCTGGGAAGCAAGGTTACAGACTATGAAGGATTGTATAGTTTGCTGATGAGAGAACACATTTTAAATAATTGTCAGAACCAGCAGTTGCATCAACATTAAGTTGACTCAGATTTGACCTCTCCCCAAGAATTGGGAAAGAGGGCAGATAAATGGGTTAGAACCAGAGTTAAGCAAAAGAACCAGAACCAGAACCAGAACCAGGGTGGTGACCAGAAGAAAACAGACCAGAAGGGTGGGGAGCAGAAAGCTAAAGACCAGAAGTCTTCAACAGGGCCCCAAACTGATACAGAGGGTGGGTCCCAAACTTCCAAGAAAAAGAAGAAAGAAGGTCAGAAGAAACTCTGGTGTAAAACTTGTAAAAATACCTCTCACTGGACAAGTGAGTGTAAAAAGGGTGGAGCCCCCAGCACTGCAGCCCCTAAGGCACCTGCAACCACTAGTACAGCTAGCAGTGCTGGTCCACAAACCAAGGGGGTAGTGGGTATCACCTTGGGAACTGAAGGAGATTCTGACCTAGTCAGAACCCTTACACAGGCTGTTCTGATTTGTGAAGGGGACATAGATTTGACCCCTGACATAAGTCCCAGTAACCTGGGCAAATACAGACAGACACCTTTGATTAATAACAAAGTGGCTCAAGCTTACAGGGACACATGTGCCAGTGTCACAATGGTGACACCTAACTTTGTGGACCCTGGACAATACATGCCAGGTGATAATTACCTGGTGACCAATGCCAGCAATGTCACTACTACACATAGTGTGGCACTTGTTAACTTTTCCTGGGGAGGGATAACTGGCCTAAAAAGAGTTGTGGTTAGTGCTGATCTCCCAGTTGAATGTTTGTTGGGCAATGACCTGGAGAACTCTCTATGGTCAGAAGTTGAGTACAGGACTCATGCAGAGATGTTAGGGATATCATCACATGTCCTTGCTGTGACCAGGTCACAGGCCAAAAAGTGCCTCTCTGAACCTCAGGTCGTGGTTCCTGGAACAATGGACCAAGTACCTTCCAAGAAGAAGAACAGGAGGGTTAAGGCTGTGCCTTCCCAACTGCCTACGAGTGAGGATCAAGCTTCACAGGAAGCTGGTCTTGAGACCCCTGAAGGAACTGTCTCTGAAGAACTTGAACCTGATCAGGTTGAGTTTCTGGGGACAGGGGGACCTTCTAGGGCAGACTTGGGGCAGGCTCAGTTAACCTGTCCTTCTCTTGAACCCCTCAGACAGCAGGCTGCTGCTGAGGCTGCTGGGAATGCTCAAGGTGCCCATAAAGTTTATTGGGATGAAGGACTCCTTTACACAGAGGGTAGAGACCCCAAGCCTGGTGCAACCAGGAGGTTGGTTATACCTCTGCAATTTAGGGGTTTCCTTCTCACCTTGGCCCATGATATTCCTTTAGCAGGACACTTAGGCCAGAATAAGACCAGGGACAGGCTTGTCCCTCACTTTCACTGGCCTCACATTTCTGAAGACACCAAGGAGTTTTGTCGCTCATGTGAAACCTGCCAAGCCAGTGGTAAAGCAGGTGGCACCACAAAGGCCCCCCTGATACCACTACATGTGGTGGGGGTTCCCTTTGAAAGAGTGGGGATTGATATTGTAGGTCCAATGGATCCCCCTACAGCATCTGGGCACAGATTCATACTGGTGGTGGTGGACCATGCCACCAGGTACCCAGAAGCAATTCCACTTAGGACCACAACAGCTCCTGTTGTGGCCAGGGCCTTACTTGGAGTTTTCTCCAGAGTGGGGTTTCCTAAGGAGGTAATATCTGACAGAGGTGCCAACTTCATGTCAGGATATTTGACAGCTATGTGGAAGGAATGTGGTGTCAACTACAAGTTCACCACTCCTTACCATCCACAATGTAATGGGCTTGTTGAAAGATTTAACAAGACCCTAAAGGGTATGATCAAAGGATTACCTGAAAAGCTCAGGCGGAGATGGGACATCCTTCTACCCTGCCTTTTGTTTGCTTACAGAGAGGTCCCTCAAAAGGGGGTTGGCTTCAGCCCCTTTGAATTGTTGTTTGGGCACCCTGTAAGAGGACCCCTGTGTCTGGTGAAGGAAGGATGGGAGTTACCTCTCAAAAAGCCTAAGCAAGACATAGTGGACTATGTACTTGGTCTCCGCTCCAGGATGGCTGAGTACATGGAAAAGGCATCCAAAAACCTTGAGGCTAGCCAAGAATTACAAAAAGCTTGGCATGACCAAAAGGCTGTCCTGGTTGAGTTTCAGCCTGGACAGAAGGTATGGGTGTTGGAGCCAGTGGCCCCAGCAGCACTCCAGGACAAATGGTCTGGACCCCATACAATTCTGGAGAAGAAGGGAGAGGTTACCTACTTGGTGGACCTAGGAACTCCCAGGAGCCCCCACAGGGTGCTCCATGTCAACAGACTAAAGGCATATGTCAGCAGGGCAGACATGGGCTTGCTCATGGCTACAGATGAGGGACAGGAGGAAGAGAGTGACCCTCTCCCAGACCTGTTCACTCAGAACCCTGAGGATGGCTCAGTTGATGGTATGGCCTTAGATGGCAGCCTCACTGAACATCCGCAAAATGACTGTAGACAAGTTCTGCAGGCATACAGACATATGTTCTCATTGACACCCAGTCAGACTAACTGGTGTACCCATGTGGTGGACACTGGTGACAGTCTTCCTGTAAAGAGCAAGATTTACAGGCAACCTGATCATGTCAGGGACTGTATAAAGACTGAGGTGCAAAAGATGCTGGAATTAGGTGTCATTGAGCCTTCAGAGAGCCCCTGGGCTAGCCCAGTGGTTGTGGTCCCCAAACCTCACACCAAAGATGGCAAGAGAGAGATGAGGTTCTGTGTGGATTACAGAGGACTCAATGCTGTCACCAGGACAGATGCACACCCTATTCCAAGGGCAGATGAGCTCATTGACAAATTGGCTTCTGACAAATATTTGAGCACATTTGACTTGACAGCTGGCTACTGGCAAATCAGGTTAGCTGAGGAGTCTAAAGCCAAGACAGCATTTTCTACCCCTAGTGGGCATTATCAATTTGTGGTAATGCCCTTTGGTTTGAAGAATGCACCTGCCACCTTCCAAAGGGCGGTGAATCAAGTCCTCACTGGGTTGGATGACTTTTGCGCAGCATATCTGGATGATATTGCTGTCTTTAGCTCCACCTGGAAGGATCACCTGGTCCACCTGAAGGAAGTGCTTGAGGCTCTGCAGAAGGCAGGCCTCACTATCAAGGCAACAAAGTGCCAGGTAGGGCAGAGCAAGGTTGTATACCTGGGCCACCTTGTAGGTGGAGGCCAAGTTCAACCACTGGAGAGTAAGATCCAGACCATAAAGGACTGGTCCCCTCCAACCACCCAGACTCAGGTCAGAGCTTTCTTGGGCCTGACTGGGTACTACAGGAAGTTTCTTAAGAACTATGGGTCCATTGTGACTCCTCTTAATGATCTGACATCTAAGAAGATGCCCAAAAAGGTTCAGTGGACAGAAATCTGTCAAAAGGCATTTGATGACCTGAAGAAGGCCATGTGCTCTGCACCTATCCTGAAGAGTCCTGTCTACTCAAGAGAGTTCATTGTCCAAACAAATGCTTCTGAGTTGGGAGTGGGAGCAGTGCTTTCACAGCTTAATGTAGATGGCCAGGACCAGCCCATTGCTTTTATTAGCAGAAGGCTGACCCCCAGAGAGAAACGTTGGTCAGCTATTGAGAGGGAGGCCTTTGCTGTGGTGTGGGCCCTGAAGAAGTTGAGACCGTACTTATTTGGCACTCACTTCAAGATTCAGACCGACCATAAGCCCCTCTTATGGCTTAATCAGATGAAGGGTGAAAACCCCAAACTACTCAGGTGGTCCATTTCCCTACAGGGGATGGACTTTACAGTGGAGCACCGCCCAGGGACTGACCATGGCAACGCAGATGGTCTCTCCAGGTACTTCCACTTAGAACATGAAGACACAACTGGTCAAGGTTAGTCTAATGTCCCTGCGTTTGGGGGGGGGGGGGTTGTGTAGGAGAGTAGGGTCTGCTATCCTATGGTCACCCCAAATTTTTGCTTTTTGCTTCACTGGTTTATGACTTAATGTGGCTGTGGGCCTGCTAATCAGACCCACAGCCTGCTGTTCTCTCTCTAAATTACAGCCAATGCACCCTAGGTGCATTACGAATTGGAACTGGTTCACCTTATTGGCCCCTGTAACAGTGTACCCTAGGTACCCAGGGCATAGGTGCATCCAAGGCCTACCAGGGGCTGCAGCATGTATTGTGCCACCCCTGGCCTGGCCTCCATATTTGACACAACTGGCTGATCACTCAGCTGGGGTAAGTTCGTGTAAACACATCTTACTTAGATATAGTATCCCTATATCTAACCTTAAACTGGACACATATGTTCCTATCAGCCACTCCTATGGAAGGCCTCATCAATCCTGGAGGCAGAGTGCTTGGAAATATGTGAGATGGTGCTCTAGCATGAGCTGAGCCTGTCTGCAGCTGTCGGGAACCACTCTCTAAGCTGTTCCGGGATACTGCCATACCATATACTCTTAAGTGCATTATAATCCTCGCGGTTATATGCTATCTTTGGTTTGGCTTTATCAAAACATGTCGAGTAAGGTGTCATACGAATTGGAATACTATCCCCTCGACAGTTCTGTCGACGGGGATAGCATTCCACCCTTCTAGAGGGACACGACATGTGTGTAGCCTTAACCCTGGTTAAAGTTAACCAGAGCCTCAGCATCACAAAATGGATGCTGCCACCACAGACACAAGTCTGACCTCCTGCTGCTGGGAGTCCTTCCAGCCAGGGAGGCTTGGACAAAGGGTTTCCTGCCTTGGGAGGTGCGAGCACCACCCCAGACAGGGTTTTGTGTATTAGGTAGGACAGGGCTGAATAGATTGAGACATGCCCGGGGCACACAAGGTGTCCCCGTGCATAAACCAGTCCAAACCGGTCCTGGGACTTTCCAGACCCATGCCTGGCGAGGAGCTGGACAAAGGAAAGGGGGTGTAACCGCCCCCCTTCCTGGTCCCACCCAGAGGAGGGACCTAGTAGGTGATCCACCCCTCAGATTGGGAATAAGAGTGGGAGCAGTGCCATTGCACAGCAGATCATCCTGAATCAACTTTACACGAAGAAGAAGACTGGACTTCGACATTCTGCTGCACAGAAGACTGAAGAGAATCTCCCTTGTGGCCTAGGAGTGGCCACCCTGTGAACACAGGTACCAACCAGCGAATCGACGTCTGCTTTGCCACCGCCTCCCGCCGGAGCCCGAGCCCAGAGCCTGACAAGACCCAGACTCCCAGACTTTTCAGAGCCCGATCCACAGACCCTGCAAAGAAGGGACCCGTGGAGGCGCCGAGAGACGTGGGACCGGTCATCTTGGAAGACACCCGAAAAGCTGACTGCGCAGCATCAGAGGAATCCTCGACGTTGTGCTTTGGGGACTGAGAACCCCCACCACCGAGCAGCCCTTGCACCGAAGATCAGCCCCCCAGCATCTCCATGATCTGCGTGGGGCCCTTTTGCATTGTGCCACTCGACGCGCCATCCCGGCCACTAGCCACGTGGTCAGCGGCCATCTTGGCAACGAAACCGAAGAACTACACTGCGAGTCTGGTTGCTCCAGACTTGCCCTAGCTCCTGTGAAAAGGAGCACCCGCTCTGACCTTGCTGGTCCGAGTGTTAAGCTTTTTTCGACTCCTGTGTGGCTTGCATTAGCCAAGGTCTGTTTGCTCCGATCAAGTTGCTGACACCGCCAACAGCGAGAAGCCTGCGTGGGACAGCTCGTGACCGACTCCTGGACGTCCTCGACCCCCGGTGTCCACGTGGCTGCAGAGAGAAGCTACACCTCAACGCCTGTTTGCACCCGACATCGCCTGGTTCCAATCTGGTTCCACGGTAGTCACTGGTTAGTGACTTTGATCATTGTCCCCTCTGCTTTCAGGTCTTCACAACTTCAGATCCACCCTTGGATCCACCGGAACTCTTCACATCGAGTCGCCTGCAGCATCTTCAGCTCCAAGCACCATCGACCAGCGTGACGAAACCCGACACCACTTCGACCCTGTGCACCCGCTTCCTGTGGGTGAGGTAACTCAGCTCCACCAGTGTTCCTACACTGGTACACACCTCTAGGGCCTGTGTCTCAAGTTTCAGCTTTCTAGGTCACTCGGAAGGTTCCGAACTAACTAACTTTGTACTTTTTACGCACCATAGACTTTGCATTGGTGAGTGCGTGCACTTTAAACACTGCACCCGAGTCCCGCGGGCCTTTCCCGACTTAGTCACTGCTAGTCTCGAATAGCTCCAGCGATGCCCAAGGCCCTAGGCCTGTTTCCTTTCATATTGGTATCTCTTATACCACTTTCTTAGTATATGGTTTAGGTGGCCCCTAGGGCTCATCCATATTGTGCAACTTTTGTGTATTTTAAACTGTCTTGTGTTTAACGCTTGTGCTTCTGTGCTCATAAAGAGTCCAGGGGATACTTTTAGTTAATAAATCAATATATATTTTCAATATATATCTGTGTGGTGTCCTTTCATTTGGTATTCAAGGGGGTTGTGTATGGTAATACAGCTGGCTTCACATGCCTTTCAGAGTTTAGCCTAAGACTGCTTTGTCCACGTTACCACTAGGATAACTGGTCTATAAGGTTGACTTACAACCGATCATCATAAGGGTTGCTTGGCATGGTACAAAGTGATCACTAGAATTAGTGAGCATTATATACCAGGCCAACTTCTCACAGTTTCTTCTAGCGAACTTAATTCAGCACAGCTCACGTGCGCAGTATCTCTGTAGTAGCAACTTCTGAAAACAAATGTGTGCAGGGCCCTTCTTTTAATCTACATTCACATTATAATGTTATGCAATTATTTCATAACCTGTTACAGAGGCCTGCTTGGGAATTGTTTAGCAGTGATACGAGTGTATTTAATACCGAACCCCTCTTGTTTTGCACATACTCCGGTTCTTATCTACATGACTGCATTTTTATCTAAACTATTGCATTTTATTTTCCATGGGCTGTTTCTTTAGTACATTGTGGCTTCTTGAGGTCACCTAAAAGCGATCATGGGAGTTCTGTGCTTTGTTTTCATGTTACACCTGACCTAGTGCTGTCATCCGTACTGGAGTGTGCACGTGCCCTGCTCTCCACATGCCGCCTAAGCAGAATATTGCTTGTAAGACCTGAACTCTTCTGTATTTATAAATAACAAAAGAAACCTTTTTTGAAAAGCAGTATGAAGACGGAAAAGGGAGAAATGGTCCCTTAAAAAAACATGCTTGGACGAGTTACAGTTCACATATAATGGTTCTAAAAATTATTTCTTAATTACCATGATTGATCATCTGTGTGCAATTTATATCCCATGAAGTTTTAAAAGACATGCCTTCTGCTAGCAGGCCCCCTTCCAGTAACATTCATCTTAGAAAGGGGCTGTAGGTTAGTAAGTTTGCAATTCAGGGGCTTTGCAGAAGCTTGAACGTCTTTCCAAAGCTTACTACTGTTTTAAAGGGCGTAATTTCTGATATTTAGCTTTTTCCGTGGGCCTACGTGTTTGGTTTTATTTCAGGGGGAAATGTCTCTGTCACTGAGAGCTGCAGTCATGCTGCTGTCTCTGGTTAGTGCCCTTCCTTCCATTTCTGGTCCTTTGCTGCAGTTTGAAGACCTTATTAGAGTTTATTGTTGCTCAAATGAGGTAATTTCTGATATTTATCTGTTTCCCTAATCTTCATTACTTGATTTTGCCCGCCACAAGACAGTGTCACTCATAGTCATTGAAATGTCACTCATAAATTCACTGAAATGATAAAAATGTCACACACAGCAATCTGAAACTTGGCAGCTATGGTTTGCGGATTCACAGCACTGTCAAATATGAAGAATCACCAATAGGAACAGGAACATTAAAAGCATGGGCGGAAAATTCGTTCCGCTCGTGGAATTTGCGAATTTTTGGCAATTTTGTGATCCGCGAATCGCGCAAAATCGCCCAAAAATCCGCAATTTGCGCACGGCATTGACTTACCATGATTCTGCATTTGCTGATGAGTTTTCCTCCCTGTTCGCATGTGCTGCGAGATTTTGGTAGCTGGCCAAGCGACGCCACGATCGCGAATACGTCACTGCGACCTAAAACAGGAAATTGCGAACGCCAACACGTCATTGCGACCCGAAACAGGAAAAAGGCATTGTGAGCAAGCTGGATGAGTGGAAACAACATGTTTGCGACCGTTACGACCACATGCGCAAGTTCTCGTTCCCAAACTGGTAAAAAAAATTCGCAAAAAAAACCATTTGCAAGCTCGCAGAATTTTTGCGAATCGCAATTACAAATTCGCGCAAATTCGCGTATCGCAAATTCGCAAACTTCGCCCATGCTTAGAACATTAGAAGATGCTGCTCAATGTCATTGCAGAAGCTGTGTCTACATTTCAGACATTGAATGAAATACAAGTCCTCATTTAAATTCACTACTGAATGTCATGTCTGTTCCTTTGCAGAAGTTTAAAAAATGAAAAAATTGCTGGTATTTCACTGAGGGAGGGAGGGGGGCAGAGCTGGCATGAGGGGCTGAATCTGAGGCTCCTCAGGAACACACCAGGCACACCAGACCATAATGATGAGCCCACAGGGGCTTGGGATCACACTGAGAGACACACAAGGTGAGGGGACACAGTGACGGTCGCAGAGGGGGTCACTGTTCATTAACGAGGCGTGGGTTCATAATGATGAGCCCACGGGGGCTTGGGATCACGCTGAGAGACACACGAGGTGAGGGGACACAGTGACGGGCGCAGAGGGGGGTCACTGTTCATTAACGAGGCGTGGGATCATAATGATGAGCCCACGGGGGCTTGGGATCACGGTGAGAGACACACGGGGTAAGAGACACACGGGATGAGGGGACACAGTGACGGGCATAGAGGGGCCGGAGGGGGTCACTGTTCATTAACGAGGCGCGGGGTCATAATGATGAGCACACAAGGGCTTGGGATCACGGTGAGAAACACACGGGGTGAGTGGACACAGTGACGGTGTTGGACTTGGCCCTCTTGGCAGGGTCATCCCTGGACCTTTTGCCTTCCTCCAATATTCTCTCTGACCTGTTTTTGTTGGTTTAATGACTCTGGACACTTTACCACTGCTGACCAGTGCTAAAGGTCATATGCTCTCCCTACTGAAAAGTGTATATGTGATTGGTGTCCATGATTGACTTATTTGGTTTACTGTCAGACCCCAGTAAAGTGCACCAGGAGTGCCAGGGCTTGTAAATACTAATGCTGCTGGTGGGCTTGCAGCACTGGTTGTGCCACCCACAGAAGCGGCCTAGTAAAATGTATCTAGGGTCTGCAACTGCAAGACCTGCGTGCAGTCTGGTACTGTCATGCTAACTGTGCAAGTATAACTACTTGCCAGTCCCTAAACCTTCCCTTAACTTCATATTAGTCACCCCTTTGGTAGGCCCAAGGGCAGGACGCATTGTAAGCATAAGGTAGTACACGTCATCATGTGTGTGGCATGTACTAATAGTGAATTACAGCCATTTTCGTTTTTCACCATTGTAAGGCTGCCTATTCCCCATAGGCCAGAATGGGCTGCTGGAATTATTACACTCTATAATCCCAGCAGACTCAGAGAGCATGGTAGAAAGTCAAGTTTAGTATGCCTGAACTCAGAATAATAAAATACTTCTTTTAGTAAAGTTTATTTTAATATCCTGTGTCTGCAAATGCTACTTTTAGAAAGTTAACATTTGCTTGCCTAACCATTTCAGCCCACCTCTGCTCTTATGTGTATCTGCTGTCTGGGTTCTGTGAGTGACAGGGCTAGGGATGACAGGTGGTGAATAGGGGATTACACCAGGATGGGTGGAGGGAGTGCCCTTTGACTCTGAATAGGGCTGTGCTCTGCCACCACAATGCTGGCTCTGCCCCCTGGGGAGAGACTGATGACTCTGCCCTGTACCTGGTCCAGAAAGAGGGAAGACTGTCAACAGAGTGCTCCTGGCTGTACTTGTCATCACAATGCTGGCTCCACCTCCTGCGGAGCGTCTGATGTCCCTTCCCTGCACACTGAAAGGAGAAACCAGAGCCTGCAAAACAAAGTGCTCAGAGACTGACTGGATTAGGCAAAGGCTCCCCTGGCCTGCAAGAACAAAAGAAATGTCCTATAAAAGTAGGAGCCCTGCTCCTAAGAAATCAGATCCTGTTTACGCCAAGAATAAACTCTGCCTGAAGTGAAGGACCTGGGAAAACTGCATGGAGGAGCACTGTCTCTAATCCTGAGAGACTGGCCTGTGGTGGGTGCCTTGCTGCATGAAGGAGAGAAGACTGAGAAAGACTTTTAAATTCAACTTGTGCCTCTGCTGTGAACAATCTCCAAGGGCTTGCGTGTGAGCCTGCCCCCTGAACTGCGCCCCAGGAACATTGGGCGCTACCCCCCTCCCTGAGGAGGAACTGCTAATGGTGTTGCCTGTCCTGCAGTGCCCACGAAGAGAAGCTGAGTGCGCTGTGTAAATGCGTCCTCTGAGGAAGCTACGCATCCCTGGTCCCACCGAGCAAAGTGACCTGTGACCTGGCCCAAAAGCTGCAGCCGCAAAGTAAAGCCCAGCCCCGTCAGGCCTGCACACCATATCTGCCGCCCAGAGCTGAGCCGTAGCTCACGCAGCAAGAGAGAACCTGTCTGGTCCGAGTACCGCAACACTGTGGCCCCCGCGTCAGTGATCGCATCACAAGGAAGGACGTCTGCCTGCTTCGCTTCCCTGCCGTGAGCCTGCCAAAGTGCGCTCGGCCGCACTGAGACTCGCCGTCACCCCCGACCCCCCTTCAGGACCCCAGGACTCTGCACTCGTGAGCCTGTGTCCCCTGAAGCACCGCCAACCAACGGAGAAGTGACCCCGTGGCCTCCGCGCCACCCTGCCCTCAAGGACGGCACCGCAACGTCAGACCTCGGCAGAGAGCTGTCCGCCCTGAACCTGACAACAAGAGCAAAGGTACGGATCACTGTGCGTCACGTATGCTGGTGTGGGAGAGATCTGTACGCTGCGCACCACCTTGAACAAACTGTGCGATGCGTACCACTCTTCCCTTTTACGCTGATTTTGCTAGTGAACTGTAGGCCTCGTGCACTGGATGTTGGGAAGAACCTTGTGCTGAGAACAGTGCGCTTTTTGTACGGCTGCTGGTACGCCTCGTGCCTCCCCTTTACATTGATCGCGCCGTACGCCGGTTCATGCGAGAAGCGTGCGGACTAGGGGGGCACCTTCCTTAAAACGGTACGAAGCGTACAAGCGCGCTACGAAGCGCACAAACCTAAGAGAAGTGCCTAAAAAGAACCAAAACATTGCATTTTAAGAACTGTGGCCTACTGAAAGTAACTGGAACCCTTCCTAAAGTATAAAGACTGTATTTGAAACCTGCTTGAACACTTCTATATAAAGAGTATATTTTTATAAATACAGTCTTGTGTCTCTGTGTGGTGGGTTGGGGAGTATTGTGGGACATTGCAAATGCTTAACCGTATGTACTCCAGAGATTAGCCTTGACTGCTTGCGCCACACTACCTAGAGGGTGAGCAGGGGATATTTCCTGAGAGTAATCCTTCGCCCTGACTTAGAGGAGAGGGTCCCTGCTTGTCGCAAGTGCATAACTGCGCCAACCAGAGACTCCCAATTCTAACAGCTTGCGAATACTAGCGAAAAAGTGTCACTCATAATTGGTTAATTTTCACTAATTATCCAGTATTGTTAAATGGTCCGATAGAGCAATCAAAAACTTTAGCAGCTTTATTCAATATGATTTGACCCCAGATCCTCTACCCTACATTTAGAACCAGACCCTCTAATGGTACGTGGAAACAGGTCAGTTACACCATGCAGCGAGTCAGGTGATTAGGGTCTCGGCAGCGTTCAGAATGTTTTGAGCCAAAGGTTGCCTGTGTAGGTTTAGTTGATGTAGCTTTTCCATGGCGCCTAATCTTCGCATACTGGTCATACAGCTGTGTAATGGTTCTACCAGCAGCATTCTGTTGGGAATGTCTGAGAATCTTTCAGATATGGTGAGCGAGGCCAGGTTCGGGAACTGGTCCCCTGGACTCAGGAGCCATCATCGCATGGACATTTTCTTAATTACTGGGATTTTCATCCTTGGGCCTGTCGCTACGCATGCGGTGCTTTACAGCAATATTCAATAAAGCACATAGGTATGTGCATTATGTGGTGTGCAATTGATAGGCTGGATACATTAGTGTTATAAGGAAAGGGGTCTGTGGTCTCTTTCCCTTCCACAGACGTCTCAACTCAGTCCAAATGCCTTACTTCAAGTACAGAGTGCACTAATTTGAGAAGCAAATGATGTCGTTCTTCCACAGTTCACTTAGAGTAGTAAACTGAGTAGAACCTCAACCACTCTGACGTGGATGTCCACACAAAGGCGGGTAGTGAAGTAACACACTCAGGAAAGACCAACATTCAGACGGAGGTAAAGGTATACAGTGCAACCTCGGTCACCTGTCTGGGAAAGGAATTACATGGGGAGGTACGATATACATATTTCTGCATTCATCTACAGATCTCATATATTAGCAGGGAATGAATGTGTTGTTTCCACTTAACATCCATAAAAGCATCTCTTAGACCAAAGCAGGACCTGAAAAATGGGGTGGTGGGTGTCACAGATATTATTTGCAGGATTATCAGCGAGCTGCTGCTGTTACAAAGTTAAACACAAGTCCCTCTCCCTGGATTGATGCTTAACTGCATCCTTGTCTCCTGCAGATGGCCCGTCTGGTGTTCCACAACTCCCCACCGCGGAGACATCGAAGGGTTTGACCAGGGTTCTTTGCGTGGCCAATTGTTTTCTTTTCAAAAAGACACCCATTGCCAGGCCCCATGCCCCTAATTGCACCAGTCTTTGGGCAGGGCACACTGCCCATGCCTTGATGTTAGCTGTTGGGGCTTGCAATTGTCTGTTTTGTCACAATTTAACTATTGTCAGGGTAGGAGTTGTGAGGTTATCAGGAGTGACAACACAACCGGAGCAATGTATGGGGCAAACTGAAGGGGGCGCCTGACTGCAGTCCTGGCATATAGTTGTACAGTGCCGGGGGCAGTAGTTGCGATGTGAATATGTTGCAGCAGCATGACAGGAGCTATATGTGGTCCACAGTCGCAGTCCCGGCAGATGGTTATACAGGTTAAGCATGACACTGAGCATTCATTGTCTTTGACCGCTGGCAGACTAGTAGAGGGGGGCGGGACCTTGCTTCCACCGATACCTCTAGGGCTAGCAAAACTGGCGTTTGTTGGCTGCTGTTGAATGCAAGGGATACCCAATAGCGCAATAAATGTGAGCTCACCTGTGGAATGATTTAAAGTACGCTTGCAGCAAGTTTGAAGGCCACAGATGCAAAGGGCCTTGTCACTGTCCTTTTGCCTTCTGAGTAGACATTCATTGGCAGGGCCCACTACTGTCATCAGCATGTCAATTATTGGCAGGCTTAGGGAAACAAAAACGCTACTCTGACCTGCAAAATACAGCCCAACCTTTAGCCTTGCTCAGGGGAAGGGCTAGGGGTGGATTATATTCATGGAGGCAATGACAGAAGTAGAGCGAACTGGTGGGTCCAGCTCTGCATGCTATCCTGCATTTGTTACTGACTGTCAGCAGGAAGCGATATTGGCGTCTTAGTACACGTAGGCCGTTTAAGGGGAGGCTGCACAGACCTGGGGTCGCTCAGGGGAATGGATTCTCCCCCAGTCAGGAACTGGAAGCAAGGTTGGGTGACACAGAACCTCCAGGTACCTTGGCTAGCCTCCCCTCCCCCTCCATATGGCGGAGGGGCGTTTAGTTCCCCACTTGGTGTCTATGCCTAGGACAGATCTGATAGGACGCCGTCTCCAGGCTCCTAATTGTAATTTGCCATTATAGGAGTCGTGTAGATCTATTAGTTTGGGGCGCTACAGCACACCAATGTTTCAGCCAGGCGCATTTGATTCCATCGTACGAGGACAGCTATTGGCTCTGGGGTGGGTGGATCTTCTGTGTATGCACCCCTAGGCTAGATGCAGGGATTGCAATGTGGGTACAGGAATTCTCATAGGGGTGCTGGCCACCAGTTGTGCCCCGGGTATGCGTGCAGTACACTAGTAACGAGTAGTAACAGCGCTTTACATGTCTAGCATCTGACGGGGGAAGCTGTTTGGGTGCATTGTGAGAGGATACCACTCAGCGGGGGTTGTTTGTTACCACTAATTAATCTTTGCATGGGGCGGCCAAGAGGTATGTCCGAAGGCATGAAGAATCTTCACTAGAGCATGGTGGGTGTCAGGCAGTATTTGATACCAACAAGTAAATGGAAAGACAACAGACCACACTCAGAAGACAGCAAAGTTATTGACCGGTCACATACCCGGTCCCCTATATCTTACAGGAAGTAAGATCAAGGTCCTATCTAGGAGGGCAGGCACATGTGGGGCTATGCAGTGAGTAGAATTAGACTCGGCCAGCAGTGGGTACCACAGGACGCTTCCTCTTGGTCATGAGCCTGCCTGCCCCATAGCTGGACCAGCCAGATGGGTAGGAGTGGTTACCGCAGAGGAGGGCAGGGACCTCAGACTGTGAGGTACACTGGTTGGAGGACTCTGGTTGATAAACTGGATTAGAGCCCCTACATGTCCTCTCCTGCTCACAGTTACATCCCAATCAGGGGACTGGGTATTCCACACCAGGGTGGGTACACCGGAACTGCCACACAACGTCCATGAAAGTCCACAGTCAGACTGGGGGGGGGATTACTCGCAAACTGTCCTCCCGTTCTCATCATCCACTGGTATGCTTCCGGGTTTCTATAGCAGTAGTTCGGCAGGGGGTCACTCACGCCATGGTTGGGATAATAGCATGGTGACGCAGCATCTTTGATCGCTTGCAGACTGTGATGGACGTGCAGGCAATAGGAAAAGAAAGAGCAGGCACGTTATGCGTGTGACTTACCACAAGGCTACACTAGCCATGAACACGGGCCATGTGTACACTCGTCTCTCTTGAGGAAGAGGGATCAGTTGCTAGAGATGAAGTTCTCCAGGTGTAAGTTAAGCAACAATTGGGAATGTGCATTAGGCTTTTGCTTGCCTAGTCCACAGGGGGTTTCGAAGAAGATGGGTCTTCACCTGCTAAAAGTGGCCTGGACTTGTTTGCTGGACCGGGTATCCGCTGGATGTTGGTAAAGATGCCTACCCATGTCCAGAGGTGGCATGTACAGGTTTGCTGGACCTGGAGAGGGGCTCGAGCAAGCGAGATGTAGGTAAATAGTCTTACGTGCAAACTGGAGTGTATAGAAAGGTGTGCAGTGCTCAATTAAGGTCGTTCAACAACTCAATTTCTTTATGTTGCCATGATCAATGGTTGGGTATATGGACTTTCGTGTGTCTTCAGTGTGGCACAAGGGGTGGAATGCAGGAATCGGAGACAGGTGGTGTTTCCACCACTTAGTTATTCGGTTTGAGGCCTATGCTAGCGCTGGGACAGTTTGCCAAAGATAGCTGCGGCACAGACCGGTGGGGGGGTGTCTCCCCTCCTAACAGTGGGACATCCACTTAAGAGGTAATGAGTTGTCTTCCATGGGTAGGAAGGCACTGCTGTAAGAAAGGAAGTCCTCCAGGTTTAAGATAGCAACTATTGAGGGACATGTGAGCTATTGGGGTCAAGGATAAACCCTTGCTTGGTGAAGCAAGGAGCCTGGTCAGGTATAGGATCAATACTTGAGCCTTTGTCCAAGTTTGCGGACGCTTACTTGAGACCATTGGTACAGAAGACAGTAACATATCTACAGGACACAAAATCAGTGCTGTGCCTCCTTAAAGACCTACCTTTTGACCCCATGACACAGATTCTGATAGGTCTCGACGTAGAGAGCCTGTATACAAGCTTACCTCACAGAGAGACCCTACAGATCCTAGAGGACATTCTATTCGAAAGCCAATGGGATTACAAAACACCTAGGCATGTAGTGCTGGAATGCTGCCGCCTTGCCCTCACCGAGAACTTCTTTCTTTTCCAGGAAACTATATACAAACAGACCCATGGAACCAGCATGGGAAGCACATTCGCGCCGAGCGTGGCGGGTTTGTATGTGCACTGGCTAGAGACAAAAAAGATCCTGAATACAGACAACCCCCATGCTACCAAAATCCAGATATGGAAACGTTACATAGATGACGTCATTCTTATCTGGAATGGAACAGAGCAGGAGGCAGATGTGTTCCTAAACTGGCTGAATCTCCAGGACCCTTTCCTTAAGTTCACCTCTACAATGAGCCGTGAACAGCTAGTCTTCCTAGACCTAAACATCAAAGCGGAGAAAGGGACACTAACAACTACGACACATTTCAAGCCAACGTCTAGAAATTGTCTACTCAGTTTTGAGAGCTTCCATCCACGCCAACTCCGTGAAAACCTGCCTTTTGGGCAGTTCCTGAGACTAAGACGGAACTGTTCAGAAAAATGTGACTATGAAAAGCAGGCCAAGGAATTGTGCGACAAACTATATCAGAGACAGTACCCAAAAAAGATTGTTCAGAAAGCCAAGAAAAGGGCATCCAATAACCACAGGGATGCATTGTTGGAGTCCAAACCTAAGGAACCGCCGACAAATCCATCGGAGAGAAGGCCCATCTGCATTACTACATATACAGTAGCCTCACAACAGGTGACAAAAATCGTGAAAAAACATTGGAGAACTCTAAACAGCGGGGGTCTTAACATCACCCAACCAATGTTCAGTCATCGGAAAGGGAAAAACCTGAAGGACTTGATGGTGCACACACGCCCCAAATCTATGGAAGGCCCAGTCCGACGTCTGCACCCCCTGCCAGCTGGACACCATCCATGTTCCAACTGCAGCGTGTGCCACCTGACAGAAACCACCAAACAGGTGATTTGTAATACAGGCCTGAAATGGGAGTTAAGACAGTTTTCGAACTGCAATACATCAGGAGTTGTCTACATGATTACATGTGTGTGCAATTTGCATTATATTGGAATGACAACCAGAAAGGTCAACACCAGAATGGTTGAACATCGCAGTAACTTTAGGTGCAAACATTCGAACACCAAAATGACAACACACTTTTTGGAAAAAGCACACACACCCAACGATATGCGCTGGGTGGTGCTGGAAACACAACCACCCCATGCTGACATGGAAAAGAAACTATTGGAAAAGGAGCAACGCTGGGTGTTTAAGCTTCGCTCCCATATCGTGGGATTGAATGGTGACATTCCCTGGGGACAGTTTACATAAGAAATATATGTAAACATTATAATACCAGACCCAGCAGATGTGGAATTCACGAAGTCTCATGTATATAGTCTCAACCACCTTTGGGCGATAACTGCACAATCACTGAATAAATGATCCACCACTGAAAGTTAAGATCCCTCTAAAATACTGCTTTTTTCCAGCTAAAACTCACCATAAGACATTGGTGACACTCCATACCTTTAGGAAGGGTGGCGTTAACG
This sequence comes from Lissotriton vulgaris, assembly GCF_964263255.1. Taxonomy (NCBI): domain Eukaryota; kingdom Metazoa; phylum Chordata; class Amphibia; order Caudata; family Salamandridae; genus Lissotriton; species Lissotriton vulgaris. The sequence continues at coordinate 34,446 of NW_028252259.1, read as the reverse complement.
AACCGGAATAATCGGTTCAATTTATGAACTTTATTTCCATTTTTTTTTAAATCGGCGGTTTAAAACCCTGATAATATGGCAAGCACTTTGTAGATCACCATAAATTAATTTAGAAGTGTCAAACTGCTGTAATAGTCGTGTTGGACACCTAATCTCGACTATTTGCGAAGACCGACACTCCTAAGATGGCCGCCACGCAGACGGGCGGAGAAATACACGCTCTAGCTTACGCAAAGGGCGTTTCCCTCGACAGCGCGGGGCTACCGCGACTGCCTTCAGCATTTAAACTACTCGGAACCTCCAGTCCGATAACATCCGGACCGGAGGGAGAAAGAGTAGGTGCCTGAATACAGGAGGGAACCGGAGCACAAGTAAGTAGAATAGAGCGCGAAGGAATGCCGTTTTCAAAACGGAGACACTGCCTAAGGAGCGAACAGTACTGGGGAACTTAACAACTCCATTTCTCTCTCATTAGAGTTGCGAGGATACCGATACCCCTCCGACTCCATGGGGCCCAGTTAGGTCTCAAAAGAAAGTATGTATGAGTGTGTATGATTGTTGAATGTATGGGTGTGACACTATGATAGGTGTTATGTTAAAAACCACGTTCGAAAATGCACGAAATCAATCACGTTTTTTGTGCATGAAAACACGGCCAATGAGTTCGCGTTCAAAATTCACAGAATACATCACTTCTGGAAAAAACTGTGTGTGATAACTAATGGGGCCAACCACCCCTTGAATTTTAAAGTTGTTTTCTATCTTTCAGGAACCACGTGTTTTTGGGAACAAAATACGTAGGTATAAATGCATGCACTTAACAGAGTTTGCTGCAGTTTAAAACCTTTTTACAAATATCTCATTGATAGAGTAAGGAGTGGCGAACACAGGGCTGGTCCCTGTGTAGTCCCGAAGAAGTGCTTGGGGTATGCACGAAACATGTCGACTTAGGAGTTGATAGGAACATCTGGACACATTAAGTTTAGGATAGCCTATCTCCCTACCCCGTTTTTAATACTACCACCTAGAGGCCAGAATAAAGTTTATTAGTAACCTACTGGGCAGGTAACTTTTAATTTCATCACATAGTCCACTCCCCACAAATACACATGCACCACACATAGTCCATTTAAGTGCTCCTACGTAACTCCGCAAGTCGTAGCACGCCCCAGCCCGTAGAGGACTGGGATGGCCCCAATGATGAAGCATGTCACCGTGGGGCAACCCCGGTGAGTGAGGGGACACCTAAAAAAGGAACAATTTTTCCTTTGTTACACATTAGACACTACTTCCAACAGCCAACCACATTGAGCAGTGGCTGTCCTTTCCTCTAGCTAGGCTCTCAGGTATCTGGAAACAGAAACCTTTTTTCTGACTTTAATGACTGGAGGGCGAGCCAAGCTATTAACCCTCTAACTCCCTTAGTTTTTTCCTTACACCACTGAGGCAGCGGCTGGAAACAGACAGATATTGCCCTTTTGAAGACAGGAATTGAGCTGAGATAGTAGGCAGCCCTGCATATATCCTGCGCAATGCACGCTTTAAGCTCATACAAGATTATGTGATTCAGAGAGCTTTCCTCAGCCTAGCAAAAATCAACACAATATATAAGCGAACAGATGCGGTATGCCCAGGTGCCAACTACTAAAAGCTGACCTCCTTCATATCAGTCAATCATGTGTTTGTTAAGCACTACTACTCACCCGTGAGGGTCTCACGGAGCTGGGGGAGGGGGAGTTTCACAGGTTCCAGTCCATCAAGGAGGGGGGTCTATCGAAGAGCCACATTTTGAGGTTTCTTGTGAAGATGGGGAGAGATTTTGCCTGAGGTGGAGAGGGAGGGCGATCCAGGCTCTGGCCGCAAGGCAGGAGAAGGAGCGGCCGCCTTATATGGTCCTTCTGGTGCGGGGACCATGGCGCTTCAGAGCAGGGCTGATCGTAGGGTCCTTTGAGATGCGTGGAATGCTTTCGTAGAGGGCCTTGTGAGTGTGGGTGAGCATCTTGAAGGAGACTCTAGCTTCGATGTGGAGCCAGTGGAGTGTGCGCAGGTGCTGGGAGATGTGGTACTGTCTTGGCAGGTTGATGACCAGTATTGTGGCGGTGTTCTTGATATTCTGCAGTTTGCGTGTGAGGTTTTTGTTTATTCCCGCATAGAGGGCGTTGCTGTAGTCGAATCTGCTGGTGACCACGGTGTGAGTGACGGTCATTCTGTGTTCTAGGGGGATCTATTTGAAGGTCTTGCGTAGGAGGCAGAGGGTGTGGAAGCAGGACGACGAGACGGCGTTGATCTGGTGGTCCATTTTGAGTTCATAATCCAGGATGATTCCCATCTTGCGTGCCTGGTCCGTTGGGGTGGGTGGGCTTCCAAGGGCGAGGCGCTACCAGGTGTTGTTCCAGGCATCGGGGTGTGAGCCAATGATGAGTACTTCAGTTTTGCTGGTGTTTCGTTGTAGGCAGCTATTTTTCATCCATTTGATGACGGCTTCCATACCTTCTCGAAAATTGTGTCTGGCGGTGTTGAGTTTGTTGGATAGTGAGCGGATGAGTTGGGTGTCGTCTGCGTAAGACACAATGTTGAGTGCGTAGGTTCTGACGAAGGGGGCAAGCGGCGCCAATTAGACGTTGGAGAGCGTAAGGCTGAGGGATAAACCCTGGGGTACTCCTCAGGTGGTTGGTGTAGGGTCCGATAGGAAAGGGGGAGCCTGACCCTCTGCATTCTGCCGGAGAGGAAGGAGCGGATCCAGTCGAGGGCCATGTCTTGAATCCCTAAGTTGTGGAGTCTGCGTATTAGGGTGCGGTGTGTTGAACGCCTCTGATAGGTCGAGGAGGATGAGGGTTGCTGTTACTCCTTTGTCCAGTAGGGTGCGGATGTGGTCTGTTGCGGCGAGGAGGGCGGTTTCCGTGCTGTTATTTTTTCTGAAGCCAGATTGGGAGGAGTTGAGGATGTTGTGCCCTTCGATGAATGTGGCGAGTTGGCTGTTGATGGCTTTCTCGATGACTTTCACTGGGAACGGGAGATGGGCCTGTAGTTTTTGAGGCGGTGGGTGATATGCTTTGGGCCTGCCCGTTATTTAGTGATTACTGGCAACAGGTCAGTGACGCGATGGTGGCGTGAACTGGTCGCAGTCTTGCAGGCACATGGGAGGCATGCATACTCTATCTCTATCCTAGAGGTAAGAAGTGGAATGTCACCACCGGATTTCTAGACCTGGGCATCCTGGCGGCCAAGTGTCTGATCACAAGTAGGTGGAAGAGGCCTGATCCACTGGTTCTACAGGCCTGGAGATAGTCCCTCCTGTTGAGGGCTAGGGCGGAGGCAGCAGCCCTGCGAACTGAGGACGCCCCGGGGCTTTGCAAGAAACCAATTGTGACACAATGGGAAGACACGACCTTCAATAGGCGCACAAAAACGACACCTAGACCGCCCTCCGGCCTTCCACTGTTGAACCTAGCATCAAACATCACAAAGCACACCTCGGGAGCTGAGCCTAGCTGTAGCAAAGCGGAACGCACCCTTGCAGGTGATCGCCCTCACTCCTGGTGCACCTTGCTTACCACTGACTGCCCCATATTACATGATCCACCCCTGAATCACAACAAAGCAGTACCCCAACTGGTGGAGCTGGGGGATAATATGGGTAGGAATGGACGGTGAGGTATGCGTGGGCAAAGCTAGTTGGTTTCAATAAGCCTATGGACATGCGGGCGCTAATGAAGACATAGATAAATAAACGATGATCTGTAAGAATTGAGCTATGATCAAATGTTCCCTCCTCCCCACTTGCGAGCAGAACCCAACCACCTTTCCTTTCGCAGATCCCTAAAAACATTGCTTTTTCCCTAAATGGGTGAACCTCTCATTGCTGCTACTGCTAGATCGGGGATGCCTCTGGGTAACCATGCGCTATACAAATGTAATTTCAATTCAAATCAATTCAATGTTGGGCACATTCATCAAACATTGTGAGCTGTACGAGGGGTGTGGAATGGGGTATTGTATCGCTCTGTAGTTACCCCTGTTAATGTTCAGAACTGTTATTGGTTTCAGCTTCTTACTGATTGACACATGTGTAACATATTGACTGGGCAAGTGGCGCTCCAGCGCAGAAGTGCATCTCATTCCCAACCTGATCGGACATTGGGCGCAACAAACACACGCTGGACAATTGATGGGGAAAACCCTTAAATAAGTTTATTGGAGGGCGCAGAGACATATCCTCACTTAAGTATGGCTGGAAGCAGTCTGACTGACAATTCCACTGCGAGAGGTGATCCCACTGTGTGAGGAAAGGCTGATAGTCCTCTTTGCAACAAAATATTAGGATTCAGGATTTAATTGTTGGAGGAACGCTGACCCGTTCCAAAGGTGAGACGGACAACTGAGCTTCAGTGGTGCCCTGGATAAGAGGGAGGATATGCTTGTTCCACAGAAAGAGGCCCGAGAAGATTCTGACAATTTTAGATTGATCAGCCTTACAAGAACAAATTCATGATGCCCTGTCTTGCTTCTGACCCTAAAGGGATTCTGTCTGTCAAAACCCTCAGTGGATTAATGTCTCACACTTTTCCTGCTAGGGGAATACATGTTCAAGCGAGGAAATGCCTCTTATTGGCTGCATTCATTCATTTAGTGGCCACATTTGACTGTCAGTAGGGCGGCTTTATGTTATAGAATAAAAAGGTTCAATTTTGCGTATATCCACTATGATTAGATCATTGTTTCATGATCCTTGAGTGGGAGTAAATGACACATGGCAAGCAGTGAGGTACAATTCACAATATGTTGTCAGAAGAGGATACATTAGAGAGATTTGTTAGTTGAGAAAATTACGCATATATACACAACCCTGGTGATAAATACCCCTGACACTTGTGCATGCCTTAGAGACGAATGTTGGGCAGTTGCGGAATGAGGAATGGACGTTTGCTCTGATGGCCTCTCGTGAGGCTGCAATTTTGAAGAGCCTAATCCAATTCAGATACCTATAAAGGTTTTAGTTGACCCCTGGGTGATTATGGAAAATTGTCTGAGGCACGGGACTGGAATCCTTGCATTGTGGCTGCATACCGGGGGGTTTTATCACATGGTCTGCCCATATCCAGTCTTAAAGCCCTTCTGGAAGGGAATATTTGGAGCACTGCTGAGAGTCCTTAGGAGACCACAGAGCTGCTGTCCTAAGATAGGCCTGCCAAACATCTTGAAGGACTGAAGTACCGGGTTTTTAAGAACCCACCGGTGCCAGGGAGAACACCCAAAGACTTCGAGTTCTTCCTGTTTCAGACTACAGAAACACAGAGCCTTCTTGGTGAAGTCAAAGATCGTATTTATTGGCTGCAGCCAGTAACAGGTATCCTAGAAGTACAACAGCATGTATGTTCTCAGGAGACTGCTCTCTTTACAAAATCAGCTTTCTCTTTTATACACAATATCACGCTTTAGGCAAACATTCCTTATTTTACAGTTGACCATTCACATATTTTCAATACAAAGAAAAAGCAGAGTCATGATGACAAACCCACATTTCAGTTCGTCCAGCCCGTAATAAAATACCCGGCAAGGCCCAGTATTCTCATCAGATATCGACGGACCCCCAATACAATCGGGCACCTCCTCCTCGTTAAGCAAGTCATAAAGAAAGAGACAAAGACAGGCGTGTGTAAGATCTAAACATGGTGTGTGTGCGATGGAAGGTCTTTGATTGTTGCGCCTTGATACTAATCTCGCTCGGCCACTGGTAAAGGAACTGGCCGGACAGGTTTGGCTTCAGGCAGTGGAGTCAGCTTGCCCAGGTCATTGCGGAGTCAGCAAAGGTGTACGTGTCCTTCGGACTCGTGTTGGCTTCAGTCGTTGCCTTATGTGAGGGCAATCACAAAATGGCACCCGTTCACAAAATGGAACCCGAGGGTTCCGTACGGAAATGCTGGTTTCAGGGTGATTTCGCCACTGGATCATGACAGAAATGCTTGTGTGTACCGCACTCGCCATTTGCGGTTCGCCGATACCAAAATCGTCATGAATTGACGATGTTTATAACTCGGGTCCATAATTTTCAGTACCACAGACCCTCCTTTTGCCCTTACATAGGCAATAACCTATACTCAATTTAATCTGAGTCCAGGTCTATATTCATAAAGTCAATGAGATGTTGCTGTAGCATCATCCTATTACTTAGTTTGTTTCTTGATACAGGTTTCCTTACACACGATGTGGCACAGAGGTCACATATTGCAGGAGCACACTGTACACACAGACAGAACAGAAAAGGAATGGCTAAGATCATCCCAATGACTATCAGAATCTTCCATCCCCAGGTGGATATCAGTCCCCAGAACCACCCCATCAATGACCAATCTCCTTTATCCACGTGGATAGATTCAGAGATTTTATGTAGTTTGGAAATGGCCTTGTAGACTGTCGGGGCGTTATCTGGGATGAAGATGCAGCAACTTGATTGGATCACTTTACATACCCCACCTCGGTCTGCAAGTATGACGTCTAGTGCGACCCTGTTTTGAAGAGTCATAAGGCGATCCGACTGGAGCTCAGCAGTCAAATTGCTAAGGGGACCAGCTGTTTCAGTGATAGTGGATTCAACCACCCTTGTCAATTGCCTTATGTTCCTGCTGTTCACCATAGGCCCCCAAAACGGCAGAAAACCCCTTACGAAATCTCCAAATTCTTGTCCGGCAGTGTCATCTTTACTCATGACACCTCTAACTATCCTTGTCTTATGGTAATCTGCCGTGGCCGTGTAGGTGGGAGGCAACAGGAATGAAACAAAACATGTGCCCGAGAAGTCACGGGGCAACCATGTATCGGCTCTATCATGGCAGATGAAATAGGTGCCCTTAGCTGCCAGGAACGAAGGGGAAGTCTGAGATGCAAAAACATATGTCTCAGTGCAGACACTTCTCCCTAGCTGAGCTCTGGGATTTTTACCATTACCTTGCAGGCATAGGTGACCCTGATGGGGTACTATCCAAATCGGGGAGGATCTCTTTGCTCGCTGGGTCTTACTCAGAGTAACTCCATATCCTGTTATGTTCCATCTATCATAAGCCTGCAACTCATCTCTGGGATTCGTTCTATATGAATCAAAGTCTCTGCTCATATTTGTTATCCCGACCACCAATGCTTTGTTGCTCGAGTTACTCTTTGTGGAACGTGGGGGATTTGGTTCGATGGCGTATATGAACATTGTTTGAAATGCCCACAAAGAACAATTGTAGCTAAACGGTAAGACCAAGTACGGGATACCCTTATCTGTCGTATGTGGCATAAAACCACACACCCAACAATTAGTTGTGTTAACTACTAGCTGGTGTTGGTGCAGGAGCTGAACAAAGGAATTATTGACAAATTCTGGTCTTCTAGCGGACTCGTGTTCAGGCAGAGGGTGGAAAGAATGCGAGGAGGCAGTAGAAGGAGGTGTAGGTTGCACAGTAGGCACAAACGTTACTTGAAAAGAGAATGTCACATAACCAATTAAAAACATCATTAGACTCAGTAGCAAAAATAAGCACAATATTATAAATCTTTTCGTGGTGATCAATTTACATAATTTCTGTCTAAAAGTCATTGTCCGTGCAGGTCTCTCCAACTCAAAGAAATCCATCCTAAACTAAATATGCTGCCCGCGGAGGGAGGTTGATTCTGCTAAGGAGTGCTTCTGTCAGCCCAGGGCAACTCCCTTAGACCAACCAGAACCGTCGACCTAACGTCTTCAGCTGCACTCAAAAGACTTTGGCAACCGCGGCCCTAGGAGCAGAACCCGGATGGCAGTTCGAAAAACAAAAATGAGTAGATCCTTGGTGGAGAGTTAACCTGCAAACTGAAAAATCATTAAAACTTTTATTTTTTTATTTGTCCATGACTCTCGGTCGCAAATTATAGCGGTTCTTTCCTGGTACTGTCTAGTTATGAAACAAGAGTTCAGGCTCTGCAGTGTTCAATAGAATTCACGGTGGCACAGCTTCTTGTAAAATGTTATCGCTCTCCTGTTCAGAAGTTGTTCCTTTTACCCGTGCATCTCTAAAGGGTAGAAAGCGAGGCACAGTCTCAGTTTCAGAGTCAGCAATCCCATCCTGGACCCACCGGTCGTACGGTAGGGGCAACGGAACCCGTTTGCAATGGTTCCCGTGCACCCAATTCTTCTTGCCCTGCACACGTACAGCAGAGCGGGTGGCCAATAGCACTAGGAAAGGTCCGGTCCAGCGGGGTTGCTCGTTCTTGGTTCTCTGGAAGTTGCGCACCAGGACCCAGGTGCCAGGTTCAATAGCGTAATTAAAGTCAAAGTATGCTACAAGGGACTTATTTAGGAGAAGTTAAGTTTGTTTGATGAGTTGTACAGAAGTAACACACTCAGTAGTATCCACAGAATAACAATCTTGATTCAAAAAAGTAAATATATTAATGGAAGGAGAAGAGAGAACACACAGAGCAAAAATTCTATTATGACAAAAAATTTTACTGCAACAAAATTGGGGAGATGGATACAGACAAATTAATTAGAGCAAGAAGTCATGAACAGAGGTAAACAATACTTTCTCTACAGTTCATAACTGAAAACATCAACTCCAATTGATAAAACACGCTACCTAAATTAATTAATAAAAATGGTTGTGAGTTAGTGTCAAAACAGCATTAAAGGAGATGATGGAGTGTCGACGTTTCGGTCTAGAGGGCAGTCGTCAAATAGACCATCATCAGGACGATATTTTTCTATGCTGGAGAAACTCCCTATATAAAACAATAAATTGGTATTATAAACAAAATATCTAAATCAATTACTAAAATCACGTATAAACATATAAACTCCATGTGTCTAACATATATTTGATATCAAATTCTTCTCAGGAAATTACCCCTTCCTGGTAATAGCGTGGCCTGGATCGTCAGACGCTGGCGGTAAGGAACTGTGGACCTGTTGGTGTAAAACACTGAATTTAGCCGTCAATTCGTACAAATAATCAAGCAGTACAGGATGTTCTACCTCGCTGAACTTGGTGGGCCTTGGCACTCCCCAAATGTTGGCCGGACGGCCGAACACTATCTCATATGGACTAAGTCCCATTCGCGAGTGCGCAGTCATTCTTGTTGATAGGAGTGCTAAGGGCAGGGCATCAGGCCATTTAAGACCAGAGCTTTCTTGAATCTTGGCCAATTTAAGTTTTAATGTGCCATTATAACACTCTACTAATCCAGCTGATTGGGGGTGATTTGCAGCGTGGAACTTTTGCTGAATGCCTAGCCCTTCACATACTTTCTTCATCACTTGACCCACAAATTCACTCCCATTATCACTCCAGACCATTCTCGGCATTCCAAATCTAGGGAAGAATTCTTTGACGAGGGCTTTAGCTGTGGACAAGGCAGTATTGTCCTTTAAAGGATATGCTTCTACCCATCTTGAGAAGGCACAAACAACAACGAGTACGTATTTCAAATTGTTGCACCTTTCCATGTGGATGAAATCTAGCTGCAAAACCTCGAACGGATACGTTGGAGGCGCAAAATGACCAGCTGGAGTTGGGGTTCCCCTACCAGGATTGTGTTTCAAACACACCATGCAATTCTTGACCACATTCTCCGCACATTTAGGTATGCCAGCATTTTGCCATACTGGAGGCAACAATTTACAAATCCCTTTCACACTGATATGAGCCATACCATGGGCCGTTGTCACCACTGCAAGCACATACGCATCGGGTAACAACCATCGCTGATGTTCTGACTATTCGACCCAACAACCATTCGCATCCAATCTACCCTTGCTTTCTCTCCATTCATTCAACTCTTTCTCTGAAGCTTCAGCTTGAATGGACTTCACACTCTCAATCGTATCTTCACACATTCCAACATCACCAATCCATCTTGCAGGGCCTGCAACATGCATTCGACTCATCACATTTCTTGCAGTTTCTTTCGCGACTTCGTCCGCCAACGCATTACCACGACCAACATCATCCGTGACCTTTTTGTGTGCACTGCACTTCACAATCGCAACTTGTAACGGCAAGGTCAGTGACTCAAGAAGCTCATTCACCAACTGACCATGCTGGATCTTTGTGCCATGGGAAGTCAGAATTCCATGTTCATGCCACAAACGTCCAAAACTATGAGCCACACCAAACGCATACTGACACTTTCACTCGTTTTCCTTTCGCCAATACGCACGCTCTCGTAAGTGCAATCAATTCTGCAGCTTGCTCTGAATTATGTGGGATACATGCAGCTTCAACAATCGTGTGCAATGTCGTAACAGCATATGCCGCAGTCGTGTCACCATTCGGCAGCTTGAAACATGAACAATCAACCCACAGTGTACCATCACATTCAGTAAGAGGAGTGTCTCTAAGATCTACTCTCCCTTTCGTTTCTTCTTCTGTTCTAAAGAAACAGTCGCGCTCCTTTTCGGCATTCTCTGTCTCGACTAAAATCATCGGCAATAACGTGGCTGGATTCAATGCGTTGCATCTTTTAATGTGGACATGACTCGCTAACAAGGTTAACTCATAACCTGACAATCGAGCACTAGTAAGTGCTGTGTCTTGGTTCTATTCAGCAAAGTGTCCACCGCATGTGGAACCATCACGATCAACATGTTGTTCATCACTAACCCAGCAGACTGTCGAATAGAAACAGCTGCTGCGCCTGTGGCCCTCAAACAACTCGGCAATGCTCTAGCTACCGGATCTAAAGTCAATGAGAAATATGCACATGGACATTGCTTGTCCCCAAATGACTGTGTCAATACTGACAATGCACATCCTTCCTTCTCATGGACATACAGTGTAAAGGGCTTACTGTAGTCGGGGGTACCCAACACAGGAGCCGAACACAATGCATCACGCAACTCGGAAAAACTCTTCTGACACTCTTCAGACCACGGAATGGGATTTGGTGTATCTTTACAAGTTAATGCCACTAAAGGTTTGGCCAATAAGGAAAAAATTGGTATCCATTGCCTGCAATATGATGTGATGCCCAAGAATGCACGTACTTCTCTCTGTGTTTTCGGCACACTCAATCTTGCGATTGCCTGAATTCTTTCTGGGGTCAGTTTCCTTCCCTCCTTCGAAAATAGAGGTGACCTAAGTAGGTCACTTCTTGTCGACAATATTTTAATTTCGATAGAGACACTTTGTGATGCAAATCAGACAAATGACGTAACAACGACAAGGTGGCTTCTTTACAAATCTCCTCAGTATCTGCAGCGACAAGCAAATCGTCGACGTACTGGATAAGTGTAGCGCCGTCAGGTAAAACAATCGAATCAAGCTGTGTTTTCAAAGCCTGACTATATATTGATGGGCTCTCACAGTAGCCTTGAGGAACGCGCTTAAAGCGGAAGCTTCGCCCTCCTAAGCTGAAGCCGAAAATGTCCCTGCTCTCCTTGGCAATCGGGATGCTGAAGAAAGCATTCTTCAAGTCAATGACCGAGAACCAAGTGGCGGAAGCTGGAATCATAGTCAATAGGGCAGTGATATCAGGGACAACCGGAAACTGTGGCACAACAACTTTATTTACCTCTCTAAGATCAATCACAAACCTGTAAACAGGTGGCTGGGAAGGATCAGTACGCTTCAAAACAGGCAGAACAGGACTATTACAAACATTGCCTCTTGTCTCTTCAATCACATCCTTTTAGATCAAATCATAAATGATCGCTAGCAACGCCTTTTCACCTTCGCTAGAGATCTTGTATTGGGGAATGCGCGGCATTCTAACATTTGCTTTCAATGTCACAACATATGGCGGTATTTCCAAAAGACCCACATCATTAGGATCAGTAGCCCAAAGAATATCCGGGAGAGAAGACAATTCTGTCGGAAGTGTATCCTTCGACAAATACATTGGGGAAACCACTTTCTTTCCCAATGTAAGTCGTACGCCTGAAGGAGAACAGTACAAAGTCGCATACAATCTTTTCAATAGATCCAATCCTAACAAGTTTTTGCCACAACCTGTTGTAAGAATAAGGGGTGCTTCGAGTTCACAAGGTCCAACAGAAAGAGACATAGGACTAGAAATCGGGTTCCTAACCGGGGCGCCAGAAAAACCTACTGAAACATTCATTTCGCCAGACAAAGGTGCGCCAGGGAGTTTTGAATGCATAATAGAACTCTTTGTAGCACCAGTATCCAACAGAAAAGGTTCTGACACTCCTGATGTAAGTACCTCAACATAGGGTCCACTCTGATCTACTGGAACTGAAACAACTCCCTCTCTTTGTCCATGGCTGTCCTAGCAATCATTATTATTCATATCCTCTTCCTCTGCATAGTAGTCATCAGCATAGTACTGAGCCGTCCTACCAGAAGCTTGATTCTGCTGATCAAAACTATTCATCGAATTCTGAGGCGGAAAGGAGCGTGCGTTTTGCGGGAACGCACCGCGTCCCCTCCCTCTAGGAGCCTGTTGAAAACCTCGACCTCTAGCACCAGGAGCACCGTTCGTGCATTGTAACAAAATCAGACAAGTACTCTTAAAGTGACCCTCTTCCTTGCAATACGCGCACTGATTGGGTCCATACTGTAAACGTTGTTGAGGAAACTCGTTTCTTTGAGAGTTCCTCGAATACTGCTGAGGTTGCTGATAATCGCGCTGACTATTAGTACGGGGTGGATAAGCTTGCTGTAGGAGAACCTTAGTCTTTAATTCTTTGGTCTTCTTATCCGCTTTCTCTAACTCATCTTTGCACCTATTTTCATAGTACTGGGCCGTAGCTAAAATCTGTGCTGACGTGGAAACAGCCCAAACACTCTCAGAATCCTTCAACTTATTGCACAATTCGGGAAGTAGGTCATGCACAAACTTGTCGACAAACAATCTCTGTCCACCCTCGGTAGCCATATCCTGACCACTATGGTCTACAAAGGTCTCTTCAAACCGCGTGAAAAAGTTAGACACAGTCTCATCTTTCTTCTGCTTACATGCAGACAACTTGTCCCAATTAACACGTAACTCGGGCATTAAAGTTTTCATATACGTAATAATTCTACCAGGGAGTTCAGCAATTAAAGGCTCAGGGTTAGCACCACCAACTTGTCTGTTATCTACAGCAGCAATATTAACCCATGTATCACCTAACTCCTGATCATGACCCGTATGAAGAATCTTTCCCCATAAAGGCTGTGGAACCACATTTCCAAACAACATGTCTATATCAGCTAAGTGCATAATGCATGAGCTTACAGTCTGTGATAATTCCTTATAATACCCTGCAGGATTTTTATGGGGGTCAGGTAGCGTCTGTTTGAGAGCCAAAACCTCTGTTCGTTTCCATGGAATGTGTACCCAAACGCGCTGAAAGTGAGCCGGTATAGCGGGATTAGCATTTGCGTACCCCTCCCTCCAAACTGGTGGAACCTCACGCATCGGATACTGTTGCGTCTTTTTCCTACCGTCGCACCCAAGTAGGGACCGAGAAATGCCCTTCTCACTCCGATACGACAACAGTGTCGCAACCGCCCTCTCAACATCGGGACCTAAGATCAAGCACTCTGAAAACTCGAACCGCACACGGCACAATTTTGGCGCATCGTATTCCAGGTCATTTTCCTTCAAATCCTCACACAGAAAGACACACATCTGCTCAAAAACATATCTCTGCTTCGATGCTTTGCATTGACGGAAGACTTCCATGATAGACTGTTCATCATATCTTATAGGATCGACAATCCATTTATGTGCTAGACAATTCAGTAATTCTCTCTCTTGATAGTCAGGCAGTTGACTCCGCAACTGTCTTTGTTCTGTGTTAGGGGTCGTATTAGGCGACCCAAAGAAAGGTGAGAAAAGACCAGTAACAGTGTTGGCCATTCTCTGTCGAACAGAAGGAGAAACTGACGGAAGGACAGGAGGAAAGACAGGGTGAGGTAGGGCAGAGGTGGAGGCAGTAGCAAAGGGAGTATTAGGAGAAGTAGTTGGTACAATAGGCGAAGTCGTAGAGAGCACAGGTGGAGCAGGTGTGATCGTGGCCCTTGAGGAGGCGGCACCAGAAGATTAGGAGCCACGGCAAGAGGGGCTGGTGGCTGTGGCAGAACTAGCGGTTGTACGGCTGGGTGTTGTATAACAAAAGTATGCGGAGGTGCTGTAGCACTCCGTGCATAGGGCGGTGGTGAATTTAATACGTGTGACATGAAAGGATCTCTCTCGGATTCTCGCGAATCGGGGTGGAGAGGTGGCAAGACTGGATAACAATTATCTATCGCTAATTTCCTAATTCTATGCATTTGTTTGTTGTCCTGCTCGTCTTCATTATCCCTAAATGGGACAGCAGCTTGTACCATTGACATACCTTGTTTATTTTTCTTCGCTAATTTTATTTCTTTCTATTTGGCTTCCCTGCGCCATAGGCGAAAGGAGTCAAACATTGCCGGCCGGGCTTTCTTCTTAAAAAGTTTAACCTCGAGATTATCTAAAATCTCTGTGTCAAAACTACCATTTTGGGGCCATTTTAAAACACCATCTTTTCTGGTGTAACGGATCTATATTTCGTTATATGCAATGGGGCCTACGCCGTGTTTCACATATAATTCGTAAGTTGGAGTTCCGATTGGAGGAACCGGACACGAGTCCTCCAATCGGGAATCCCTACTACAACCAAGACAAAACAAATTTCCAAGTCTGCTAAGACCAGGCATCTTCGCTCACTAGTCTAGCTTCAAACTTCAAAGGATTATCGAAAACACGATAGTCTCGTGAAAACACGAGTCTTTCGGTTTTGGCACTTGCAAGTTCCAAACAAAAACCCAAAAACTAAGAATCAAACTAAGGACTGGGAGACGCTCCACTTATACTTAACTGAGGTATCGATGACGTCACCAGAAGACTCGTTTATCATTTCGCACTACCAAGGATCAAGGGTCCAAAACAGGGCGATAGTCAGGGCAGCAGTCCTTCGTAGCCGTCAGGACGGAACCTCGCAGCAAAGACTTTTGGACCACGTCGACATACAGGGGTCGATGAAGTGGCTGGCCTTCCTCCGGAACTTTCACACGAAGCTCCTCACGAACCTCTGGCTTGGACCGGTACCGCTGATACCGCCCCACGTTGGGCGCCAACTGAAGTACCAGATTTTTAAGAACCCAGCGGTGCCAGGGAGAACACCCAAAGACTTTGAGTTCTTCCTGTTTCAGACTACAGAAACACAGAGTCTTCTTGGTGAAGTCAAAGATCGTATTTATTGGCTGCAGCCAGTAACAGGTATCCTAGAAGTACAACAGCATGTATGTTCTCAGGAGACTGCTCTCTTTACAAAATCAGCTTTCTCTTTTATACACAATATCACGCTTTAGGCAAGCATTCCTTATTTTACAGTTGACCATTCACATATTTTCAATACAAAGAAAAAGCAGAGTCATGATGACAAACCCACATTTCAGTTCGTCCAGCCCGTAATAAAATACCCGGCAAGGCCCAGTATTCTCATCAGATATCGACGGACCCCTAATAAAATCGGGCACCTCCTCCTCGTAAAGCAAGTCATAAAGAAAGAGACAAAGACAGGTGTGTGTAAGATCTAAACATGGTATGTGTGCGATGGAAGGTCTTTGATTTTTGCGCCTTGATACTAATCTCGCTCGGCCACTGGGAAAGGAACTGGCCGGACAGGTTTGGCTTCAGGCAGTGGAGTCAGCTTGCCCAGGTCATTGCGGAGTCAGCAAAGGTGTACGTGTCCTTCGGACTCGTGTTGGCTTCAGTCGTTGCCTTATGTGAGGGCAATCACAAAATGGCTGCCGTTCGCAAAATGGAACCCGAGGGTTGCGGACGGAAATGCTGGTTTCAGGGTGATTTCGCCACTCGATCATGACAGAAATGCTTGTGTGTACCACACTCGCCATTTGCAGTTCGCCGATACCAAAATCGTCATGAATCGACGATGTTTATAACTCGGGTCCATAATTTTCAGTACCACAGGACGAGGGTTTCACATGATTTTGATAAGTTGTGTCTCTTTTTGGGAAAGAGGGACATAGCATAACACTGGAGAGATGTAACTGCACCCAGTGTAACACAATGGACACGTCAAATGGACTGTTGTCGAATGCTTCAACAGCTAATCAATGAGGCCTGGGGATGCCCTCGCAAGCACGCCCACATCTGGGACCTCTGGAAGGTGATAAATGATGGAGCTGTACATACGACTACTCTGATTTGATGCCGGAAACACATTCAGGGTCAGAATCAGCTCGCTTGCACTGTATCTAGAGCTCATTGTTAGGAAATTATATTATTACTGTGGGATCACTGATATTTACATAACGTTGAGTAACGATACACATGGTTCATGTGTGGAAAGTGGCCTACTGTATTTTATATGTGTCCTGTTTATGTGCAATATTTATAAAAACCTAAAAAAAATCACTTTAGAGAATATTATTGTCTATTAACAACTCTTCATTCTTCCACATACTAAAAAACTCCACTCATCGCCACACTACCCCCCTCCGCCATTTCAAATCATTAAAGACTGGTGTAGTCTCAGTGAATTATTTCTGCTATTTGGGGATTCTATTTGTGGGCAATGGCTCATGGACACAGCATGTACTGAATACTAGAGCCAAAATGAGAAGGGTCTCCCAGGTGGTTATTTTTAAGTTTGCTTCTAAACTGGGTAGCTGACCCATTAAGGAAATGGTAGCTATGTATAAAGCTCAGGGCGTGACTACTGCTATGTACCGGGCTGGGTGCTGCCATGCTAACGACTATGCCCTACAAATAGACTAAAACAAATTCTTATAACGGCTTTTATGTTTGCCACTTTGTGCATCAAATACCATGCTCATAATGAGGTTGGCTTGCAGTTCTCAGAAGACCACCTTTTGGTAAGTCCCTTTTTATTATGCATATCCCTCTGGGCTAAGGAAGAGACCAGATTCTCAAGAACTATTATCCTTGACTGTTTAGCCTTGGACAAGGCCGTAAGTATACCCTGGCTACTCGCCATTAACACTTGCCTTGGTAAATTGTTCAATCTGTCAGACTGGTCTGACCCTACCCAGTTCACATTACTAGCCAAGAATTGGATTAAAAATATATTTTTCCAAACTAGGTTGAATAAACGTGAGTTAGATGATGAGAATAAACCGTCAGTAATATTCTATAAGTCTTGGATAAGGAGGAGGGGGACAACAATAACCTGTTATATGTAACTAATATGCAGCACCGCTTTGTGCTGACAAGGCCGAGATATGGTATTGTGTATCACTTAGTTGCCTTCCCCCTTATGAGGTCCTGCCCCTCTGATATGTCTTTTTGTCTCCGTGATGGTGAGAGAAAACAAAGCACCATGCACGTTTTATTGCTCTGCAAACTGTACAAGAATTTTAGGTCCCTCTTCTTGAAACCTATGATTGTTGCCCAGAATATCAGATCTTATAAAGCTGCAATGAAAAACTTGGTAACATTAGGTGACCCCTTTATGTGTTACAACGTTGCACTCTTTATATTGAAAGCTATTAAAATAAGAAACGCATACTGCAACAGCTAAGCAATTGAGAACTACGTAGTTTTTACTTTTTAAATCTGATCTATTCGATTTTTAGATGTATCTAAATTACTGATTGTTGTCTAGTATTATAGATTAATTGTATATATGAATTTTGGAGATGATAGACTACTTTTTACATGCTACTCTTTTGCAATAGAAAAGGGGTGGTATACTCTACTTTGTTTTATGTACTAAATAATCTGGAGTTTTGGATGATGTGATGGGTTTTATTGCTTGTTTTTATATATTTGTATGAGTTTTATCTATGCACTTTTATTGTTGTATTTTTTATTTCAACTGAATAAAGGTAATGAATTGATTTATAGGCCTGGGCATAGTTCGCAGATTTTTGCTACGCGGAACTCCGCGAAGAAACAAAAAAACTGCACGAAGTTCCGCGAATGGCGGAGTGCAGTGCGAACTGTAGTTTGTGCTGGTATTCCTGTAGCTCGGGTAGAAATTCTACCCGAGCGGCTGCTCGTGCTTGCGAACTTAACGTTTGCGATTGCATACTTACTGCTCGCAAGCGGGGAAAAACTCCACTGCACATTGCGAAGAGGAGTTTCCTGCACTCCGCGAGCTCCACGGAGTTCAGAAAACTCAGCAAACTCAGTGAACGGAGTGAAGTTCATCACCCAGGCCTATAACTGAATAGCATTGTCTAGTGTATTCAGCAATAACCTAGTGTATCATCGACACCAAATTCTGGGAATCTTACAAAAAGAAGAACTCGAGGGAAATGATATGATATAGTAATTTACACAGTAACCTAACTAGGAGTCTCTATACATGCCGCTCCGATTACAAGCATCCAAGCATTTTACTGACTGAAGCATCAGAGTATCTCTTTAAGGTGGGCAAACCAAAACCTGCTCTCGTAATTATGAAGCAGCGACCATGCTTCTAGAAATGTGTCTCCATATTTAAAAAAGAATTTCCTCGCGTCCATTATACATCTACAGGGGTTCTAGTTCCTATTATGTAGCAATCTAAGGAAGCCTGTTTTTGGTCCAGAAGATCTAATTAGCAAGAGTTTTAATACCCTTTGCTGCCCATTACAACACGGGGGAGATACTTCTGCACATATTGCTAAAAACTATGCTCCACGGAAAGACCAAATAGAATCCTCCGCACCCCCTCCAATTTGTCAAGTCACTTTAATGACCAAGGGCCTAATACAGATCTTGGTGGATGGGTTACTCCCTCACAACGGGGACTGATATCCTAGCTGCCAAAATATAAAATCCATTATACCCTTTTATATTTCGGCAGATGGGTTATCCGTCACTGTTGTGACGGAGTAACCTGTCTCCTAAGATCTAAATCGGGCCCCAAGTGTCTCGTTCTCAAATTTCTGCTCTGTACAACAACTGTGGGCCAATTTGTGCTTTCTTAGTTGTTATCAAGGGAAGAAAATGCTAACATAGGAAAAACTACGGGGCATATTATCAAGGGGGTTTATCTCCGCTTTTTTGGCTTTAAAAGCCAAGAAAGCGGAGATAAAATTATCTCCCTATTACCAAGCTGTTGCTAACACCAGTTAGTGACAGCTAATAGGAGATAGCGACCATCTTGGGCCCCGCTTTGCATGTCAGTGATATTTATCACTAATGACATGCAAAGTGGGCGTGCCAAGATGTTAGCGACTGGAAACAGTCCCTAACATCGCTATCTCCTATTACCAACTTTTGGAGATATTCGCGCTAAGCGCGAATATCTCCAAAAGCTAACACCTGCCCTGAGCAGTTCTTAGCCATGTTATCCAATGGGAGGTGGATAACATGGCTAAGAGCATTTGCTCGATAATGCATGAATATCGCTGACTTTTCAGCGATATTCATGCATTGCGGCCGTTTTTTATCGCATTTGCGATAAACCTTGCTAATAGCAAGGTTTATCTGCGATAAAAATCGCCGATGTGCGGCGATAATTTTTGTCTCTAAACAAGTTAGAGACAAAAATTATCGCTAGTTGTTGGTAATATGCCCCTACATTTTTTAATGCTTTTATACGAGACATATGGCTTCTTATTACTAGCAGTCAGGTGATATTCACAGAAAGTGTGCATTATCCATAAGGCAACATATCGTTGTTCTCGATTTTAGATTCTGTAAATCTACCTTCCTGTTAACCCCTTTGCCGCGGTGCAAGGGGGGGGCGCCCGCGGCGCCACAGTGCTTGTGACGAGCTCGGCTCGTCACGCTGCACGGTGGCGCTGTGCTCATGACGAGCTGTGCTCGTCATAACCACACACGTTTAATGGAACACCCAGCACAGCAGGGGAATTATCTCCACGTGGGCGTTCCGCGGCGGTTATGACGAGCTCAGAAAGAGCTAAACTAGCAACCTTTTTTTCCAAAAGCCGATCATTGTGTTTCTTGTAGTTCGTTTCTTGGTTTTGTGCCATAACATTTGCTGCCAGTTAGTTGTTTTCTCTCAAGCTTTCTGAGTCTGATCTAAGATCACCTCTTCACTTGTCTAATGTGGGATACTTTTACCTCCATTTATTGCTCAGGAAGGGGTTGCCCCCTCCTCGAAATGTGTTCTGGCATATGACCCACAAATATGTTTAAAAGCATAAGGAGCAACATGTATCACAATGCTTTGATCAGTATTCTCGACCGTGGTGACTAAAAAAGTGATATCCCCAGAACAGTATCTGACTAGTGAGACTTTTACATTCATCAATGGCGACAACCAAACTAAGGTCCAGCCCATTGCAATGGTGTCCTTAGAATGGGGAGGGGTTGGTGGCCAAGACAATGGTAGTGTCCTCAGCAAATCTTGTAGTCTGTCTGCTTGGAAAGGATCTGGAGTCCTCTGCATGGGCTGAGGTTGAGAGGAAGACTCATGCGGCCACGCTGGAAATACCTGAATAGTTTGTGTGTGTGAAAACCAGAGCACAATGCAAAACCCAGGGTGAAATAGAGAAGTTGGAGCCTGGAATGATGGTGCAAGAAGTCTGGGAAACCATCTTCAAATCAGACACAAGCTCAGGTCCCCTCTCCTCAGGGAGGAGACCTGTCAGCCCTAAAAGGGAACTGAGCCCCAGGAAATTGGGCCTAACACAGCAGAGCTCCTAGATCCAGGTATGGTGACCCTCTAGGGAAGATCTGTGCCAGGGACAGAGGACCTGCCGAACTCTTGAAAGCCTGAGACAGCAAGCTGCTGATAAGGAAAAAGGAGACGCCCGGCACTCCCACAGAACCTATTGGGAGGAGAGACTCCTTTAAATTGAGGTCAGAGATCCCAAACCTGGTACCACATGGAGAGTTACAGTGCCTCAAATGTAAAGAGAGCTCATGCTCACTTTGGCTCATGACATCCCCTTAGCCGGGCATCTTGGCCAGGCCAAAACTTGGGGTAGGTTAGTTACCCACTTCAACTGGCCAGGTATGGCCCTGAAGATGAAGGAGTTTTGTAACTCCTGTGCTACCTGCCAAACCAGTGTGTGGTATCGTGGGTATTCAGGATCCTGTGGTTTGCGAGTGCCTGCTTGTTAAGTCATGTGTGGAGAACTGTCGGCAGTTAATGAGCCAGCTGGGGAGAGAAAGGTTGTCAAGCAGGTTGGGGTGATTGTCCTGCTCTTAAATAAAGTATTGACAAATACTTGACCTCTTGGTGTGACATCTATACTTCTACTCTGGCAACGAGGATGGTATTGTCTTTTAGCCAGAAGGCCTCTCCAGCTTTCTCAATTACACACCAAAGGATGAACTGATTACAAAGGCTCTCCTCACATGAAGCACCAAAATTACATGAAAAGGATAACTTGAACAATGATGTAATATATTCCTCCATCGATTCATATGATCTTTGCATACGCTTTCCAAAGTGGTACCGTTCTAAGACATACTAACATTTGGTAAATAATGTAAATACAATTGTTTTACACTGATTTCAAATTTGTTTAAATCTGCAGTATCTAGGTCACTTAACTCAGGAAGATGCTCATAAACCTCTTGCCCCTCCGAGCCCAAACAATACATCAAAAGGGAATGTTTACGTTCCGCACTTACATTCGTTCTACAGACCTTGCTATATTGGAGGAATGCTGTTTTGCATTTAGCCCAACGTAAATTAGCTTCACCAGGTGAGGACAAAAAAAACAGAGGAGGATTTACTTCTGCATGTTTGCACTATAGTAATTAGCTCACAAGGACTTAAAACACACAGCAACCATTTTTCACAACACCAATATTTGGATGCACTAATTTGCCAGCAAAATCGTAAATACAACAGGAATACAGTAAACACCGATATACAATATATACCCGAGAAACCCCCTGACAGGGAAAAAAATTGTTAATTACAACACAGAGGAATATGAAAATTAGCATAAAATACAAGAATTATGGGGTCCACACATTGTGTGTGAATCACCGATAACAACAGACGTTGAAGAAATTCACTCCGCAAATGTGCCAAAAAGTCTTACAAATGGAACTTCCTGAGTCACACTTCTTTAAAAAAAAAAAAATATATATATATATGTGTGCGAATCACCTGGGCAAGCTGCAGATGCCCGCAGCCGATTGAGTATAATCATAACACAAGGCAAAATGATTATAAGAATGAGCCCTTCCCCGAAACTGCAGACTGTTAGAACGGCGTTGGATGCATGTGTCCTTACACTCAAATTAAGGAAATGCAAGTTTAATATAGAATGCCTAGAATATTTGGGATATAAAGTATCTTCCTGTGGGATTGGTTCCAGAGAGGAATTAGTGACTGCCATTAGTGATATGCCTGCTCCAGGGAACAAAGAGGAGTTGATGAATTTCCTCAGAATGGCAGAATATTATGGTAAATTTGTGGCGGGTTTTGCAGAACGATGTTCTCTCATGAGAGAATTGTGGAAAATAAGGGGTTGAATTCATTTAGAATGAGGATTGCCAGAAGGATTTTGAAGGGTTAAAGTTGAAGGATGCACCTAGTTTGGCAAGCTTTGAGCCAGGGCAGGAAAAACAATTGATGACGGATACCAGCTCTAAAGGGCTGGGTGCTGTAGTGTTGCAGGTGGTAAATGGAGAGGAAAGGACCATTCTTTTCTTGTCTGAAAGGTTGAAAAGTGCAGAAAAGAACTATTCAATGATTTGAAAAAAGAGGCATTAAGTGTATTTGGGCAGTGAGGAAGCTGAGCAGATTTTTGTGTGGGAGTACATTTTTGATTAAAACAGATCATAAATCTTTAAAGCCGAGTATTTGTCCGGTGCTAAGAATATTCTGGCAGATTGCGTATCCTGTTTGCGTAATAGTGGACTTGATGCTGAAAAGGACAGTGAGAAAGTGGAAGGTGTGTGGTTTCCGTTACAGTTGGCGAAACAATGGATTTTGACTGGTTGGCCAAGGAGAGAGGTGTGTGGTACTGATATGTGTGGCTTTTGCGAAGTTAGGGGGGAGTTGGAAGTTTGTGGTTACTTGCTTCTGAGAGGGGAAAGGTGGATTCCTCCCTCTGTTCTAAGACATAGAATTATTGCCGTGAGACATGAAAGTTATGCAGGAATTTCTAAGACTGAAATAAGGATCAAAACTGATTATTGGTGGCCCGGAATGGATGTAAAGATTGAAAGAAGTGTGAAGAATTGTGTTGAGTGTTTTGCGAGTGATAAGATTTTAAAGTGTAGAACGCAACCCATGATGGTGAGAAAATTGCCTTGTGCGTCTTGACAACGTTGTCCCACTCAATCGGGAAGTTTGGATGGGTATATTGTGAGTTGTATTGATTGGTACTCTCGTTGGCATGAGGTGGCAGTTATAAATTCTGTGGAAACAAAGGTTGTGATAATATTTCTGGAGAGATTATTTGATCAATGGGATTGTCCGACTGTCTTTTTGACTGATAATGGGGTAGAGCTGATTTCAAAAGAAATGGAAGGATTTCTAAGGAAAAGGGGGGGGTGATCCATAAGAAATCTGCCATCAATCACCCAGAATGTAATGATATGATTGAGGGGTTCAACAAAGTGTTGAAAGAGACCATACAGCTCTCTAGGGTGACTTATAAACCGTGGATGAAAGACATTCAGGATAAGTTGAGAATATATAGTTTTCCTCCTCATCATACAACAGGTTTAACCCCGTTTGAAGTTGTATGGGGAAGGAAGCCTGATAGTGTGATGTGTTCTAGCTGGGTCAACAAGAAGATGAGGGAGGTTGGTGTAAAAGAGGATGTTGATAAGACTATGTGGAGGAATAGAGAGGAAGAAAGAAGGCAAAGAATATAGGTAGAATTTGACAATTGAAAGAAGGTAAAGGTGACCAAAATTGTGATCGGTGACTGGGTTAGAATTAAGCCAGCTGGATCAGGTGTGGCATTTCCAAGGTTTGCAAACCCACAAGGGTTATCAAATTGTTCACTAATGCTGTGAAGACTGAGGACCATAAAATATGGAACTTGAACAGACTTGCTAAGTTTAACAAGAGAGAATTTAAAGGAAAAGATTAAATGTGCGGAAGAATGGAGAAAAAGGTGGAGGCCTGAGAAGGAGTGCGAGATCCATCATCAAACCATCATAGCTAGTAACAATAGGACAAAAGCAGCGGAACATAAAGACTGCACCTGACCTGTGTTCCGAACTTTACAGTTCAACACAAGTACATACCAATGTGTGCACATACTACAGGCACCTGCTGCCAAGGTGCCAAACCCAACAAGAGCTTACAAATGACGATGTAGAGCTTAGAGGTGCACCACAACAATAACCCAAGCAAGGATGTAGTTCTTGTTTTCTTTCCCTTAAAAAGCATCACACATATACAGTGAAGACAGCCAATGCATTTTGTCCATACAAATGGACTTCTTCAGGGCACATATAATCACAAATGGTATTTGGCCAAAGTAGAAGCGTAGAAAAAATGAATAAAAAAGACCACTATAATATGCTTCATCAATATTGAATCCCAAGAAATATCTGTCCATGCCATCCAGATCTAAAAAGGATATACGCTACAATGATAATTTCCAAGTGGGGGGAAACCGACAAGGAAAATTGTAGGGCTCACTAAGCCTTAATGAGAAGTCTAATTGGTGCTAGAGCCACTGAAGCCCATCTGCTTCACCCGAGTGCAGGGCAAGAAGAGAGTATGGTACTATTGTGGTAACCCTCACAGAATTGACCACCAAGAAATTGCCAAAGAAGGTAAACTAGACAGTAAGGTGTCAAAAGTCAGCACCCATTCTAAAAGCTCCAGGTTATTCTAGGCAGTTCATAGTGCAGACAAATGCCTCTGAACATGGGATAGGAGCATTGATATCCCAAACCAATGAGAATGGCCATGAGCAATGTGTTGCTTTCATTAGCAGGAGGTCACTCCCAAGAGAGCAGCGTTGGACGCCATTGAGAGGAAAGACTTTGCTGTGGTTTGGTCCGTGAAGACGTTGAGGCCATACTTGTTTGGTTCTCACAACTGCAAACTGTTGAGGTGGTCCATCTCCCTACAGGGGATGGACTTTACAGTGGAGCACAGACCTGGGACTGCCTCTGCCAATGCAGATGGACTTTGCAGTTGAGCACAGACCTGGTACTGCCCGTGCCAATGCAGATGGACATCACAGTGGAGCACAGACCTGGTACTGCCCGTGTCAATGCAGATGGACTTCACAGTGGAGCACAGACCTGGGACTGCCCATGCCAATGCAGATGGACTTCACAGTGGAGCACAGACCTGGGACTGCCCATGCCAATGCAGATGGACTTCACAGTGGAGCACAGACCTGGGACTGCCCATGCCAATGCAGATGGACTTCACAGTGGAGCACAGACCTGGGACTGCCCATGCCAATGCAAATGGACTTTCCAGGTTTTTCCACTTAGACAATGAAGACTCTCATGGGAAAGGTTAGTCTCATCCTCTTCTTTAAGGGGGGAGGGGTTGTGTAGGACTGTGCCCCTTTTTGACACAGTCACCACACTTTTTACCTGTTAATTGATGTGATTTTGACTGCTAGTGCACAGAGTTTCTGCTAACCATGTCCCCAGTGCCAGATTTCTTTCCTATACCTTTAGCACTTCCTGTAAATCGCTAGGGCAAGTAGGCTAAAGTGGGCCCTTACGGGTGCAGCACAAAATTTGCTGCGCTTAGAGACCCCTCACCAAACACATTAAGACTGCCACTGCAGGCTGCATGTTTTGGTGCAGACAAAAGTGAAAACATGACATGGCACGCATCCCTATGTGCCATGCCCACAGACACTACATGCAGTATAGGTAAGTCACCCCTACAGCAAGCCTTCCAGCCCTAAGGCAAAGTGCACTATACTACATGTTTGGACATATCTGCATGAACAGATAGGCTCCTGTGCAGGTCAGTTCTATTGCTGCCAGCACAAGTAAACAAGGAAGCCATTTTAACCAGATGTGATGGACACTGGTGAAAACGAGTTCCCCAGTACATGATGGTTTCACTGAAACTAGAGATGTTTGGTATCAAGCATATCGTATTAATAAACCTACACTGATTCCAGTGTTTGGTTATTAATGCATGCACCCAGAGGGCACATTAGAAGTGCCCCCAAAAAACCTACCAGCTCTTGGTGTGTTCACAGAGTGGTCTTAGCCAGCCTGTCACCCCAGACATTTTTCTGATCTCCAAGGGTGAGGGCCTTTGCTCCCAGGAGGCCAGGAACACAACCTGCTCAGACAGAGGGTGTGTACACTCTCTCCCACAGGGTGACCAGTGGAGTAGTATTTTGTATGAAAATCTGGTTTCCCTCACAGAAGAGGATGCCAAGCCACCTTGACCAGGGTACATTTGGCGCCTTGTCAATGTGGGAAAACTAGTAGTCAAAGAGGCTTATGCACCTTCAGACTAGTTCCATCCCTAAGGTGGGCTACCAGAAGTGAATACAAAAATCAGAAGTCTGCTATCTTTTTGAATGGCAAACTTAGAAACTCTGGGAGAGGGTTATGCTCAGTTCCCACGGGAAGTGGTCAGATAGGTTCCTAGTGACCCCGGGGATAGGTAACCCGTTGGCTACTACCCTACAAGCTCCAAACTCCCCTGAATTCAGTATTTAGGGGAGCCAATGGCACTAGGAAATCATATCCTACCAACCTGAAAGGAGAAGATGGACATAAAGAGTCGCAAGAACAGAAGTACCAGCTACTGACTTGGAGCCAAACCTGCCAGTCTGGCTGTTGACTTGAATTGCAGCAAAAGATGACTTGTCCTAGGCTGCTGTGTCTCTAAAGCCTAGTAGACCTACAAGCACTTCACTGAGGACCCAAGAACTCCTGTGGAGCAGTAGAGCTGATGTCTTGCACCTTGCAGGTACCAAGAAAGAAATGAGAGGCTCCAAGATCATGAAAACCTGACGCCGGAAATCACCACTGCACCCGAGCCACCTAGCGTGAGCTGAAGTGGGCCAATGGTGCCAACATGATCCCCAGAACCTCCAGACTCGAAGCCCTTCCTGATGACTTCTCAACACCACCTGCAGCCTCTGTTAGAAGGCCACCTTTACCACAACCACGTGGTGACAAAAGCCCAACACCTAAGGACACCTCTGTACCGCTCACCCCTGGCTCGTGGAGAAGAGGACCAAGGGTGTCCCGAGCATCGTGAAGCCTGAGCCCTCCTGCTGGTTCAGCCCAACTGGCCTTCCAGTCCAAACCTGCATCCCCTTTTCATGCAGACTGATCTCCATAGACTAACCTTGATGCTGCATTGCACCACGACACCCAGCCTTCCTAGAGCTGCTGGAAGGTGACTTGCTGGTGCTGCCATACTTGGTCTTGTAAGTCGCTGTACTTCACCTGTATACCGTACTCTTTTGTCTCCCATAGGATAACATTGCAGCTGCTGAAAAATGCACCGTCTACTTTTAAACAAAAGTATTTCTCTTACAAAATGTACTTACCTGATCGTATTGATTCTGGTGCAAAAATATACCCAAAGATATGTGTAATTTTTATATGTGTAATTGTTATAAATTGATTTGGATCTCCTTATGGAGTTGCGTACATCATGTATTTGCTGTGTGTGTATTTTGGAGAAGTCTAACACTCCCCTCTGATAAGCCTACGGCTGCTTGACCACAATAACCCCTAGAAGAATTTAATGTTGAATGTGCAGGTTCATTTCTTAATTTGTATTTTAAGGTCCCTTTGAGGTCCTGTGAAAACCCTCACTCGCAGCAGGATGTCGAGTTTTGCACCACTAGCCATAATCAGAGGTAATATTTGAGAACGTGACATTTTTAATGGCGTGCATTGTATATCCAGCACTGTTGCTCACGCTTCTCTGCTTCCTTCGGTCTGACACCAAGCAGCGAGGAGGTTGGAAGGCGTTTTGCTATGTTAGCTCTAAAGAAACCGAACTACGTGACTTGCCAACAAAGCATCTAATAAACAAAGCAAAAAATTCTCACCTGAACGATGCCTGGCGGGTTGCCAATGACCAATTTGTCGCAAGGTTTGCATTTTATTCAACTCAATATCCCTTAGGCAAACAGGCTACGCCAAGTTTTTCAAACTGGATGAGGAAATAAAACCTGGAATCTCGAGTAGAGTTAAAGAATAAACACCTAATTCTGTAAGAACAGAAAATCATTCAGACACAGAGAGTGAAAGACGTCCCCATCTGCTGGTCTTCGTTTCACAGTCCCACGTGCTGACCTCTCCTTGGAACAAATCCAGTATAATCTGTAATCTAGAGCAGTCGGAAGGGCAAAGAGCAGTGCTTGGTGAGAAACACTGCCTTCTGACCCGGGGAGCCAGGCGCAGCGGAAGTGACCCTGGCAAGAGCACGCAGTCTGGGGGAGCCGGATAGACAAGTCAATAGAAGAAGGAAGGGGATCATATGACCGCCAAGCCGCAGTTCACCAGGCCGTCTGCACATCTCTAGCATCTCCAAATAAAAGACCACTGCTTCCACTCAGGCACGTGGGAGCTGAGGGGAATGTGTGTGGTGTGAAGTACAGCACGCTCCTCGGTTAGAGCTGTAACTGCTGCTTGGGGGAACAAGATTCACAGAATGGAAAACACTGACTGTGCGATGACCCCGTGCATGTCATCTCAGACGGCCGGGCCGTCAGCTGTTCACAGAACCACGTGCTCACAGGGGCTTGTTCCCAGCCTGCTGTCTGACTGCAGCGGGCACTTGGCCTTTGGCGGTCCTCTGGCTTTCAAAGAGATCCCCCATGCTACCACTGACTCACCATGAAATAAAATACCAAGCCGGTTGTTTGTGTAAATAAAACGTGCAGGTGCAAACAAGTGTTGAAAGTGAAAGAGATCAGGAACAACATTGGAGAGGTGGACGAAGGGGCGCGTAATAGCAAGCTGCTGGCCGCCTCTGGTAGCACTTTAAAAACCCGCTTTCTAAATGTCTCACCAGATCAGCGCATGTGCTGGCTCTAGAGAGACCTAAAGAGGTAAGCACAAGAAGAAATTGCGCAGTGGGGCTGATTGATTTTGTGCAGGAAGGGAGAACTTCCTGCACAAAGTCAATCACAAAAGGCGATTTACTTTTTCAGAATGCAGCACACCTAGAAAAAGGAAAGGACAAGGAGAAATACAAACGTTCTCCTTGTTGCACCTCCCTAATGCCAACCCTGGGATGGCGAGATTATGACATATTACCAGGTTCACAATTTCTTGTAAATCTGGGAATCCGTCAGGTTCCATGAGTGTTGTGTGAGAACACCCATAGCAACACCCAAGGAATGCCCATTTCATGCAGTGCTCTATGTGAAAGGGTAAAAGCAACAGGAGTATAACCAGTAGACCAGATTGAGATCGGGGTGTACATATGCATAAAACAACAATATCTCAATTGGATTTACTAAAGAAGCAGATATATTTGTATATACAAGATATTACAAAGGACCTGGGCGAAAAAGGAAGAGAGACTCCGAAATGCAGTTTTTAGAAGTGCATATAACATCATATATTTAAGGACATATTTTATATACAAAACAGTCAAATAGCAGCACTAGAAGCATAGAATGCAGTGGCAACCCAAAGAGGGCTTTGCGCACTAAGTGATAGTGAAGCAAAGACTGACGGCGCGAGTGACATGTGGGTGAACACAGCGAGGGACGCTAGGTGACTTAATACAGCGCAACTCATGGCGCACCATCTACTTTGGTTCCTAATCAAACATCAAATACTCATCCAATGAGGATGAACCATCAATTTTGTATATACTGTGTTTTTTTCACTATGTCACCTTGCGTCCCTCGCTGACAACTCGCTCCACCTCGCTCCACCTCGCTCCACCCTGAAAGCTACAGAAAGAATTCTCCCAGGTGTATTTATTTCACACGCTCTCCCCGCTTCTGGCTTTTCGTTAGCATTTCGGCCTGTTGCTCTTCTCTGAGCCCTTCCCTGGTGTGAGTCATGAGCCCAAGAGGTCTGGGCTGTAAACCAAGTGTATGTACGGAAAAGTAATTGACAAATTAATTGTGTGCTGCTGTAGTCACCATTCAGGCGCGCATTAAATAAAATATTGGTTTAATTTCTGTTGGGATTGTTCTTCAATGTCTTTCAACAAGACGCTTTAGCTGATCTCAGAGCCTCAATAAAGTTTAAGTGGCTTCTAATCTCAGCAAACCGTGCTATAGGCATCTTTAGCTGAGGTTACCGCACACGTGAAATAATCAGTGCGCTGTCGCATAATTCTTGAGCTGCTGTTTTTAATCAAATGTTTAAGTGCCACGCGATCTACATTAGAACCCTGGCCAGGACGAGGGGGCTGGAGGGCAAGGCTGGGCAGGGCGTTTAACTTAACCCCGGCCCGCCCTGTCGTGATATAATGTACAGCTAGCCTAGGCTACGACCCTGGGCATCGTCGAATTTTCAGATTGTGGAGCAGGAGCTACCACGGTGTCCGTCACGAATGTCTGACATAATATCAACAGACAAAATATCGAAATGCAAAAATATCGGAGCAAAAATATCGACAGCAAAAATATCGGAATCCTATCTTCATTAAGGTAAGTACAAAAATATCGAAAAAATAATATCGTAGTACAAAAATATCGGAATCAAAAATATCGTTTTTTTTAAATGTATTAATAATAATGTAAAAATAATTTTAAAATACATATAATTTTACAACTATTAAATAAAAATATTAAAACAAAATTAAATACATATACATTTAAAATAAAAAAACACTTAATAATTTAATGTAATTTTAATTTTTTTCATGTAATTTATTTGATTTAATGTAATATTTTTTTGTTTTTACCCTGTACGCCTGTACCTCAAAAACCCAAAACTGACCCTGAACCCTAAAAATATCCCTGTACCCCAAAAACCCAAAACTGACCCTGAAACCTAAAAATACCCCTTTACCCAAAAACTGAAAACTGACCCTTATCCCTAAAAATCCCTCTTTAACCAAAAACTGAAAACTGACCCTGAACCCTAAAAATACCCTTTACCCAAAAACTGAAAACTGACCCTAAACCCTAAAAATACCCCTTTACCCAAAAACTGAAAACTGACCCTGAACCCTAAAAATACCCCTTTACCCATGAACTGAAAACTGACCCAGAACCCTAAAAATACCCCTTTACCCAAAAACTGAAAACTGACCCTGAACCCTAAAAATACCGCTTTACCCATGAACTGAAAACTGACCCTGAACCCTAAAAATACCCCTTTACCCAAAAACTGAAAACTGACCCTGAACCCCAAAAATACCCCTTTACCCAAAAACTGAAAACTGACCCTGAACCCTAAAAATACTCCTTTACCCAAAATTAATTAATATTATTTAATTACCAATTAATTATTAATTAACAATAACAATAAAGTAAATATATTAGCACATTTGCTGTAATTAATTTAATTTAATAATTAATATTATTTTTCCCAATTAATTAATTAAGAATAACAATAAATTATATATAAAAAAATTACTATAATTAATGTAATTAAATAATTAATATTAATTAATTACCAACTAATTAATAATTATAAATATGTAAAAAAATTATATTAATTAATTAACTAATTAATAGAAATTAATTACCAATTAATTATTAATTAAAATATGTACAAACATATATCAATTAATTAATTATTATTAAATTACTTCCCACCCTATTCCCCTATAAACCCATAACCCGCTACAGAACATATTGATCAATTAATCAATTAATTAAACATTATTTCTCAATTAATTAATTAATAATTCCTACTAATTAATAATTAATTTAACATAATTAAATTACTTCCCACCCTATTCCCCTATAAACCCACAACCCGCTACAGTAGTAAAAGACAATATTTAATTAAATTACATTAAAAATAAATAATAAAACATAATAAATACAATATAATATACACTAAATTTATTTAAAAATTGATATTAGTAACATCGAAGTTATTAATTTCGATATTATTGACATCGATATTTACAACTTCGATATTACTGATATCATACCAATATCGATATTAAGACTGTCGATATTACTTACCTTCGATATTTTGTCCCATCGATATTTAAACTTCGATATTTTTGTATATCGATATTTAAAAATCGATATTTTGTCTGTGTACCGTCCGTCACGCCACCACGCTTGGCTCAAGATAAAAATAGCACCATTGGTTTGGCAATAGACTGCGCTCGTTTACTTAGTACTTATGGTTTACTGCCTTTATTTAACTGATAGGCCTAGTGCAGCTCCTGCTGCCTGCCCTCGATGTCGTCGGGCTGACCTGGCTGAACCGCTGATGACTCGTGGGATGTGTGCGTGCCATTCTGAAAAATATCTGTGCACGCTGCCTGCCGCACAGCCCCTACCCCGCCCGCAGAAACCTAATCCAGCCCAATCGGTGTCTCGCCCGGGGCCCACCCACTGGCAACATTGAACTAAAGGCCGCCTCTGCGCCACCAAAAGCAATTTCTCAATGCACATGCGATATGGATATTGGATAAATATTAATTATGGTTAGACCAGTATCCAGTAATTAATCATATCTTGTAAATCTTGGCTCTCACAGCCGCTACACTTCACTGGGACTCACTTGGGGGACGAACAAGTACAGCACTTTCTGCCTGATTCAATGAGGTAAATATATCATCAATGCCATTGACATGCTCATACGTGTGTAGACCCGGCCCTGATAAATAAGTTTTGGTGCTAAGCACCGGCACAAATTAAGCACTGGACGGTGAGCCGGAGTGGATGGTGCTCATGGTTTTGATGGTGTCATCGTCGTTGAAGTGGGTATATGTTTAATACCTATGCCTTAACCGTACCTTTATAAATGTGCATAATTTATTATATACATTACATGCTGGCCAGTCCGTATATTGTTTGAATCATCATCAATACAATTCTTTGACAAGATACCATCCTGTTGAAATTGGCTTCAATTGCTGTTTTTATCTCCATGATGTAATTTGTGATTTCACACTATCTCAGTGTCTGTACTACAACGGCCATCTTGCTTCCGCCGTCTTTCCTTTCCCGGTCCTCTCAGGGCACGCAGTATGTTCTCCAACCCGTACTAGCTCCCAAATGCCTCCAGTTGCACATGATCGGCTCTCCTGCCGACACTAATACCGGACATGCCTTACTGACTGTTTAGATGTTTAACTCGACCCATCTGATTCATTGCAATTGAGGTGAGACTAACCCCTACCCCCTCACCCCCCGAGACTATGAGCACCTGGATGGGCTCCTGATACTTGCGCCTTAGATATTTTTAAAACCACCTTCTATAAAAAGCACAGTTTTTACTTACTGCGCACTGCTGCCACAACCCTCACCCTATCTTCCGGCATTCTCCGGTGCACTGCCGATTAGCGGTTTGTGTGGAGAGAATCCCAGGAGGAGGGACAAACAAGGGCACACACCGGAAGTGAATACGACTTCCGGCTTCTAGGAGGAGTCAGCATTCTAGTAGCTGATCTCCCCCCTTAATATAAGGCTGCCTCTCCCTACGCGCAGCGGACACACTTGAGGTGAGACTAACTTCTAACCCCCCCCAAGACTAGGAGTGCCTGGATGGGCTTCTGATACTTGCACCTTAGATATTTTTAAAACCACCTTTTAAAAAAAACACTGTTCTTACTTACTGCGCATTGCTGCCACAACCCTCACCCTAGCTTCCGGCATTCTCCGGTCCACCGCCGATTAGCGGTTTGTGTGGAGAGAATCCCAGGAGGAGGGGCAAACACCAGGCACACACCGGAAGTGAATACGACTTCCAGCTTCTAGGAGGAGTTAGCGTTCTAGCAGCTGATCTCCCCCTTAGAAGAAGGATGCCTCTCCCAACGCGCAGCAGTCGCAACGCGGGCACGCCGAAGGCACACCACAGGCAATCCCGTCTGCGCCCATCTGTGCCCGTCTGCGCCCGTCTGCGCCAGTCCCTGCCCGACTGGGACCAGGGGCCACAAACCCTGGCGGTTTGTAGAATGGTATTCTTGCTTACAGTGCCCAGACATTGCGTGGCATGATAGGAGTTACCGGCATCAATTGCCAACACTCACTAGATCTGGCCAATAGCCCCTCAGGATGCGCCGATTGTAATTTCAAGTTTCATCAAGACAGCGGCCATCCCATAAAATTGTATATACTGAACTGTCTCTCTCTCCCTAAACACTCAGTCGAACTTGCTCTCTTAATAAAAGACCTCAAAACCGATGCCTTATTTCTCACTGAGACCTTGCTACAGGACGAAGCAGACCCAGCTGTCACTCAAACTCTGTCACCTGGTTACCTGATACAAAGAGCGGATCGAAAAAGCAGCAGAGGGGGAAGGCTAGCGATAATTTTCAGAAATCATTTCTGCTGCTGGATAATATCGAAGGGCTGCCAGACTGTGAAAATTTGAACTTCTCTTTAGAATTTTCACCCACAAGCACCTTCCCCGGCTTACTGCTTTACCGCCCCCCAGGACCCATAGGTTTATTTCTCAGTACACTCCCGATTCTTGACGCTAACCTAGCTCTTTCCCCAACCAACTACATGATTCTGGGGATCT